>NC_134354.1:532215448-532554823 GCF_048569485.1 Anomaloglossus baeobatrachus
TTGCTGCCGACCGCCACTCATTATTCTCATTTAATATTCACTTCACTGCCTGGCAGCAGCAGCAGCAGCGGGGAGACGGCAGGGCTGGAGACCGAAGATCAGGACCACGGACAGCAGCGCGGACAGCAGGAAGGACCACGTGAGTATGTAAATTACCGGTTCTATGTGTACTATCCGCCCGCACGTACCAGAGACACGTACTTACCTGCATGCAACACGCAGGGGAAATACGTGTCTCTCGGCACGTGCGTGATTTTCACGTGACTGTGGCAGAGGCCTTAAATAGTGATAGAATATTCATAAAGAAAATCGGGAGTAATTACACATATGTAAAGCTAAAACATTAGGTCCATTTAAAAACATGTTATTTTGGTGCACGACCCAAACAATAGACAGACTAAAGGGTAACTGCCATTTAACTGCATGATAAGTATATAGTATAATAAAATTTTAATCTCTTATACAATCTCTCGTCTATCTAAAGGCCACTTTACACACAATGATATTGCTAGCGATCTCGTTAGCGATGTGACACGCCCAGATCGTTGCTACGATTTGCCGAGATCGCTCATAGGTCATTTTGTAGCGGTCACATGTACCCATCTCACAAACGACACTACATCGTTCAGCGATATATTGTTTGACCAAGGCGGTTGTGTGGACACCGTCACACAGCATTCCTCCCAACGATTCTGGCAACGACAGAGGCGTATATTTGTCCATAGCATACACCCTGGCATGACACCAATCAGAGAGGAGGAGGCATGGAGCATTTCTCGTAATGACACGCCCGCGTCGCTGATGACGGACGCACTAACGATGTTGTTCGTCATTGGCAGGGTGTCAAACGTAGCAATAACTATCTGCTGCGTTACAAAATGATGAACAATATTTTAAAAATGAACGACGTGTCAACGATCAACGATTTTCGCTATTTTAATGATCGTTCTGAGTCACTCGTAGGTGTCACACACAACGACGTCGCTAACGACGACAAAAATGCGTAATGAAAACCGTGACCCCAACAACATATCTTCAGATAAATCATAGCGTGTAATCATAAGTCACTCTGCCCATTCCCTGTATATTGAAGGGATATTCAAAACTGTTGTTTAATTATTGAGACTTGGATACACGAGAGATTGTATAAGAGGTTGATACTTTATTATACTATATACTTATCATGCAGTTAAATGGGAGTTACCCTGAGTCTGTCTATTGTTTGTGTCGTGCACTGAAATATCATGTTTTTAAATGGACATAAAATATATATGTTTGAGCATTATGCGTAATTACCACTGATTTTCTTTATGAATACTCTAATGCTATGTGGAGTTAGCATATTTCATGTTGCTAATATGCAAATCTGGAAATTCTTGTTGTTAGTGTTGACTAGTGAGTAGGGCATACTTGGCATGCAAATAGCTCAAATTAAAAAAAATCACCATGACTTGATTGAGCATGGGAGACAGTAATACCCAGGTCAGTTCCCCAAATCTATTTAGAACCCTGAGATAATCAAATTCCTTAACCCCTTAAGGACGAAGCCAGTTTTGTCCTTAATGCCCAGGCCATTTTTTGCAATTCTGACCAGTGTCACTTTATGAGGTCATAACTCTGGAACGCTTCAACGGATCCCGGTGATTCTGACATTGTTTTTTCGTGACATATTGTACTTCATGATTGTTATAAATTTAGAACGATATTTTTTGCTTTTATTTGTGAAAAAATCGGAAATTTGATGAAAATTTTGAAAATTTTGCAATTTTCAAACTTTTAATTTTTATGCCCTTAACCCAGAGAGTTATGTCACACAAAACAGTTAATAAATAACATTTCCCACATGTCTACTTTACATTAGCGCAATTTCTGAAACAAAATGTTTTGGGGTTAGGAAGTTAGAAGGGGTCAAAGTTCATCAGCAATTTCCCATTTTTTCAACAAAATTCACAAAACCATTTTTTTAGGGACCACATCACATTTGAAGTGACTTTGAGAGGCCTAAGTGACAGAAAATACCTAAAAGTGACACCATTCTCAAAACAGCACCCCTCAAAGTACTCAAAACCACATCCAAGAAGTTTATTAACCCTTCAGGTGCTTCACAGGAACTAAAGCAAAGTGGAATGAAAAAAAGCAAAAAATAAAATTTTACCTAAAATGTTGCTCTACCCCAAATTTATTCACTTTTAGAAGAAATAACACAACAAAATGAACCCCAAAACTTGTTACCCACTTTCTTATGAACGCGCCAATACCCCACATGTGGTCAGAAACCTTTGTTTGGACAAATGGGAGGGCTCGGAACAGAAGGAGCAATATTTGAATTTTGGAAAGCAAATTTGGCTGAAATAGATTGCGGGCACCATGTTGCATTTACATGTCCGCTAAGGTACCTAAACAGCAGAAACCCCTCACAAGTGACACCATTTTGGAAACTAGACCCCTTAAGGCTTCTATCTAGGGGTATAGTGAGCATTTTGGATCCACAAGTACTTCACAGATTTTGATAACGTTACGTTGTCACATTGAAAATTTTCATTTTTTTCTCAAAAATGTTGCTTTAGCATCAATTTTTTCACTTTTTCAAGAGGTAATTCCAAAAATTTGACCCCAACGTTTGTTACCCACTTTTTTATGAGCGCGGTGATACCTCACTTGTGGTCTGAAACCTTTGTTTGGAGAAATGGGAGGGCTTGGAACGGAAGGAGCAATATTTGAATTTTGGAAAGGAAATTTGGCTGAAAAAGATTGCAGGCACCATGTCGCATTTGGAGGACCCCTAAGGTACGTAAACAGCAAAAAAACACCACAAGTGACCCCATATTGGAAACTAGGCCCCTCAAGGAATTTATCTTGATGTTTGGTGAGTACCCTGAACCTCCAGGTGCTTTACAGAAGTTTATAACGTTGAGCCATGAAAATAAAAAAATAAAATTTTACCACAAAATTGTTACTTCAACCAGGTAGCTTTTTTTTTCACAAGGGTAACAGGAAATAAATCACCATGAAATTTATTGCGCAATTTCTCCTGAGTTTGTTGATATCTTGTATGTGGTGGAAATCAACTGTTTGGGCACACTACAGGGCTCAGAAGAGAAGGAGTGCAGTTTGACTGCAAAATTGGCTGGAATCAATAGCGGACGCCATGTTGCATTAGGAGAGCCCCTGAGGTGCCTAAGCAGTGGAGGTCCCCCACAAGTGACCCCATTCTGGAAATAAGACCCCTCAAGGCTTTAATCTAGGTGTATATTGAGCATTTTGAATCCACGAATACTTCACAGAATTTGATAAGCTTAGGTTGCCATATTGAAATTTTCATTTTTTTCACAAAAATGTTGATTTAGCGACACATTTTTCACTTTTTCAAGAGGCAACAACAAAACGTGTACCCCACAGGTTGTTATCTAATTTCTTGTGAGCGCAGGGATACCCCACATGTGGCCAAAAACCTTTGTTTGGATAAATGGGAGGGCTTGGAATGGAAGGAGCACCATTTGAATTTTGGAAAAGTTGAAGTAAATTGCGCGCACCATGTCACATTAGCAGGGCCCCTTGGGTACCTATACATCAGAAACCCCCCACAAGTGACCTCATTTTGGAAACTGGACCCCTCAAGGATTTTATTCAGGAGTATAGTAAGCATTTTGAATCCACAGGTACTTCACAATAATGTGGCTGTAGCAACAAATTTCTCACTGTTAAGGGGGCTTTACACGCTGCGACATCGCTAATGCGGAGTCGTTAGGGTCACGGAATTGGTGACGCACATCCGGCCGCATTAGCGATGTTGCTGCGTGTGACACCGATGAGCGATTTTGCATCGTTGCAAAAACGTGCAAAATCGCTCATCGGTGACATGGGGGTCCATTCTCGATTATCGTTACTGCAGCAGTAACGATGTAGTTCGTCGCTCCTGCGGCAGCACACATCGCTATGTGTGACGCCGCAGGAACGAGGAACCTCTCCTTACCTGCCTCCCGGCCGCTATGAGGAAGGAAGAAGGTGGGCGGGATGTTCCGGCCACTCATCTCCGCCCCTCCGCTTCTATTGGGCGGCCGCTCAGTGACGTCACTGTGACGCCACACGGACCGCCCCCTTAGAAAGGAGGCGGTTCGCCGGTCACAGCGACGTCGCCGGGCAGGTAAGTATGTGTGATGCGTCTGCGCGATGTTGTGCGGCACGGGCAGCGATTTGCCCGTGTCGCACAACAGATGGGGGCGGGTACCCACACTAGCGATATCGGGACCGATATCGCAGCGTGTAAAGTAGCCTTTAGGCTATGTGGCCATGATCCAGCGACACGGCGTCTAGTACACAGTGTCAGCCTCCTGCAGAAATGTGAGTGTTGTCCACGGGAGAACGCAGCTGCCCATGCCCACGATTTGGGTTCAGGCTGCTGTGGACTTTAGTTTTATTCTACCTGCAAAGAACACTCATCTCCGCAGCATAAATTGACATGCTGAGGCTCGGGAAGCTGCGCCACAGGTCGGTTTATGCTGCGGAGAAAAGAAACACAGTGGGCACGGGATTTCTAAAAATCCTGCCACTGTGCTTCTACTGCACAACGCAGCGTTATGGACGCAGGGAAAACACTCTGCGCCCAAAACGCTGCAAACCCTGATTGTGGGCACACAGCGTAAAATGCTACAATGGATGAATGGATAGATGTCAAACATATATAACGTCCCACCCCCCTGCATATTCTAAGCTGGCGCCCTTTAGTGCCTTTCATGTGACACTAAAGGATGCCTAGCCTTGTATTTAGCCCAAAAAAAAAAAAAAAATTAAAATAAATGACGTGGGGTCCCCCCTATTTTTGATAGCCAGCTAGGGTAAAGCAGACAGCTGTAGCCTGCAAACCACAGCTGACAGCTTCATCTTGTCTGGTGATCAATTTGGAGGGCTCCCCAAGCTGTTTTTTTTTTTTTTAATTATTTATAAATAAATAATTAAAAAAAAAAACAAACGTGGGGTCCCCCCAAATTAGATCACCAGCCAAGGTGAAGCTGACAGCTGGGGTCTGGTATTTTCAGGATGGGAAGAGCCATGGTTATTGGACTCTTCCCAGCCTAAAAATAGCAGGCCGCAGCCGCCCCAGAAGTGGCGCATCCATTAGATGCGCCAATTCTGGCGCTTCGCCCCAGCTCATCCCGCGCCCTGGTGCGTTGGCTAACGGGGTAATGAATGGGGTTGATACCAGGTGTGTAATGTCACCTGGCATCAAGCCCAGCAATTAGTTATGTCACGGCGTCTATCAGATACCCGACATAACTAATTGACAGTAATAAGAAAAAAAATTGACAACAAAAAAAAATTTATTTGAAAAAACACTCCCCAAAACATTCCCTGATTGACCAATTTATTGAAAAGAAAAAAAAAAATCCACTATAATCCATTTGGACGTCCCACGTCGCCTCTGGACCTCCTAGAATATGGGGGACACGTTCAGGGAACGTATCCCCCATTTTCTAGGAGGGCAGACCCTCCATTTGAGGAGAGTGGGTGCAAAAAGCTGCACCCACCCTCCCCGGGTCACAGCTGCACAGTGCCGAGCAGCAGCCAGCGTCCTGAACACAGGAAGCTGTCATCTGCTCGGCACATGTGACCGGCGTCTGCAGAGAAGGAGGAGGGGGCCGCGGGGGATCAGCGCTCCGGTATGTATGACACCGGGGGACACCGGGGGACACCAGGGGGGGGGGTAGGGGGGGACCCGGCAGGGCCTGGGGAGCAGGTTTCTGTCGTATGTGTTATGGCACATACGACAGAAACCATAGGAACACTGTAAATGCGGCCGGCGCGCTGCTGTGCTCTCCGATGCGCGCGGCCATCTTGGATTTTCGGGAGGGGGTTGGGGGTCGGGGGGGGCACTTTGGGGATACCGAGGGGACCGGAGGGAACCGGGAAAAAGATTTATCTCCCATCTGGCATGTTTGATCATGCCAGATGGGAGATAAATGATTTTTTACCGGCGCGGTCATTTACTATAACTTGATGATCGGTATACGGTGTATACCGGTCATCAGGTGAGCGGGGACCGGAAAAACCGGCCCGAATCATGATCTCCAGGGTCTCAGCTACCCCCGGCAGCTGAGACCCCGGAAATTTTCTGACTCTGGGGGGCGCTAGACCCTTTTTTCCGACCGCCGTTTTAAAACGGCAGAAAGGAATAAGTACCCTTTTTTAGTGCCGTTTTAAAACGTAACGCGGTCGTAATGGGGTTAAAGGAGGTGTTCAGATTGTTTTTTTTTTTTCTTCAATTTGCCAAAAAATACAAAAAACTTGTCCGGCATTATTTCCCACACTACTAAAGTATTAACGTGCTAGTTAAGGTTTTGCATTGACATCAAGCGGATTATCATATCTTGTACAGTCATGGTCAGTACCTCGGCAATTATAAATCAGTGGCTCTTAGTAGAGCACAGTTTGTATAGGAGAGTAGTGATGGCAGATCCCGATCTGTAAAGATTGAGGATTGTACCGATCACATAGTGATTGTGTACACGATCCCGATTACGAGCTTTCCTGAGAAGCTCGTGTTACAGATCCTGTCCAAATATGGTCCAGGGGCTGTAAAAAAAAAGCACATTATTAAAAAAACATTATGATCATACTTACAGGTCCCGCGAAGCATCCTGCAGACTGTGTCTCCCAGCACTTCTGCTTCTGCTGTGCCCCCCGGTAACCACAAAACTAAAACTAAAAGGACTAAAAGGACCTTGCATGACATCATAGCCATGTGACCAGTCAGGTGTGAATGTTGTATTACCTCATTGGCTACAGACTGGTGAAATGACTATGATGTCATCAAAGGTCCTGGTAACTGAACTTTCATTGTCACTGTGCGAGTGTCATATTGCATCATGGCGCACAATCTCCCCACAGGAGCGGTCGTATTTCCATGCAGCTGAAGAGCTCCTGTCCTGAGAGCATCAGGTGCGGGGTGATTCAATGCGAGAAGCAAGTGCAATCATCCCCTCACTCTCAGCCTGCGTCTTGCTCTGTTCAAAGTGATGTAGCAGAGCTGACATGGCTCTCTCTGCTTCTCACTTTGCTTCATCACTGTGCACAGACACAGTCTATACAAAGTGAGAAGCAGAGAGAGCAATGTCAACTCTGCTTCATCACTGTGCACAGACACAGTCTATACAGAGTTGACATTGCTCTACCTGTGGATTACGCCGGACTAAGGATTGTTTTTATAATAAAGATAGAGTCGCTACATTTTTTTTGTCTTATTTTTAATAAAAAAAAATTCTGTGTTGTGGTTTTTTTTTTACTGTTTACTAGAAATTCATGGTGTCCATGTCTAATTTGACGTGACACCATGAATTTTGGGCTTAGTACCAGCTGAGAATACAAAGCAGGCATTAACCCCTTTTTACCCAGCATGCCACCGCCATCAGGGCCACTGTACGAGCTGGGTAAAATGCCTGGAAATGGCGCTAAGAAATAATGCGCCATTTCCAGGTTCAGCTGCAGGCTGCCTAGAATTCCAGCCCCCACCTACCTGGCTTTAGCTGACTGGGGATCAAAATATGGCGGGAGCCCATGCATTTTTTTTTCATTATTTTTTTAAATAATTGAAAAAAAAATTAATGGGCTTCCCTGTATTTTGATCGCCAGTCAGGTAAAGCCAGGCAGCTGGGGGTGGGGGTGGCAGCCCATAGACGTCAGCTTTATCTGTGCTGAGAATCAAAAATACCTCGGAGTGCTACGTCATTTTTTTAAATTATTCATTCATCTTTATACAGCTTTTGCTGTACATTGTACTCAAAGTATATCTATAAAGAGATAAATCAGAAAAACTGAAACTTTTGCAGGGGTCTCATAATTTGTGCTGTGTATATATATATATATATATATATATATATATATATTCTATTCTATTGTATAATGCATATAATAGGGAAAGGTGCTCTGTTTGCTGGAATTGCACTCCAGCTCCTGGCCGCTTCATTAGCCTCCTTTTTGTTTACCAGCTGATCTGGTAGGTTTTTAAAACCCAGAAAAGATGCAGTGTAGTTTACACCCCAGCAAAGGAGGGTGCCGTGAAGGGGCACTGGGCTGGTATTACAATGGCCATTATAATATTCCAAATACCTCCATTTATGTTATAAGGTAGAATTTATTTTTTTTTTTCAGAGTGTGCGACTGGTCTTTTTTGTCTCATATATATATAATATATATATATATATATATATATATATATATATATATATATACTGTATACAGTACAGACCAAAAGTTTGGACACACCTCTTCATTCAAAGTTTTCTTTATTTTCATGACTCTAAAAATTGTAGATTCAAATTGAAGGCATCAAAACTATGAATTAAAACATGTGGAATGAAATACTTAAAAAAGTGTGAAACAACTGAAAATATGTCTTATATTCTAGGTTCTTCAAAGTAGCCACCTTCTGCTTCGATTAATACTTTGCAAACTCTTGCCATTCTCTTGATGAGCGTCAAGAGGTAGTCATTGGAAATGGTTTTCCAACAGTCTTGAAGGAGTTCCCAGAGATTCTTAGCACTTGTTGGCCCTTTTGCCTTCACTCTGCGGTCCAGCTCACCCCAAACCATCTCGATTGAGTTCAGGTCTGGTGACTGTGGAGACCAGGTCATCTGGCGTAGCCCCCCATCACTCTCCTTCTTAGTCAAATAGCCCTTACACAGCCTGGAGGTGTGTTTGGGGTCATTGTCCTGTTGAAAAATAAATGATGGTCCAACTAAATGGAAACCGGATAAAATAGCACACCGCTGCAAGATGCTGTGGTAGGCATGCTGGTTCTGTATGCCTTCAATTCTGAATAAATCCCCAACGGTGTCAGCAGCGAAGCACCCCCACACCATCACACCTCCTACTCTATGCTTCACGATGAGGACCAGGCATGTAGAGTCAATCCATTCACCTTTTCTACAAAGACACGGTAGTTGGATCCAAAGATCTCAAATTTGGACTCATCAGACCAAACCACCGATTTCCACTGGTCTAATGTCCATTCCTTGTGTTCTTTAGCTCAAACAAGTCTCTCCTGCTGGTTGTCTGTCCTTAGTAGTGGTTTCCTAGCAGCTATGTTACCATGAAGGCCTGCTGCACAAAGTCTCCTCTTAATAGTTGTTCTAGAGATGAGAAGGTGTGTCCAAACTTTTGGTCTGTACTGTATGTATATATATATATATATATTTATATATGTATATATATATATATATATATATATATATATATATATATATATATATTGTACACAATATATAGTTGTATAAAAATAAATAAATCATTTAAAAAAAAACCCGTGGCACTCCGTGGTGTTTTTGATTCTCAGTTCTCATAAAGCAGATGGCTGGGGGCTGCCACCCCATTTGCCTGGCTTTGCCTTGGCTTGCAATCAAAATACAGGGCATCCCATTTTTTTTTATTTAGTTATTTAAACAAATAATTAAACAATGAGTGGGCTCCCGCTACTTTTTCTATTGCTAGCTAAGGGTAATCCACTGCTTCATGTTACCTTCACTGGCAATGGAAAATAGAGAGAAACCCTGTTTTTTGCCAAAAAACAAAAAAAAAAGTGACGTGGGCTTCACCATGTTTTTGTATGCTGGCCAGGTACAGCAGGCAGGTATGGGCTGCCCCCAACCCCCAGCTGCCTATTTGTACCCGGCTGGGAACCAAAAATATAGGGAAGCCATTTTTTAATTATTTCATGAATTTCATGAAATAATTAAAAAAAAACATGTGGGGTTCACCAAATTTTTGTGTCCAGCCAGGTACAGCTAAGCAGCTGGGCATTGGAATCCGCAGCTCAGGGTGGCCCAAACTTGCGAATTGCAGTCTGCAGCCAACCCAGAAAATTGTGATTTCATAGAAGCACCATTTGCTGGCCCTGTATCCAACTCGCAGCCCTGGTGCCGGGTGGCACACTGGGTAATAAGCGGTTAATACCACCTTTGTTTTACCAGCTGGTATTAAGCCCGAGATTCTTAATGTCAGGCCAAGTTTGACCCAGACATTAAGAATCTCCAATAAAGAGTTGAAAAAAGACACCACACAGAGAAAAAACATACTTTATTAGAAATAAATACACAGACACACTTAGGGACTCCATCTTTATTACTCTCTCTTACCCCTCCACGATCATGGTCTTCTGTCACCGATCTAGCTCTGCTATATCAGAAAGCACAGGGGGAGGAAGAATGCTTCTGCTCCCCGTGCTGTCTAATCACGCAATAAGTGAGCAGAGACTGCGTGTTGGTAAGTAGTGATGCCACCACTGCCATTGTTGCCGTAGTAACCTAACGAGCGGGTTACTATAGCAATGGTGATCTCCGACCACCTGCTTCTCGGCGCCGCTATTCACCGGCTGTGGCATTACATTATGTAGCAGCTAATCCCTGCATGTGGGCTGATTCAACATGCAGGGATGGGGAGCCGATCATGTACTCGAGCAGCTCGCCGATACTCAGCGCTCGCCGAGTATCTCGAGTAGTGAGATGCTCTGGCGAGCACTGAGTACCGGCGAGCATGCTCGCCCATCCCTATCCACTGACACTACAGGACCTTACATGACATCATAGCCATGTGACCAGTCTGTAAGTAACGAGGTAATTCAAAATTCACACCTGACTGGTCACATGGCTATGACATTACAGAAGGTCCTTTAGTCAGCGGTGGTTACCGGGAGGGCACAGCGATGATCAGACTCAGAAGCATAAGCGGTGGGATACCGAGTCTGCAGGACACATCACGGGACCTGTAAGTATAATGAAAATGTTTATTATTAACTATATTCTTTATTTTACAGCCCCCCTGCCCCATCCCATAACTGTAAAGTCCAAGATCGGTGATCGGACGCAAGATCCTGTTATCTCGATCTCGATCTTTACATAATGATCGGGCAAGTCTCCCCGATCCCGGCTGTGATGGTGGGATATGGGGGGAGGTGTATCTTTGTGTACAGATTCCTATTTTAAGCTTGGTTCACTGTCCATTATTTGTACTGCGTCTGTGTACATTGTATTGTTTGTAAGCAATCACCCCCTATAGTGCAAGGTTATAGCCTCTTCAGGCACTTCCATCCCTGGGTGTGGGGGGAGGTTGGCCTAGGGTCCACCTACTGTAAACTCTCTGCTTACCTGGGAGATTCAGGCAGTCGTTTTGGAGAACTTGAAGTGAGAAGGATTGAACCTCTGAGAGAAGCTGGGACTTCTCAGAGAGACCTGGACATTTATCGCTTATTGGATTATATTCATATTTCTGGACTAATTTTTACCCTCTGTTTTGTGGATTATGTTATGTACCATTTGATTTGCTTGGAATAAATGCTCTTTGGATTGTACAGCCATCTCTCGCTCTATTGATTGTGTGATATGGGAGAAGGACCCCATCACACCGACTATCGGGGGAATCGCCCATCACTATAGGAGAGTGATTTTCCATCTCCAGAGTAATTAAGTAAGTCTATCTCTCCTGTACAGTGTAAGCTTTTATGATCAGGTGTGTTTTTCTGTCTTTTTTAGAGTTAAGGCTGCTGTACATACAGCGACATCGCTAGCGATGTCGCTCGTTAAAGCACCCGCCCCCGTCGTTTGTGCGTCACGGGCAAATCGCTGGTACCCATCACTCATACTTACCTTCCTATTGACGTTGCTGTGGCCGGAGAACAGCCTCTTTTCTAAGGAGGTGGTTTGTGCGGTGTCACAGAAACGTCCCACGGCAGGCGTCCAATAGAAGTGGAGGGGCGGAGAGCAGCCGCATGAAAGTCATGCCCGCCTCGTTGCCGGAGGACGCAGGTACGGTGTTGTTCGTCGTTTCTGGGGTGTCACACGTAGCGATGTGTGCTGCCTCAGGAACGACGAACAACCTGCGTCCAAAATCAGCAACGATTTTTGGGAAATGGACAACGTGTCAACATTCAACAATTGAGTATTTTGCATTGTTAGCGGTCGCTCGTATGTGTGACATGCAACGACGTCGCTAACGAGCCCGGATGTGCGTCACGAATTCCGTGACCCCCAATGACATCTCGTTAGCGATGTTGCATGTAAAGCGGCCTTTAGAGTGTAAGCTCATATGTTCAGTAGGGTTCTCTTTCTGTTTTTCCCCTCTACCTCATGAATATTACAATCTTTCCTGTATTGAAATTTTTACAAAAAAAAGCTTTTTTGCATCATTGAATTTTAAAGGTAATAATGTTTGTTTTTCTGCTGATAGCCATATGGAAGCTTTTCTTTGTGGGACGAGTTGGATTTTTATAGGTACCATTTTGGAACACATAATATTTTTGATTACTTTTTATTCTGCTTTTTGTGAGGCAGAAACAAGAAGAGACAGTAATTTAGGAGTTGTTTTTTGTTTATTTCATGCTATGCACCATGTTGTAAAAATAAGACAGCTTTATTCCTCGAGTCAGTACAATTACAGCTATATCACATTTTTCATTTCTTTTTGTTTTGACACTTTTACACCATGAAAACATATTTATAGAAAAAAGTAATGTTTTTTAATGACTGTATTTGGAGAGCTATAGTTTTTTTTATTTTTTCACTGACTGAGCTGTATGATGGCTTGTTTTTTTGCGATACAAAATGTATTAAACAATATCATTTTTATTTATGTATGACGTTTGAATTGCATTTTGTCCCTTTTTTGTCAGCTTTATGATAAAGACATAGTTTTTACTTCATGTTATCTATTTTTTTATTTTACGATGTTCATTGAAGGGGTTAACTTGTGTAACAGTTTTACAGATTGGTTTGTTCCAGACACAGCGATACCTCTCCCAGGCCCCTAAACGCTGACATCGTTATTGCTTGTATCATTTTTTTGGTTAAACAGCCAGGGGCCACTATCACGTGGGCCGTGTCTAAGGGGCACTTTGCACACAACGACATTGCAAGCCGATGCTTGCGATGCCGAGCACAATAGTCCCCGCCCCCGTCGCAGCAGTGATCTCTTGTGATAGCAGCCGTAGCGAACATTATCGCTACGGCAGCTTCACATGGACTCACCTGCCTTGCGACGTCGATCTGGCCGGCGACCCGCCTCCTTATTAAGGGGGCGGGTCATGCGGCGTCATAGCGACGTCACACGGCAGGCGGCCAAGAGAAGCGGAGGGGCGGAGATGAGCAGGATGTTAACATCCCGCCCACCTCCTTCCTTCCGCATAGCCGGCGTGAGCTGCAGGATGCAGGTAGGAGATGTTCCTCGCTCCTGCAGCTTCACACACAGCGATGTGTGCTGCTGCAGGAACGAGGAACAACATCATACCTGTCACAGTCGCGTAATTATGGAATTCCCAGACACTACACCGATGATATGATTACGACGATTTTGTGCTCGTTAATCGTATCATCTAGGATTTACACACTACGATGTCGAGTGCGATGCTGGAAGTGCGTCACTTTCGACATGACCCCTCCAACATCGCACCTGCGATGTCGTAGTGTGCAAAGTGCCCCTAAGGTCGAAGACACACTTCTGAGTGACTCGCGTGTAATACGTGCATCACCCGGCACGGCCACTCACTCTCCTAGCAGGAGCAGGTCGACTGCATGTATTTCTATGCAGCTGAGACGCTCCTGTCCCGAGAGCAACATTCAGTGCGGGGTGATGTGATGCAAAACTCGTGCATATTACACGCGCGTCACTCGCAAGTGTGACTCCAGCCTTACTGTGAAAACTGGAGCTCGGCTATAACCGGCAACAATTATTCTTGCACAGCCCCTGTGCCCCGCATGATCGTCATGACGTATTCTTACATGGTAGATCTGGAAGCCCTTGCCAAACATGATGTATGAGTACTTTATAGTCATGAAGGGTTTAAAAATGAATTTATATGCTCCACATTGATAACAGGTATAACTTCACAGTTGATAGATTGATAGATAGATAGATAGATAGATAGAGATAGAGAGATAGAAAGAGAGATAGATAGAGATAGATAGAGATAAATATATAGATAGATAGATTTATTTGATGGATGGATAGATAAATACATTTTGAACAAAAATTTCTGAATACGTGGATACATTGATAATCTAATATTTACAGCACAAAAATGTTGCTTTCTATTCTTTTACTAACACCTGGTAGTCTTTATTAATCTTGTACAAATGCACTATTCCCTAGGTACCTATTATGTATTCTTTGTTCTTCATATACAATTGTAGCTTCCTACATAATCATTTTAAGAGTATGACCTTACATAATTGCTATTTTTTTTATATGTAATGGTTTGCCTTCATTTTCCTTCATCCTTATGCTCAACAATTGTTTCTATGTGGAATATTTTGATTAGAGCTTGAAATAAATGGTCCAATTAAGATCATAATACTTCATCTTAATGAAACTCCTATCAGCCGCTATTACCGGGATGTGAGGTTATCTTGTTGGTTATCATCAAACTGACTGCAGCTTCAAATGAGCTATTTAAGGTGAATTTATAATATATCTGTGATTTAGAGTCTCTAAGATATTTTCATATTCAAATAGGAAGTGAAACAAAAAAATCTTATCTTATATTGATAAAATGTATTATTGTTTAGACAGAATAATAATCTTAACATTATTTTTGAAGTGTAATTTTAACATATATTAAACATTAGAGATACACAAATCAATTCTATCCAAATTTTAGAAATGCCACTAGAAACAGAAAATTCAAACAAATTGTGATTCTATTCACATGAATTTAAAAAATTTTGCCCCTTGCTATTTTGCGCAAAGCAAAAGATGACATCAGCCAGGAAAGACTTACATGACCTGAGGAGCGACTGTTCAATCTTCCCCATAATGCCATGCATCACAACAAAGCTATAGCACAGCGAATCAGGATGGACGATTATAGCCTGGATATAAACCAAGGCCTGGGAAATGCAGCAGCAATTTTTGGTTGAATTTTACACCACTTTTTGGGATCTAGAGCTAGGTGAGTTTATGATGTCTATTTTTTTATAGTCAGTACTTGTAGGTAGAGATGAGCAAACCTCTGAAGGCTCTAGTTCGGTTCAGTTCGTTGAACGGAGGCCCCGTTTGACGAACTGTTCGATGAACCTCTCGAACCCCATTGAAAACAATAGGAGGCAAACACAAACACATAAAAACACATTATACATGTACACATACAGTTAATAAACATTGCCATAACACTTACAGTTTCCCGCGATGCGTCCTGCACTCCGTCTCCCGTCGCTTTTCCTTCCGATAATCACTGCGTCCTCCCGGTAACCAGCACTGATGATAGGACCTATCGGGACGTCAAAATAGCATGTGGCCAGTCACGCGTCTATTATCTCATTGGCTACAGACTAGTCACATGGCTAGATATCATTGCTAGCAGAGCTGCATGGGTTGAAGGAGAAAAAAGACAGAAGAGCAGGATCGTGGAGGGCTGACAGGGAGTAATAAACATGGAGTCTCTAATGTGTCTAAGTATTTATTTCTTTTAAAGTATTTTTTCTGTGTGGTGTCTTTTTTTTTTTTAACCCTTTATTGGAGATTTTTAATGGCCGTGTCAAACTTGCCTGACAATAAGAATCTCTGGCTTAATACTAGCTAGTAAAACAAAGCTAGTATTAACTCATTATTACCCAGCAAGCCACCCGGCTTCAGGGCTGCTGGAAGAGTTGGATACAGCGCCAGATGATGGCGCTTCTATGAAAGAGGCATTTTCTGGGGCAGCTGCGGACTGCAATTCGCAGCAGAGGCACCCAGAAAGCTCGGGCCAACCTGTGCTGTGGATTCAAATCCCCAGCTGCCTAGTTGTACCTGGCTGGACACAAAAATGGGGCGAAGCCTATGTCGATTTTTTTTTTTAATTATTTCATGAAATTCATGAAATAATTAAAAAAAGGGCTTCCCTATTTTTTTAGTTCCCAGCCGGGTACAAATAGGCAGTTGGGGGTTGGGGTAGCCCGTAGCTGCCTGCTATGCCTGGCTAACATACAAAAATATGGCGAAGACCACATCATTTTTTGGGGGGGGGCAAAAAACTCCTGCATACAGTCCTGGATGGAGTATGCTGAGCCTTGTCGTTCTGCAGCTGCTGTCTGCTCCCCTGCATACACTAGTGAATGGAGCATGCTGAGACTTGTAGTTCTGAAGCTGCTGTCTGCTCTCCTCTATACAGACAGACAGCAGACAGCAACTGGAGAACTACAAAGCATACTCCATCCAAGACTGTATGCAGGAGTTTTTTGCCCCCCAAAAAAATTAAGTGGGCTTCGCCATGTTTTTGTATGCTAGCCAGGTACAGCAGGCAGCTATGGGCTGCCCCCAACCCCCAGCTGCCTATTTGTACCCGGCTGGTAACCAAAAATATAGGGAAGCCCTTTTTTTTTTAATTATTTCATGAATTTCATGAAATAATTAAAAAAAAAATGGCGTTGGCTTCGCCCAATTTTTGTGTCCAGCCAGGTACAACTAGGCAGCTGGGGATTGGAATCTGCAGCTCAGGGTGCCCAAGCTTTCTGGGCACCCCTGCTGCGAATTGTAGTCCGCAGCCGCACCAGAAAAAGATGCTTTCATAGAAGCGTCATGGCCACCATGAATTTCTAGTACAGATTAAAAAAAAAACAACACACAGAATTTTTTTTTTATTAGAAATAAAACACATCACAATTAGTAACTCCTAAATACAGGCAGTCATCTGATGCGACGCGTAAAGTTTTGAACCTTGTGGATCTGGTTGAGAAAAATCAGGAGCCTTCTCTGGTCCTGTCATTGGATGCAGAGAAGGCTTTCGATAGGATCCATTGGGGTTATATGATAGCAACCTTGAAAAAATTTGGATTTAATGGTCAGATATTAAAATTAATATTAGAAATTTATTCCAAACCCACTGCAAAAATCTACGTCAATAACTTACTCTCTAGTAATTTTTCTATAAGCAATGGAACCAGACAGGGCTGCCCACTCTCTCCTTTATTATTTGCCTTAATGATGGAACCTCTAGCTGAAAAAAGAGTAAGAGAAAATATAAAAGGTATTTCCACAAATCACAAACAGTATAAAATCACACTATATGCTGACGATGTAATTCTTAGTATAACCGACCCACTAGAGTCACTTAGAAATACAATTAATATTCTGGATGATTTCTCAGCCGTATCATATTATAAAATCAATTATTCTAAGTCCCAAATTTTGGGTTATAACATAGACCCTGATTTAAAAGATTGTATTCAGAAGGAATTTGCCTTCAAGTGGGAAACTGAAAAATGTAAATATTTAGGGATATACATTACAAACCCAACCAAAAAAAATGTATCTATGAACATTAACCCATTATTAAACAACATCCAAAATGAATTGAAACATTTAAAGATGACTGAAGTTTCATGGATGGGAAAGGTCATATCATATAAATCTATTATTTTGCCGAAAATTCTATATCTATTCCGATGTTTAACAACAACAATTCCTAAGCACTGGATCCAGAAACTACAATCTCAGTTATCACTATTCATCTGGCAAAATAAGAAACCTAGAATTCCCCAAAACATTTTATGTAAACATAAGAGGAATGGAAGCCTAGGTTTACTGAATATTTACGCTTATTATTTAACTAGTCTCATTAAACAGACCCAAAATAGTCTAATTACCAAATTTAAAAATAGTTGGGTACATATAGAGAAACATTATAATCGAAACATTCCCAAATCAGATATCATTTTGGCCCAACTTTTAAACACACAAAAAACATTAACTAAATTTCAAACAAGTAAAGCAGAACTATGGGCATGGAAATCCCTATTAAAAATATTGATGAAAGATAATGTACCTTTGGAGGATATTAAATGTTGACCAATTGAAACAATACAAATTCTGACTCCTAAAATGAACATAATAAAATGGAAACAATACAACATAAACAATTTTCTCGACCTAATAGAAAATAACAAAATCTTGCCCTTCAAAAACATACAAAGTAAATTCAACATCCCAAATAAAGAGAAAAAAATTTGGTACCGTATAGAAAATTTTCTTACAAACAAAAAACCTAGATTTCAGCTTCCTAAACCCCTAATAAATTTATTGAATAATCCATTAAACCAAATTATTTGGAAAACCAGTAATATATATTCCTTGCTAAATGAAGATTATGAATTTGAGAAAAAGCTAAACCTAAATAATTGGGAGAAAGATTTGCACAAGGAATTCCCTATAAGTACATGGAAACAAGCTCTGGAAACAACTTATGCAACCTGTGCTTCTCTTCAGGAGACATATTATAAAGTGTATTCCAGATGGTACTATACCCCTCTAAAGTTGTGCAAGTTTTCTGCTGAAAACTCACCACTATGTTGGAGAGGTTGCGGGAAAAATGGATCCTTTATCCACATTTTCTGGGGATGTCCTTTACTTAAACCCTTATGGAAGAAAGTCAGAGACCTCTTAAAGCAATTGACTACAAAAGATATAAATCTTACTCCAGAATTGGTTATTCTTTCCATAGGGTTAGAAGAATATGAGAAAAAGTATAGATACATTGTCTGTCACATTTTCTTAGTTATTAAGAATTTATTAGCAGCCAAATGGAGAGAAGAAAGAATCCCATCTATTTCAGAAGTTACGGAGAGGGTTTCAGCTCATAATTTATATGAGTATAATATTGCGTTAAAAGAAAAAAACTATCAAAGATATAAAATAAGATGGTCTCTTTGGTCCCAGAAATACATGCCAAACCTTGTTTTGAATTAGTTCCTTGACATTATCTAAATAATATAAATGCAATATGTTATTTCCGAATGTGTTTATATACTGTGCTAAATGAATCTGAGTTTATAATCTTGCTTGACTTTGAAACTTAATGAATTACCTCAACGTCTTCCTCCTTCCCTTTCTCCTCCCCCTTTATATTCCCTAACTCCTTCCATTCCCACTTCCCCTCCAATACCCCTTCCCATCCACTTTTAGCCTACCCTTTCTTCCCTTCCTCTTCCCCTTCTTTGTTATTTCAACAATATTTTTAAGAATGCATTTTAAATACTTCAATTACCCCCTCCCCTGTTATTGTAAACCCCTTAAAATTTCATAAAGTACACAATTAGTAACTCCATCTTTATTTAATAAAGAACCCCCCTGCGCAGTAATCCTGGGTCAAGGGTCCCGCTCCATCCAATCCGGATCCAATATCATCTCATTGGTTTGCTGGAAGGCAAAGCGATCAGATGATGTGTCAGGTTCAAGGGCCTGAATCACGTGACACAGCAGCTGATTGTATAAACAGCTTTTATACAATCAGCTGATGCATCAGTGCAAAGAAAACCCAAAAAACTACACACATCTGTGCAGACTCCTGTCCGACAGCGTCAGCTGATAGTTTAGCCGGTCGGGCGGTAAAAAGCCGGCCTCACCGCTCGACTTATAGTGTCAGCTTTTTCCGTCAGGTGACCACATCAGCTGATCATTGCCAGGTCTGAGAGAGAGAGAGAAGAGAGAAAAGAGAAAGAGAAAAGAGAGAGAAAAGATAAGAGAGAGGGAGAGAGAGAAGAGAGAAAGGAGAGAGACAAGAGAGAGAGGGAAAAAGAGAAAAAGAGAGACTGTGAAAAAGAGAGAGAGAGAGAAAGAGAGAGAGAGAGAGGGAGAGAAAGAGAGAGAGAAAGAGAGAGGGAGAGAGAGAAGAGAGAGGAGAGAGAGGGAAAAAGAGAAAAAGAGAGAGGAGAGAGACAGAGAGAAAGGGGGAGAGAGAGAAAGAGAGAGAAAAAGAGAGAGAGGGAAAGAGAGAGAGAAGAGAGGGAAAAAGAGAAAAAGAGAGACTGAAAAAAAGAGAGAGAAAAAGAGAGACAAAGAGAGAGAAAAGAGAGAGAGGGGGAGAGAGAGGGAGAAAAGAGAGAGAGGGGGGAGAGAGAGAGAAAGAGAGAGAGAGAAAGGGGTGGAGAGAGAGAAATAGAGAGAAGAGGGAGAAAGAGAGAGGAGAGTGAGAGGGAAAGAGAGAGAGCGAGGAGAGAGAGAGCGAGAGGGAGAGAGAGAGTGAGAAAGAGAGAGAGAAAGAGAGATAGAAAAAGAGAGAAAGAGAGAGAGAAGGAAAGAGAAACAGAGAGAGATAAAGAGAGAACGATAAAGAGAGAGAGAAAGAAAGAGAGAAAGAAAGAGAAATAGAGAGAGAGAAGAAGAGAGATAGAGAGAGAAAGAGAGAGAGAGAGAAATTGAGAGAAGGAGAGAGAGAGAGAGGGAGAGAGAGAGAAAGAGAGAGAGGGAGAGAGAGAAAGAGGGAGAGAGAGAAAGAGAGGGAGATAGAAAGAGAGGGAGATAGAAAGATAGAGAGAAAGAGAGAGAGAGAAAGAGAGAGAGAGAGAAAGAGGGAGAGCGCAATGCAGCCTCATTCCGTGAACTGCTCCGATTTTAGAGGTGTGTCCCGTGGCTCACAGCTGATGTCCGGCTCCTCCTTTTAGTGCATAATTAAATTAAGTTATAATTATAAATAATAATTAAAATTTAAAATTAAAAATAAATTAAATTCTTTACCGGGACGGCCGGGACTCGAACTTGTGACCTAATGCTTCTTAGACGGGAGCTCTATCCATTGAGCCACTGGCTCTATTGAGAAACAAAGGCAGATTTGGTAATCTTGACATGTACATTGCAGAGTGAAGTCTGGTGACACTTCAGGTGCTACATGAAGAGGACACAGATCGCTCCCTGTCATCTTCATGTAGCAGAGCTGATAGTGTTGTATGGATTACTTCGGACCTGGATTGTTGTTTGGGGATTGTAATAAAAAGGTAAATGAGGTGTTTTTTTGTCTTTTTTATTCCAAATAAAGAATTTTTTGTTGTGTGTGTTTCTTTACTTTCACTTACTTTCACTCGGGGAGACACCTGGCATGATTAACTCCTTATTACCCCCAATTGCCAGCGCACCAGGGCAATTCGGCATTAGCTGGGTAGAGTCCTGGGACTGCCGCATCTAATGGATGGTGCAATTTCGGACGGCTGCTGGGTGATATTGTTAGGGTGGTGGGCTCCCCATGATGTGGCACTCTCCATCCTGACAATACCAGCCTACAGCCGTGTGGCTTTATCCTGGCTGGTATCAAATATGGGGGGAACCGCTTTTTTTTTTTTTTAAATGTATTTATTTTACTGCACGATATAGAGTAGCCCGCCGGCGGCTGTGATTGGTTGCAGTGAGACAGCTGTCACTCATCGTGGGGGCATGTCTGACTGCAACCAATCATGGGCGCCAGTGGGTGGGGAAAGCACGGAATAACTAATTGAATAATGAAGCGGCAGCCATTTTCAAAAGAGGAAATGCCGCTGGAGATTTGTGACAGCCGTACAGCGTGATCGGTGAGTAGGAAAGAGAGAGGGATTGTGCTTGGGACGCAGGACGCATGCAGATACGAAAGGAGCGCACATACTTACTGTGAAAAGCCACGCTTTTGGTGCTCAGACTGTTCTCGAACGTAACTCAAACTGTCGAACTTTTAGCAAAAGGCTCGAGTTCGTCAAACGTCTTGAACACCCCCCAAAATCACTCGAACATGAAATTGGCGAACCTCAAACATCACTCATCTCTACTTTTAGGTGGACTATGGAGACATCACATCATACTCTGTGGGTATCATACAATGTGTGGTGGCATTTTACTGTGTGTGTGGGACTGTGGAGGATAATACTCTGTGGTGTGCTTTGCAGGCAATTGTATTGTGTGTGGGACTATGTGCATAGGTAGTTTTTCATTTTTTTTTTATTTTTCTTAATGTTTTTTTTGTGGGAGAACTCAGGGGCATTATTAGTGCATGAGAGAGGAGTCAGGGAATGAAATGTTCAATGGGTATATACACGTACATCTCAATAAATTAGAATATCCTCAAAAAGTTAATTTATTTTAGTAATTCAATACAAATAGGGAAACACATATATTATATAGAGTCATTACAGAGTGATCTATTTCAAGTGTTTATTTCTGTTAATGTTGATGATTATGGCTTACAGCCAATGAAAACCCAAAAGTCATTATCTCAGAAAATATGATAATTATCACAAAAAACCTGCAAAGGCTTCCTAAGTGCTTAAATGGTCCCTTAGTCTGTTTCAGTAGGCTACCCAATCATGAGGAAGACTGCTGACTTGACAGATGTCCAGAAGGCAGTCATTGACACACTCCACAAGGAGGGTAAGCCACAAAATATCATTGCTAAAGAATCTGGCTGTTCACAGAATGCTGTATCCAAGCGTGGTAGAAAAAGGCACCTAGGCAGCATGTTTACTTCATAGGGCAGTCACAGAAGACATTAATATTTTACCTACTAGAGGGCATAAAGGAAGCATTTTACTTTATAAGAGGCATTATTAGATGGGTCACTAAGAGGAGTACTGTTACCATGTCACACAGCAGGTCCAGTGTTAGGAAATAATCTGCCATCAGCATGCTCAACATATCATATGCATCAGGTGGATGGGTATGTGGCAGGTGGAAAAGATGTGAAATTGGATGACTCCATCAGAAACAATATCATCTGTCTATCAATATCTATAATTATAAAAAAAAGTATTAAAATCTTTTAATATGGTCTGCATAACTAAAAGTTTTGGTCTTTGAATTTTAATTGTTTTTTCAGTAAGAGCATGGTCATGTGTTGATCTTGATATATAATTAGGGTGCACAACCATAGATGTAAACATGGTTACTTAGGTGGGAGTCCCATTTAGATGTGTTTTGCTTCCCCTGCACTGGACCCTTAAATATGCCTTTGTTGCAGCTGCTGGAGTGTTGAGTCAACTGTCAGAAAAATGAAAAGGCAGAGATGGTTTGTTACCCTTTCTATCCTTCCAATCTTTTTATACACAGTGATGAACAATTGCTGTGTATACAGTAATATGAAGAAGTGGCAGAGCTTCCTGCTCCAGACCCAGCAGTTATGGGTTGCTGGGTGTAGGGAAAGAGCATGAGCTAGGAGACCTAGTCAGCTCTGTAATGCAGCCAAGAGACTGAATTTCCACTGTAACTGAGAGACTAAAGATGCTAAAATGCCAGCCCAGTTACATGAAAAATTGGATACAAATATACAAAAAATGTTGAATTGCTCTTTGGTGGACTTTTGTGGTCCAAAAAAAGTGAAAAAAGGACACAATTCCTTAATTTTGTGACAGATTTTGCAGGATATTGGTGATATCATCAAATGATAAAGCATAAAAATAACATTAAAAAACTTGTTCTATGAAGCACAAAAAAAATCCACAGACTATTTGGATATCACAAAATAAAAACATTCATGTCCAGTATATGAATAAAATAGAGAATTGAGCTAAAGCTGCAGGATAGTACAAATCAAATAAACACAACATTAGTCTTTACATTAGATCAAAGTGGCCATACCAACTCAACTACATGAACAACTTTTTTCGGGAACACGTGTTAAAACAAAAATGATTAATTGAAGACCTTTTGTAGAATGAAAACTCTTTTTGTCTCACTATCAGATAAAAAATTCATATTTTCCTTATTTTAGGTCATTTTTCAGATCACAAAGTGTCATTATTTAGCTAACACAATTATTTGTTAATTTTACTGGATGTGCAATGGTTTGTATATTTCATATACTCATATTTTACAACAAGGAACACATAAGAAGTTGAAAGTTAGACAATTTTCCATTTCATTAAAAAAAAAAAAGTCAACACAACTCAAGAAAATTGAGACTGAAAAAGGCTGGAAAAGTAATATGAATAAGAAACAGCTGAAGGGTCAGTTTTCAACAGTCATATGTCTGTGCAAAAAAACTGCATGTTATATAGAGAGTATCTCAGAAGCAAAGATAGCAAGAAGTTCATGAATCTGTGCACAACTGCATTTAATAATTGGTGAATAGATTCAGTAAAATGTTCCTCAATGAATAATTTAAAGACTTTGAATATCCCACCATTTACTGTACAAAATGTTATCAAAATATTCAGAGATTCAACAAGGTCAAGGCTGGACAGTCAATGCAAGATGCTTGTGACCTGCACGCCTTAAGGCAAATGTTCAAAAAACAGGCATGATTTTGTAAGAAAAATCAATCTATCCTTAATACTTCCATGAATAAAGATTTGTTATGAAAGATTATCAAATAATCTATGCTTATAAGTTAAAGATTTACTATGCAAAGGAGCAATATATCAACAAAATCCTGCAATGCTGACATCTAGAGATGAGTGGATTTGACAAGATTGCAATTCACCAAATTATGCAGATTTTACGTGGAAATATGAATTGCAAAAAATGTATTCTCTCTTAATTGAATGTCCTTTATTATGCTATGGGGTATGGACAGACAAAAGGGCACTCTGAGTCTCTTCTTTACATAGCCAGGCCTCAACAATAACTGTGCATAGTGATATCATGTCATTACAATGGCTGGGACCTCTCAGGCTCAGAGTATTTACTTTAGAACAGAACTTCCAGCTGCAAGGCCATCGTAATCATAATCACGTTATGAGGCACCATGACCTCTGAGGCCTAGTTGCGGCCAGATATCCTGTTCTAGAGGAAAGTCACCGGCATGCAACTGCAGAAAGAAGAGGCACTGAGGAGCAGAAGGCAACCAGAAAACACTAGAGGCAGTGTGGGTTCCAGGAGAGGTGAGTAGCAAGTGTCCCAGCCCTCTACAGAGACCACAGCTAGTAACCATTTTGCTGAATTTGGGTGGAATGAATTTGAAAAGTAGAGCTCTATTCCGTTCAAATAAAATTGCCCATCTTTAGTGGCATGTTATTACAGCACCACAATCAAATTCAGTGAGTGCTTGTCTTAAAAATGTTAATAAAAGCAATCCGCATGAATCTATGTTGGACTTTCTACACCTGTGGCAATCGGACTCAACAAAAAAAAAGCTGAATTCAGTTATTAAGAGGTGTGTCAAAACCTTCCTCTCCATATAGTATGTGTTCTACAATATGTGAGAAATGTGCTAGCTGCTCCTTGCTCAAATGGAATGAAGGAGGAATTATGCATTAAATGGACAGTATATGGTAAACTTATAGATTATTAGTTGGATTAACTTAAAATATGTAATATTTAAGTTGGAAATATGTAACAAATGTTTAAATAGAGCAGTACATGTTATTGTATTAAAACATGTATTGTAATATAATAATGGCATTATGATTCAAAAGGAGATTCTTTAAAAAATACCATTCACTAATACCAGATATATAGCAAGGCATAAAGATACAGAATGCCACCTACACAATTATCCTTCACAGGACCACAGCATTTTATCAGATATAAGGCCCTGTGCGCGCACTACGTTTTTACCTGTGGTTTTTTTTTGCATTTTTTCTGCAGAAATTTGTTGAGAAAATGGTTATAACCTTTCTGCGGACATTCCTCAGCAAAACCTATGGAAAAAAAAAATAGCTGTGCTCACACTGCATTTTTTTTCTCAAGAACATTCTTTCTGTGGAATTTCTTAAGAAAAAGAATGAGCATGTCACTTCTTTTCTGCAGGTACCTGCGTTTTTTGCCATAATATCATGGAAAAATAATGCAGGGACTAGAGATGAGCGAACCGGTCCTGGTTCGGCTCGAGGTCGGCTCGCCGAACGGAGGTCCCGTTCGAGTTCGGCTCGTTGAACGTTCGACGAACCGAACTCGAACTGCATAGGAAACAATGGCAGGCAATCACAAACACAGAAAAACACCTAGAAAACAAAGGTGTCCAAAAGGTGACAAACAACTCACAACACAACACAAACACATGGGAAAGTGACAAGGACATATACTCATGCGAAAACAAAAGAGTAGGACAAGGAAAAAGAGGAGACACAGATATAGATATGGCACGCCCTTCTAAAATTATGTAAAACACCGCAAGGTGACTCCAAGCGTAGTCTCCCTTTTTTTTCCAAAAATTGTGCCCCACACACACCCACCCATTCAGTGGCAGCACTTGTGCCCTAGTTGTGCACTTCACAGCTAGATTTGCATCAAGCACTTTCAAAAATACGGCCTAACTAACCGTCCCCAGGATGACACCAGGGTAGGTAGCAAAGTCTTTCCTGATCCCAGCTCTGTTCATCTTGGCTTCTTTTAAAAACACAGCAAGCAAGGGTTACTCCAAGCGGAGTCTCCCTTTTTTCCAAAAATTGTGCCCCACACACACACACCCATTCAGTGGCAGCACTTGTGCCCTAGTTGTGCACTTCACAGCTAGATTTGCATCAAGCACATTCAAAAATACGGCCTAATTAACCGTCCCCAGGATGACACCAGGGTAGGTAGCAAAGTCTTTCCTGATCCCAGCTCTGTTCATCTTGGCTTCTTTTAAAAACACAGCAAGCAAGGGTTACTCCAAGCGGAGTCTCCCTTTTTTCCAAAAATTGTGCCCCACACACACACACCCATTCAGTGGCAGCACTTGTGCCCTAGTTGTGCACTTCACAGCTAGATTTGCATCAAGCACATTCAAAAATACGGCCTAATTAACCGTCCCCAGGATGACACCAGGGTAGGTAGCAAAGTCTTTCCTGATCCCAGCTCTGTTCATCTTGGCTTCTTTTAAAAACACAGCAAGCAAGGGTTACTCCAAGCGGAGTCTCCCTTTTTTTCCAAAAATTGTGCCCCACACACACCCACCCATTCAGTGGCAGCACTTGTGCCCTAGTTGTGCACTTCACAGCTAGATTTGCATCAAGCACATTCAAAAATACGGCCTAATTAACCGTCCCCAGGATGACACCAGGGTAGGTAGCAAAGTCGTTCCTGATCCCAGCTCTGTTCATCTTGGCTTCTTTTAAAAACACAGCAAGCAAGGGTTACTCCAAGCGGAGTCTCCCTTTTTTTCCAAAAATTGTGCCCCACACAGACCCACCCATTCAGTGGCAGCACTTGTGCCCCAGTTGTACAATTCACAGCTAGATTTGCATCAAGCACATTCAAAAATACGGCCTAATTAACCGTCTCCAGGATGACACCAGGGTAGAAAGCAAAGTCTTTCCTGATCCCAGCTCTGTTCATCTTGGCTTCTTTTAAAAACACAACAAGCAAGGGTTACTCCAAGCGGAGTCTCCCTTTTTTCCAAAAATTAGTCCACACAGACACCCCATCAGTGGCAGCACTTGTGCCCTAGTTGCAAACATGATGTTTTGATTTGCATCAAGCACATTCCAAATCCACAAGCATTTACTCTCCCCAGGATGACACAGGGTTAGTAAATTCCTTCTGGATCCATGACTAGTTCATTTTGATGAACGTCAGTCTGTCCACATTGTCACTGGACAGACGCGTGCGCTTGCGCTTATCTGTCAGCACACACCCAGCAGCACTGAAGACACGTTCAGAGACAACGCTGGCAGCTGGACACGACAAAATCTCCAAGGCGTAACTGGAGAGCTCTGGCCATCTTTCTAGATTTGAAGCCCAAAAGGAGCAAGGCTCCATTTGCAAAGTCATGGCATCGATGTTCATTTGGAGATACTCCTGTATCATCCTCTCCAGCCGTAGACTATGTGTCAGACTTGTTGTCTCTGGTGGCCTTGCAAAAGAGGGTCTAAAAAAATTATGAAAAGATTCCATAAAATTGCTGTTACCAGCACCAGATACGGTCCTACTGGTATGGGTAGACTGTTGAAGATGACGAGACCGTCCCATGTTTGGCAAGTTACAACTGGGAGATTCCCTCCCTGTACTTGCACGGTTGTTTGGTGGAAAAGCCGAGCTAAGATCGAGTAACAGCTTCTGCTGATACTCCTGCATACGTGCGTCCCTTTCTATGGCTGGAATTATGTCACAAAATTTGGACTTGTACCGGGGATCTAATAGTGTGGCAATCCAGTAGTCATCATCACTTCTAATTTTGACAATACGAGTGTCATGTTGGAGGTAGTGCAACAAGAAGGCACTCATGTGTCTTGCGCAGCCATGCGGACCAAGTCCACGCTGTGTTTGTGGCATAGAGGTGCTACCCGTTCTTTCTTCCTCTGACATCTCCCCCCAACCTCTTTCAACTGAAATTTGACCAAGGTCTCCCTCATCCGCTGAGTCTTCCATGTCCATGGACAGTTCGTCCTCCATTTCTTCATGTTCTCCTGCACCTTCCTCAACATTTCGCCTGCTACTATGCGCCCTTGTTGATCCTTGTCCCCCATGGTCCCATGCCTGCTGCGTTGGTGATGATGAACGTCTGGACCTTGGTGATGTTGTTGTCCCTTGAGCATATGAATCCTCCTGTAGTTCCTCCCCTTCCTGTTGTCCCACCCCCTGACTCCGAATAGTGTTTAGCGTGTGCTCCAGCATGTAAATGACTGGAATCGTCATGCTGATAATGGCATTGTCAGCGCTAAACATATTCGTCGCCATGTCGAAACTGTGCAGAAGGGTGCATAGGTCCTTGATCTGAGACCACTCCATCAGGGTGATCTGCCCCACCTCTGCATCTCGTTGGCCCAGGCTATACGTCATGACGTATTGCACCAGGGCTCGGCGGTGCTGCCACAGTCGCTGTAACATGTGGAGAGTTGAATTCCAGCGTGTCGCCACATCGCATTTCAGGCGATGAACCGGCAGGCCGAAAGACTTCTGGAGCGATGCAAGTCGCTCAGCTGCGGCGCTTGAACGGCGGAAGTGAGCAGACAGTTTTCGTGCCCTGTTCAGAAGGCCATCTAGGCCGGGATAGTGTGTTAAAAATTGCTGGACGACAAGGTTCAACACGTGAGCCATACAAGGTACATATGTCACCTTGCCCAGGCGAAGGGCCGCACCCAGGTTTGCAGCATTGTCGCACATGGCCTTACCAGGCTGCAGGTTGAGTGGAGACAACCATTTATTAAACTCGGACCGCAGAGCTGACCACAACTCCTCAGCTGTGTGACTCTTATTCCCAAGACATGTCAAGCTAAAGACCGCCTGATGCCGTTGCGCTCTGCTGCCAGCATAGTAATGAGGGGTGCGTGATTCCTTCTGCGCAGTGAGAACGCTGGTGGCCTGACCAGGCAGGCTTGGGGCGGAGGTGGAGGACCCAGATGAGGTGGAGGAGGCAGAAGCAGTGGCGGAACTTGGACAGACAGAGGATTGACACACAAGTCGTGGGGACGGCAAGACTTGTGCAGCAGACCCTTCACCATCTATCACCATAGTTACCCAGTGCCCAGTCAGCGACATGTAACGTCCCTGTCCATGCTTACTGGTCCAAGTATCGGTGGTGAAATTCACCCGTTCACACACAGAGTTTCTCAAGGAAGCGGTGATGTTGTGTTCGACATGCTGGTGTAGCGCGGGCACACCTTTCTTAGAGAAGTAGTGGCGACTAGGCATCTGGTACTGGGGCACAGCGACAGACATAAGGTCTCTAAAATCCTGTGTGTCCACTAGGCGGAAAGGCAGCATTTCGGTAGCCAAGAGCTTACAGAGGGATAGAGTCAACCTCTTAGCTTTGTCATGGGTCGCAGGAAGTGGCCTTTTATTTGACCACATCTGAGGGACAGAGATCTGGCTGCTGTGTGTAGACGGTGTTGAGTAGGGTGTCCCTGGAAAAATGCAGGTTTGTGTGGAAAGTGCAGGCGGAGACATGATGTTGCCTTCATCCAACGTTGGTGCTATCGATGTCTGAGAGAGCTGTACACACTCACTTGTTTCCCCTTCCAAACCAACTGACGACCTACCAAGCAAACTGCCTGTTGCGGTTACAGTGGTGGAAGTTGTGCGTGGAAAAACAGGTGTGGCAGCTGTCCCCACAGTCCTAGAAGATGAAGAGCGCGCGGATGCACTGGAAGGGGCAGGCCGTGGATGGTTCGCTCCGCTAGGCCGCATTGCAGCACAGTGAGCTTCCCACCGGGACCTATGATATTTATTCATGTGACGATTCATGGAAGAAGTTGTCAAACTG
The DNA here is from genome assembly GCF_048569485.1 of Anomaloglossus baeobatrachus. Lineage (NCBI taxonomy): Eukaryota > Metazoa > Chordata > Amphibia > Anura > Aromobatidae > Anomaloglossus > Anomaloglossus baeobatrachus. The sequence continues at coordinate 532,245,261 of NC_134354.1, forward strand.
CTGAGGTTTTGACCTCTACTAAGAGAACCATGACAAAGTTTACAGATCACATAATTTGGGCGATCTTTTTCTATGTCAAAAAAGGACCAGGCTAGGCAAGGCTTAGAGGCCATGCGACCTGTTGATCCACCCCGAATAATGCTCATAGGCAGAGTGGTGGCTGAGGATGCAGTTGTAGACGTGCTACCAGTGCTCCGACTCTGTCCAGGAAGGCGCAAGGTAACTTCGTCGTCAGTTGCATCCTTCTCCACCGCCTCTGTTGACCTCCTCGAGTGCCTGACTGGGGGTTGACAGTAGGTGGGATCTAGAACTTCATCATCAATTGTTGTGTTTGCACTCCCCTCCCCCTCAGACCGAGCCTCTTCTTGCCCTGACCGAATATTTAAGTTGTCATCCCAATCGGGTATCTGCGTCTCATCTTCATCAGTATGTTCCTCATTGTCTATAACCACAGGTGTTACAGTTTGTGACAAAGGGTCAACATTATGCTCAGAAACTTGGTCCTCACAGCCTGAATCAGAGTCACAAAGGTTCTGGGCATCACTGCAGACCATTTCCTGTTCTGTACTCACTGTAGCTTGGGAGCAGACCTCTGATTCCCAGGCTATAGTGTGACTGAACAGCTCTGCAGACTCAGCCATCTCAGTTCCACCATACTGTGCAGGGCTGATGGAGACTTCAGAGCTGGGAGAAAGAAAGTTTGATTGGGATGACAACTCAGAGGACTGGTGTTTTTTGGATGCGGTACTTGAAGTGGCTGAGAGGGCACTTGTTGGACCACTTGAGATCCATTCAAGCATTTTTCTTTTTTGGCCATCATCTACCTTTGTTCCTGTTGTTCGTGTCCGTAAAAAAGGGAGCACATCGGATTGTCCACGGTAAGTAGTAGACATCTTACTTTTGCTGGTAGATGGTCTATCTTCAGCAGATGATAATGGAGCTTTGCCACCTTCCCCACGGACAAAACCTTTTTTTCCTTTTCCACCACGCCTCTTCCCCTTTCCACCAGCATCTGTCATTTTGCCACTCATGTTGATTGCGACAAGATTGTGCACTTAAAATGTGGTAGTAAAAATTGAGAGGTGGTGTAGATTGCAGCGGTGGTCTAGCTTTATTAACAGCAGAATAATAAAGAATAATTATCCCTAACAATGCAACTACGGCCCTTAAACTGGCAGCAGTGTTTGCTAGTATAATGGCTTAGTTATAATGAGTTGGAGTGTGCAATGCAGGTAGAGGTGCTGCAAATGTCTTTGCACTAGTGTGACTAGACAAAAGTCCAATAGCCACGTTTAGGATGCCACTAGGTACACTGAGTGTTTGCTAGTATAATGGCTTAGTTATAATGAGTTGGAGTGTGCAATGCAGGTAGAGGTGCTGCAAATGTCTTTGCACTAGTGGGACTATAGCAAAGTCCAATAGCCACGTTTAGGATGCCACTAGGTACACTGAGTGTTTGCTAGTATAATGGCTTAGTTATAATGAGTTAGAGTGTGCAATGCAGGTAGAGGTGCTGCAAATGTCTTTGCACTAGTGTGACTAGACAAAAGTCCAATAGCCACGTTTAGGATGCCACTAGGTACACTGAGTGTTTGCTAGTATAATGGCTTAGTTATAATGAGTTGGAGTGTGCAATGCAGGCAGAGGTGCTGCAAATGTCTTTGCACTAGTGGGACTATAGCAAAGTCCAATAGCCACGTTTAGGATGCCACTAGGTACACTGAGTGTTTGCTAGTATAATGGCTTAGTTATAATGAGTTGGAGTGTGCAATGCAGGTAGAGGTGCTGCAAATGTCTTTGCATTAGTGTGACTAGACAACAGTCCAATAGCCACGTTTAGGATGCCACTAGGTACACTGAGTGTTTGCTAGTATAAGTGCTTAGTTATAATGAGTTGGAGTGTGCAATGCAGGTAGAGGTGCTGCAAATGTCTTTGCACTAGTGTGGCTAGACAAAAGTCCAATAGCCACGTTTAGGATGCCACTAGGTACACTGAGTGTTTGCTAGTATAATGGCTTAGTTATAATGAGTTGGAGTGTGCAATGCAGGTAGAGGTGCTGCAAATGTCTTTGCACTAGTGGGACTATAGCAAAGTCCAATAGCCACGTTTAGGATGCCACTAGGTACACTGAGTGTTTGCTAGTATAATGGCTTAGTTATAATGAGTTGGAGTGTGCAATGCAGGTAGAGGTGCTGCAAATGTCTTTGCACTAGTGTGACTAGACAACAGTCCAATAGCCACGTTTAGGATGCCACTAGGTACACTGAGTGTTTGCTAGTATAATGGCTTAGTTATAATGAGTTGGAGTGTGCAATGCAGGTAGAGGTGCTGCAAATGTCTTTGCACTAGTGTGACTAGACAACAGTCCAATAGCCACGTTTAGGATGCCACTAGGTACACTGAGTGTTTGCTAGTATAATGGATTAGTTATAATGAGTTGGAGTGTGCAATGCAGGTAGAGGTGCTGCAAATGTCTTTGCATTAGTGTGACTAGACAACAGTCCAATAGCCACGTTTAGGATGCCACTAGGTACACTGAGTGTTTGCTAGTATAATTGCTTAGTTATAATGAGTTGGAGTGTGCAATGCAGGTAGAGGTGCTGCAAATGTCTTTGCACTAGTGTGACTAGACAAAAGTCCAATAGCCACGTTTAGGATGCCACTAGGTACACTGAGTGTTTGCTAGTATAATGGCTTAGTTATAATGAGTTGGAGTGTGCAATGCAGGTAGAGGTGCTGCAAATGTCTTTGCACTAGTGGGACTATAGCAAAGTCCAATAGCCACGTTTAGGATGCCACTAGGTACACTGAGTGTTTGCTAGTATAATGGCTTAGTTATAATGAGTTGGAGTGTGCAATGCAGGTAGAGGTGCTGCAAATGTCTTTGCACTAGTGTGACTAGACAACAGTCCAATAGCCACGTTTAGGATGCCACAAGGTACACTGAGTGTTTGCTAGTATAATGGCTTAGTTATAATGAGTTGGAGTGTGCAATGCAGGTAGAGGTGCTGCAAATGTCTTTGCACTAGTGTGACTAGACAGCAGTCCAATAGCCACGTTTAGGATGCCACTAGGTACACTGAGTGTTTGCTAGTATAATGGATTAGTTATAATGAGTTGGAGTGTGCAATGCAGGTAGAGGTGCTGCAAATGTCTTTGCACTAGTGGGACTATAGCAAAGTCCAATAGCCACGTTTAGGATGCCACTAGGTACACTGAGTGTTTGCTAGTATAATGGCTTAGTTATAATGAGTTGGAGTGTGCAATGCAGGTAGAGGTGCTGCAAATGTCTTTGCACTAGTGGGACTATAGCAAAGTCCAATAGCCACGTTTAGGATGCCACTAGGTACACTGAGTGGTTGCTAGTATAATGGCTTAGTTATAATGAGTTGGAGTGTGCAATGCAGGCAGAGGTGCTGCAAATGTCTTTGCACTAGTGGGACTATAGCAAAGTCCAATAGCCACGTTTAGGATGCCACTAGGTACACTGAGTGTTTGCTAGTATAATGGCTTAGTTATAATGAGTTGGAGTGTGCAATGCAGGTAGAGGTGCTGCAAATGTCTTTGCACTAGTGTGACTAGACAACAGTCCAATAGCCACGTTTAGGATGCCACTAGGTACACTGAGTGTTTGCTAGTATAATGGCTTAGTTATAATGAGTTGGAGTGTGCAATGCAGGTAGAGGTGCTGCAAATGTCTTTGCACTAGTGTGACTAGACAACAGTCCAATAGCCACGTTTAGGATGCCACTAGGTACACTGAGTGTTTGCTAGTATAATGGCTTAGTTATAATGAGTTGGAGTGTGCAATGCAGGTAGAGGTGCTGCAAATGTCTTTGCACTAGTGTGACTAGACAAAAGTCCAATAGCCACGTTTAGGATGCCACTAGGTACACTGAGTGTTTGCTAGTATAATGGCTTAGTTATAATGAGTTGGAGTGTGCAATGCAGGTAGAGGTGCTGCAAATGTCTTTGCACTAGTGGGACTATAGCAAAGTCCAATAGCCACGTTTAGGATGCCACTAGGTACACTGAGTGTTTGCTAGTATAATGGCTTAGTTATAATGAGTTGGAGTGTGCAATGCAGGCAGAGGTGCTGCAAATGTCTTTGCACTAGTGGGACTATAGCAAAGTCCAATAGCCACGTTTAGCATACCACTAGGTACACTGAGTGTTTGCTAGTATAATGGCTTAGTTATAATGAGTTGGAGTGTGCAATGCAGGTAGAGGTGCTGCAATTGTCTTTGCACTAGTTTGACTAGACAACAGTCCAATAGCCACGTTTAGGATGCCACTAGGTACACTGAGTGTTTGCTAGTATAATGGCTTAGTTATAATGAGTTGGAGTGTGCAATGCAGGTAGAGGTGCTGCAAATGTCTTTGCACTAGTGTGACTAGACAACAGTCCAATAGCCACGTTTAGGATGCCACTAGGTACACTGAGTGTTTGCTAGTATAATGGCTTAGTTATAATGAGTTGGAGTGTGCAATGCAGGTAGATGTGCTGCAAATGTCTTTGCACTAGTGTGACTAGACAAAAGTCCAATAGCCACGTTTAGGATGCCACTAGGTACACTGAGTGTTTGCTAGTATAATGGCTTAGTTATAATGAGTTGGAGTGTGCAATGCAGGTAGAGGTGCTGCAAATGTCTTTGCACTAGTGGGACTATAGCAAAGTCCAATAGCCACGTTTAGGATGCCACTAGGTACACTGAGTGTTTGCTAGTATAATGGCTTAGTTATAATGAGTTGGAGTGTGCAATGCAGGCAGAGGTGCCGCAAATGTCTTTGCACTAGTGGGACTATAGCAAAGTCCAATAGCCACGTTTAGGATGCCACTAGGTACACTGAGTGTTTGCTAGTATAATGGCTTAGTTATAATGAGTTGGAGTGTGCAATGCAGGTAGAGGTGCTGCAAATGTCTTTGCACTAGTGTGACTAGACAACAGTCCAATAGCCACGTTTAGGATGCCACTAGGTACACTGAGTGTTTGCTAGTATAATGGCTTAGTTATAATGAGTTGGAGTGTGCAATGCAGGTAGAGGTGCTGCAAATGTCTTTGCACTAGTGTGACTAGACAACAGTCCAATAGCCACGTTTAGGATGCCACTAGGTACACTGAGTGTTTGCTAGTATAATGGCTTAGTTATAATGAGTTGGAGTGTGCAATGCAGGTAGAGGTGCTGCAAATGTCTTTGCACTAGTGGGACTATAGCAAAGTCCAATAGCCACGTTTAGGATGCCACTAGGTACACTGAGTGTTTGCTAGTATAATGGCTTAGTTATAATGAGTTGGAGTGTGCAATGCAGGCAGAGGTGCTGCAAATGTCTTTGCACTAGTGGGACTATAGCAAAGTCCAATAGCCACGTTTAGGATGCCACTAGTTACACTGAGTGTTTGCCAGTATAATGGCTTAGTTATAATGAGTTGGAGTGTGCAATGCAGGTAGAGGTGCTGCAAATGTCTTTGCACTAGTGTGACTAGACAACAGTCCAATAGCCACGTTTAGGATGCCACTAGGTACACTGAGTGTTTGCTAGTATAATGGCTTAGTTATAATGAGTTGGAGTGTGCAATGCAGGCAGAGGTGCTGCAAATGTCTTTGCACTAGTGGGACTATAGCAAAGTCCAATAGCCACGTTTAGGATGCCACTAGGTACACTGACTGTTTGCTAGTATAATGGCTTAGTTATAATGAGTTGGAGTGTGCAATGCAGGTAGAGGTGCTGCAAATGTCTTTGCACTAGTGGGACTATAGCAAAGTCCAATAGCCACGTTTAGGATGCCACTAGGTACACTGAGTGTTTGCTAGTATAATGGCTTAGTTATAATGAGTTGGAGTGTGCAATGCAGGCAGAGGTGCTGCAAATGTCTTTGCACTAGTGGGACTATAGCAAAGTCCAATAGCCACGTTTAGCATACCACTAGGTACACTGAGTGTTTGCTAGTATAATGGCTTAGTTATAATGAGTTGGAGTGTGCAATGCAGGTAGAGGTGCTGCAATTGTCTTTGCACTAGTTTGACTAGACAACAGTCCAATAGCCACGTTTAGGATGCCACTAGGTACACTGAGTGTTTCCTAGTATAATGGCTTAGTTATAATGAGTTGGAGTGTGCAATGCAGGTAGAGGTGCTGCAAATGTCTTTGCACTAGTGTGACTAGACAACAGTCCAATAGCCACGTTTAGGATGCCACTAGGTACACTGAGTGTTTGCTAGTATAATGGCTTAGTTATAATGAGTTGGAGTGTGCAATGCAGGTAGATGTGCTGCAAATGTCTTTGCACTAGTGTGACTAGACAAAAGTCCAATAGCCACGTTTAGGATGCCACTAGGTACACTGAGTGTTTGCTAGTATAATGGCTTAGTTATAATGAGTTGGAGTGTGCAATGCAGGTAGAGGTGCTGCAAATGTCTTTGCACTAGTGGGACTATAGCAAAGTCCAATAGCCACGTTTAGGATGCCACTAGGTACACTGAGTGTTTGCTAGTATAATGGCTTAGTTATAATGAGTTGGAGTGTGCAATGCAGGCAGAGGTGCCGCAAATGTCTTTGCACTAGTGGGACTATAGCAAAGTCCAATAGCCACGTTTAGGATGCCACTAGGTACACTGAGTGTTTGCTAGTATAATGGCTTAGTTATAATGAGTTGGAGTGTGCAATGCAGGTAGAGGTGCTGCAAATGTCTTTGCACTAGTGTGACTAGACAACAGTCCAATAGCCACGTTTAGGATGCCACTAGGTACACTGAGTGTTTGCTAGTATAATGGCTTAGTTATAATGAGTTGGAGTGTGCAATGCAGGTAGAGGTGCTGCAAATGTCTTTGCACTAGTGTGACTAGACAACAGTCCAATAGCCACGTTTAGGATGCCACTAGGTACACTGAGTGTTTGCTAGTATAATGGCTTAGTTATAATGAGTTGGAGTGTGCAATGCAGGTAGAGGTGCTGCAAATGTCTTTGCACTAGTGTGACTAGACAACAGTCCAATAGCCACGTTTAGGATGCCACTAGGTACACTGAGTGTTTGCTAGTATAATGGATTAGTTATAATGAGTTGGAGTGTGCAATGCAGGTAGAGGTGCTGCAAATGTCTTTGCATTAGTGTGACTAGACAACAGTCCAATAGCCACGTTTAGGATGCCACTAGGTACACTGAGTGTTTGCTAGTATAATTGCTTAGTTATAATGAGTTGGAGTGTGCAATGCAGGTAGAGGTGCTGCAAATGTCTTTGCACTAGTGTGACTAGACAAAAGTCCAATAGCCACGTTTAGGATGCCACTAGGTACACTGAGTGTTTGCTAGTATAATGGCTTAGTTATAATGAGTTGGAGTGTGCAATGCAGGTAGAGGTGCTGCAAATGTCTTTGCACTAGTGGGACTATAGCAAAGTCCAATAGCCACGTTTAGGATGCCACTAGGTACACTGAGTGTTTGCTAGTATAATGGCTTAGTTATAATGAGTTGGAGTGTGCAATGCAGGTAGAGGTGCTGCAAATGTCTTTGCACTAGTGTGACTAGACAACAGTCCAATAGCCACGTTTAGGATGCCACTAGGTACACTGAGTGTTTGCTAGTATAATGGCTTAGTTATAATGAGTTGGAGTGTGCAATGCAGGTAGAGGTGCTGCAAATGTCTTTGCACTAGTGTGACTAGACAGCAGTCCAATAGCCACGTTTAGGATGCCACTAGGTACACTGAGTGTTTGCTAGTATAATGGATTAGTTATAATGAGTTGGAGTGTGCAATGCAGGTAGAGGTGCTGCAAATGTCTTTGCACTAGTGGGACTATAGCAAAGTCCAATAGCCACGTTTAGGATGCCACTAGGTACACTGAGTGTTTGCTAGTATAATGGCTTAGTTATAATGAGTTGGAGTGTGCAATGCAGGTAGAGGTGCTGCAAATGTCTTTGCACTAGTGGGACTATAGCAAAGTCCAATAGCCACGTTTAGGATGCCACTAGGTACACTGAGTGGTTGCTAGTATAATGGCTTAGTTATAATGAGTTGGAGTGTGCAATGCAGGCAGAGGTGCTGCAAATGTCTTTGCACTAGTGGGACTATAGCAAAGTCCAATAGCCACGTTTAGGATGCCACTAGGTACACTGAGTGTTTGCTAGTATAATGGCTTAGTTATAATGAGTTGGAGTGTGCAATGCAGGTAGAGGTGCTGCAAATGTCTTTGCACTAGTGTGACTAGACAACAGTCCAATAGCCACGTTTAGGATGCCACTAGGTACACTGAGTGTTTGCTAGTATAATGGCTTAGTTATAATGAGTTGGAGTGTGCAATGCAGGTAGAGGTGCTGCAAATGTCTTTGCACTAGTGTGACTAGACAACAGTCCAATAGCCACGTTTAGGATGCCACTAGGTACACTGAGTGTTTGCTAGTATAATGGCTTAGTTATAATGAGTTGGAGTGTGCAATGCAGGTAGAGGTGCTGCAAATGTCTTTGCACTAGTGTGACTAGACAAAAGTCCAATAGCCACGTTTAGGATGCCACTAGGTACACTGAGTGTTTGCTAGTATAATGGCTTAGTTATAATGAGTTGGAGTGTGCAATGCAGGTAGAGGTGCTGCAAATGTCTTTGCACTAGTGGGACTATAGCAAAGTCCAATAGCCACGTTTAGGATGCCACTAGGTACACTGAGTGTTTGCTAGTATAATGGCTTAGTTATAATGAGTTGGAGTGTGCAATGCAGGCAGAGGTGCTGCAAATGTCTTTGCACTAGTGGGACTATAGCAAAGTCCAATAGCCACGTTTAGCATACCACTAGGTACACTGAGTGTTTGCTAGTATAATGGCTTAGTTATAATGAGTTGGAGTGTGCAATGCAGGTAGAGGTGCTGCAATTGTCTTTGCACTAGTTTGACTAGACAACAGTCCAATAGCCACGTTTAGGATGCCACTAGGTACACTGAGTGTTTGCTAGTATAATGGCTTAGTTATAATGAGTTGGAGTGTGCAATGCAGGTAGAGGTGCTGCAAATGTCTTTGCACTAGTGTGACTAGACAACAGTCCAATAGCCACGTTTAGGATGCCACTAGGTACACTGAGTGTTTGCTAGTATAATGGCTTAGTTATAATGAGTTGGAGTGTGCAATGCAGGTAGATGTGCTGCAAATGTCTTTGCACTAGTGTGACTAGACAAAAGTCCAATAGCCACGTTTAGGATGCCACTAGGTACACTGAGTGTTTGCTAGTATAATGGCTTAGTTATAATGAGTTGGAGTGTGCAATGCAGGTAGAGGTGCTGCAAATGTCTTTGCACTAGTGGGACTATAGCAAAGTCCAATAGCCACGTTTAGGATGCCACTAGGTACACTGAGTGTTTGCTAGTATAATGGCTTAGTTATAATGAGTTGGAGTGTGCAATGCAGGCAGAGGTGCCGCAAATGTCTTTGCACTAGTGGGACTATAGCAAAGTCCAATAGCCACGTTTAGGATGCCACTAGGTACACTGAGTGTTTGCTAGTATAATGGCTTAGTTATAATGAGTTGGAGTGTGCAATGCAGGTAGAGGTGCTGCAAATGTCTTTGCACTAGTGTGACTAGACAACAGTCCAATAGCCACGTTTAGGATGCCACTAGGTACACTGAGTGTTTGCTAGTATAATGGCTTAGTTATAATGAGTTGGAGTGTGCAATGCAGGTAGAGGTGCTGCAAATGTCTTTGCACTAGTGTGACTAGACAACAGTCCAATAGCCACGTTTAGGATGCCACTAGGTACACTGAGTGTTTGCTAGTATAATGGCTTAGTTATAATGAGTTGGAGTGTGCAATGCAGGTAGAGGTGCTGCAAATGTCTTTGCACTAGTGGGACTATAGCAAAGTCCAATAGCCACGTTTAGGATGCCACTAGGTACACTGAGTGTTTGCTAGTATAATGGCTTAGTTATAATGAGTTGGAGTGTGCAATGCAGGCAGAGGTGCTGCAAATGTCTTTGCACTAGTGGGACTATAGCAAAGTCCAATAGCCACGTTTAGGATGCCACTAGTTACACTGAGTGTTTGCCAGTATAATGGCTTAGTTATAATGAGTTGGAGTGTGCAATGCAGGTAGAGGTGCTGCAAATGTCTTTGCACTAGTGTGACTAGACAACAGTCCAATAGCCACGTTTAGGATGCCACTAGGTACACTGAGTGTTTGCTAGTATAATGGCTTAGTTATAATGAGTTGGAGTGTGCAATGCAGGCAGAGGTGCTGCAAATGTCTTTGCACTAGTGGGACTATAGCAAAGTCCAATAGCCACGTTTAGGATGCCACTAGGTACACTGAGTGTTTGCTAGTATAATGGCTTAGTTATAATGAGTTGGAGTGTGCAATGCAGGTAGAGGTGCTGCAAATGTTTTTGCACTAGTGTGACTAGACAACAGTCCAATAGCCACGTTTAGGATGCCACTAGGTACACTGAGTGTTTGCTAGTATAATGGCTTAGTTATAATGAGTTGGAGTGTGCAATGCAGGTAGAGGTGCTGCAAATGTCTTTGCACTAGTGTGACTAGACAACAGTCCAATAGCCACGTTTAGGATGCCACTAGGTACACTGAGTGTTTGCTAGTATAATGGCTTAGTTATAATGAGTTGGAGTGTGCAATGCAGGTAGAGGTGCTGCAAATGTCTTTGCACTAGTGGGACTATAGCAAAGTCCAATAGCCACGTTTAGGATGCCACTAGGTACACTGAGTGTTTGCTAGTATAATGGCTTAGTTATAATGAGTTGGAGTGTGCAATGCAGGCAGAGGTGCTGCAAATGTCTTTGCACTAGTGGGACTATAGCAAAGTCCAATAGCCACGTTTAGGATGCCACTAGTTACACTGAGTGTTTGCCAGTATAATGGCTTAGTTATAATGAGTTGGAGTGTGCAATGCAGGTAGAGGTGCTGCAAATGTCTTTGCACTAGTGTGACTAGACAACAGTCCAATAGCCACGTTTAGGATGCCACTAGGTACACTGAGTGTTTGCTAGTATAATGGCTTAGTTATAATGAGTTGGAGTGTGCAATGCAGGCAGAGGTGCTGCAAATGTCTTTGCACTAGTGGGACTATAGCAAAGTCCAATAGCCACGTTTAGGATGCCACTAGGTACACTGACTGTTTGCTAGTATAATGGCTTAGTTATAATGAGTTGGAGTGTGCAATGCAGGTAGAGGTGCTGCAAATGTCTTTGCACTAGTGGGACTATAGCAAAGTCCAATAGCCACGTTTAGGATGCCACTAGGTACACTGAGTGTTTGCTAGTATAATGGCTTAGTTATAATGAGTTGGAGTGTGCAATGCAGGCAGAGGTGCTGCAAATGTCTTTGCACTAGTGGGACTATAGCAAAGTCCAATAGCCACGTTTAGCATACCACTAGGTACACTGAGTGTTTGCTAGTATAATGGCTTAGTTATAATGAGTTGGAGTGTGCAATGCAGGTAGAGGTGCTGCAATTGTCTTTGCACTAGTTTGACTAGACAACAGTCCAATAGCCACGTTTAGGATGCCACTAGGTACACTGAGTGTTTCCTAGTATAATGGCTTAGTTATAATGAGTTGGAGTGTGCAATGCAGGTAGAGGTGCTGCAAATGTCTTTGCACTAGTGTGACTAGACAACAGTCCAATAGCCACGTTTAGGATGCCACTAGGTACACTGAGTGTTTGCTAGTATAATGGCTTAGTTATAATGAGTTGGAGTGTGCAATGCAGGTAGATGTGCTGCAAATGTCTTTGCACTAGTGTGACTAGACAAAAGTCCAATAGCCACGTTTAGGATGCCACTAGGTACACTGAGTGTTTGCTAGTATAATGGCTTAGTTATAATGAGTTGGAGTGTGCAATGCAGGTAGAGGTGCTGCAAATGTCTTTGCACTAGTGGGACTATAGCAAAGTCCAATAGCCACGTTTAGGATGCCACTAGGTACACTGAGTGTTTGCTAGTATAATGGCTTAGTTATAATGAGTTGGAGTGTGCAATGCAGGCAGAGGTGCCGCAAATGTCTTTGCACTAGTGGGACTATAGCAAAGTCCAATAGCCACGTTTAGGATGCCACTAGGTACACTGAGTGTTTGCTAGTATAATGGCTTAGTTATAATGAGTTGGAGTGTGCAATGCAGGTAGAGGTGCTGCAAATGTCTTTGCACTAGTGTGACTAGACAACAGTCCAATAGCCACGTTTAGGATGCCACTAGGTACACTGAGTGTTTGCTAGTATAATGGCTTAGTTATAATGAGTTGGAGTGTGCAATGCAGGTAGAGGTGCTGCAAATGTCTTTGCACTAGTGTGACTAGACAACAGTCCAATAGCCACGTTTAGGATGCCACTAGGTACACTGAGTGTTTGCTAGTATAATGGCTTAGTTATAATGAGTTGGAGTGTGCAATGCAGGTAGAGGTGCTGCAAATGTCTTTGCACTAGTGTGACTAGACAACAGTCCAATAGCCACGTTTAGGATGCCACTAGGTACACTGAGTGTTTGCTAGTATAATGGATTAGTTATAATGAGTTGGAGTGTGCAATGCAGGTAGAGGTGCTGCAAATGTCTTTGCATTAGTGTGACTAGACAACAGTCCAATAGCCACGTTTAGGATGCCACTAGGTACACTGAGTGTTTGCTAGTATAATTGCTTAGTTATAATGAGTTGGAGTGTGCAATGCAGGTAGAGGTGCTGCAAATGTCTTTGCACTAGTGTGACTAGACAAAAGTCCAATAGCCACGTTTAGGATGCCACTAGGTACACTGAGTGTTTGCTAGTATAATGGCTTAGTTATAATGAGTTGGAGTGTGCAATGCAGGTAGAGGTGCTGCAAATGTCTTTGCACTAGTGGGACTATAGCAAAGTCCAATAGCCACGTTTAGGATGCCACTAGGTACACTGAGTGTTTGCTAGTATAATGGCTTAGTTATAATGAGTTGGAGTGTGCAATGCAGGTAGAGGTGCTGCAAATGTCTTTGCACTAGTGTGACTAGACAACAGTCCAATAGCCACGTTTAGGATGCCACTAGGTACACTGAGTGTTTGCTAGTATAATGGCTTAGTTATAATGAGTTGGAGTGTGCAATGCAGGTAGAGGTGCTGCAAATGTCTTTGCACTAGTGTGACTAGACAGCAGTCCAATAGCCACGTTTAGGATGCCACTAGGTACACTGAGTGTTTGCTAGTATAATGGATTAGTTATAATGAGTTGGAGTGTGCAATGCAGGTAGAGGTGCTGCAAATGTCTTTGCACTAGTGGGACTATAGCAAAGTCCAATAGCCACGTTTAGGATGCCACTAGGTACACTGAGTGTTTGCTAGTATAATGGCTTAGTTATAATGAGTTGGAGTGTGCAATGCAGGTAGAGGTGCTGCAAATGTCTTTGCACTAGTGGGACTATAGCAAAGTCCAATAGCCACGTTTAGGATGCCACTAGGTACACTGAGTGGTTGCTAGTATAATGGCTTAGTTATAATGAGTTGGAGTGTGCAATGCAGGCAGAGGTGCTGCAAATGTCTTTGCACTAGTGGGACTATAGCAAAGTCCAATAGCCACGTTTAGGATGCCACTAGGTACACTGAGTGTTTGCTAGTATAATGGCTTAGTTATAATGAGTTGGAGTGTGCAATGCAGGTAGAGGTGCTGCAAATGTCTTTGCACTAGTGTGACTAGACAACAGTCCAATAGCCACGTTTAGGATGCCACTAGGTACACTGAGTGTTTGCTAGTATAATGGCTTAGTTATAATGAGTTGGAGTGTGCAATGCAGGTAGAGGTGCTGCAAATGTCTTTGCACTAGTGTGACTAGACAACAGTCCAATAGCCACGTTTAGGATGCCACTAGGTACACTGAGTGTTTGCTAGTATAATGGCTTAGTTATAATGAGTTGGAGTGTGCAATGCAGGTAGAGGTGCTGCAAATGTCTTTGCACTAGTGTGACTAGACAAAAGTCCAATAGCCACGTTTAGGATGCCACTAGGTACACTGAGTGTTTGCTAGTATAATGGCTTAGTTATAATGAGTTGGAGTGTGCAATGCAGGTAGAGGTGCTGCAAATGTCTTTGCACTAGTGGGACTATAGCAAAGTCCAATAGCCACGTTTAGGATGCCACTAGGTACACTGAGTGTTTGCTAGTATAATGGCTTAGTTATAATGAGTTGGAGTGTGCAATGCAGGCAGAGGTGCTGCAAATGTCTTTGCACTAGTGGGACTATAGCAAAGTCCAATAGCCACGTTTAGCATACCACTAGGTACACTGAGTGTTTGCTAGTATAATGGCTTAGTTATAATGAGTTGGAGTGTGCAATGCAGGTAGAGGTGCTGCAATTGTCTTTGCACTAGTTTGACTAGACAACAGTCCAATAGCCACGTTTAGGATGCCACTAGGTACACTGAGTGTTTGCTAGTATAATGGCTTAGTTATAATGAGTTGGAGTGTGCAATGCAGGTAGAGGTGCTGCAAATGTCTTTGCACTAGTGTGACTAGACAACAGTCCAATAGCCACGTTTAGGATGCCACTAGGTACACTGAGTGTTTGCTAGTATAATGGCTTAGTTATAATGAGTTGGAGTGTGCAATGCAGGTAGATGTGCTGCAAATGTCTTTGCACTAGTGTGACTAGACAAAAGTCCAATAGCCACGTTTAGGATGCCACTAGGTACACTGAGTGTTTGCTAGTATAATGGCTTAGTTATAATGAGTTGGAGTGTGCAATGCAGGTAGAGGTGCTGCAAATGTCTTTGCACTAGTGGGACTATAGCAAAGTCCAATAGCCACGTTTAGGATGCCACTAGGTACACTGAGTGTTTGCTAGTATAATGGCTTAGTTATAATGAGTTGGAGTGTGCAATGCAGGCAGAGGTGCCGCAAATGTCTTTGCACTAGTGGGACTATAGCAAAGTCCAATAGCCACGTTTAGGATGCCACTAGGTACACTGAGTGTTTGCTAGTATAATGGCTTAGTTATAATGAGTTGGAGTGTGCAATGCAGGTAGAGGTGCTGCAAATGTCTTTGCACTAGTGTGACTAGACAACAGTCCAATAGCCACGTTTAGGATGCCACTAGGTACACTGAGTGTTTGCTAGTATAATGGCTTAGTTATAATGAGTTGGAGTGTGCAATGCAGGTAGAGGTGCTGCAAATGTCTTTGCACTAGTGTGACTAGACAACAGTCCAATAGCCACGTTTAGGATGCCACTAGGTACACTGAGTGTTTGCTAGTATAATGGCTTAGTTATAATGAGTTGGAGTGTGCAATGCAGGTAGAGGTGCTGCAAATGTCTTTGCACTAGTGGGACTATAGCAAAGTCCAATAGCCACGTTTAGGATGCCACTAGGTACACTGAGTGTTTGCTAGTATAATGGCTTAGTTATAATGAGTTGGAGTGTGCAATGCAGGCAGAGGTGCTGCAAATGTCTTTGCACTAGTGGGACTATAGCAAAGTCCAATAGCCACGTTTAGGATGCCACTAGTTACACTGAGTGTTTGCCAGTATAATGGCTTAGTTATAATGAGTTGGAGTGTGCAATGCAGGTAGAGGTGCTGCAAATGTCTTTGCACTAGTGTGACTAGACAACAGTCCAATAGCCACGTTTAGGATGCCACTAGGTACACTGAGTGTTTGCTAGTATAATGGCTTAGTTATAATGAGTTGGAGTGTGCAATGCAGGCAGAGGTGCTGCAAATGTCTTTGCACTAGTGGGACTATAGCAAAGTCCAATAGCCACGTTTAGGATGCCACTAGGTACACTGAGTGTTTGCTAGTATAATGGCTTAGTTATAATGAGTTGGAGTGTGCAATGCAGGTAGAGGTGCTGCAAATGTTTTTGCACTAGTGTGACTAGACAACAGTCCAATAGCCACGTTTAGGATGCCACTAGGTACACTGAGTGTTTGCTAGCATAATTGCTTAGTTATAATGAGTTGGAGTGTGCAATGCAGGTAGAGGTGCTGCAAATGTCTTTGCACTAGTGGGACTATAGCAAAGTCCAATAGCCACGTTTAGGATGCCACTAGGTACACTGAGTGTTTGCTAGTATAATGGCTTCGTTATAATGAGTTGGAGTGTGCAATGCAGGCAGAGGTGCCGCAAATGTCTTTGCACTAGTGGGACTATAGCAAAGTCCAATAGCCACGTTTAGGATGCCACTAGGTACACTGAGTGTTTGCTAGTATAATGGCTTAGTTATAATGAGTTGGAGTGTGCAATGCAGGTAGAGGTGCTGCAAATGTCTGTGCACTAGTGTGACTAGACAACAGTCCAATAGCCACGTTTAGGATGCCACTAGGTACACTGAGTGTTTGCTAGTATAATGGCTTCGTTATAATGAGTTGGAGTGTGCAATGCAGGTAGAGGTGCTGCAAATGTCTTTGCACTAGTGTGACTAGACAACAGTCCAATAGCCACGTTTAGGATGCCACTAGGTACACTGAGTGTTTGCTAGTATAATGGCTTAGTTATAATGAGTTGGAGTGTGCAATGCAGGTAGAGGTGCTGCAAATGTCTTTGCACTAGTGGGACTATAGCAAAGTCCAATAGCCACGTTTAGGATGCCACTAGGTACACTGAGTGTTTGCTAGTATAATGGCTTAGTTATAATGAGTTGGAGTGTGCAATGCAGGCAGAGGTGCTGCAAATGTCTTTGCACTAGTGGGACTATAGCAAAGTCCAATAGCCACGTTTAGGATGCCACTAGGTACACTGAGTGTTTGCTAGTATAATGGCTTAGTTATAATGAGTTGGAGTGTGCAATGCAGGTAGAGGTGCTGCAAATGTCTTTGCACTAGTGTGACTAGACAACAGTCCAATAGCCACGTTTAGGATGCCACTAGGTACACTGAGTGTTTGCTAGTATAATGGCTTAGTTATAATGAGTTGGAGTGTGCAATGCAGGTAGAGGTGCTGCAAATGTCTTTGCACTAGTGGGACTATAGCAAAGTCAAATAGCCACGTTTAGGATGCCACTAGGTACACTGAGTGTTTGCTAGTATAATGGCTTAGTTATAATGAGTTGGAGTGTGCAATGCAGGCAGAGGTGCTGCAAATGTCTTTGCACTAGTGGGACTATAGCAAAGTCCATTAGCCACGTTTAGGATGCCACTAGGTACACTGAGTGTTTGCTAGTATAATGGCTTAGTTATAATGAGTTGGAGTGTGCAGAGGACAGGAGGGTACAGTGCCAAGATTGTGGGGCTCTGGGTAGAGGAAAGGAAGCCTGCCTTTCTATTCCCTCCTAATAGGGAAATGCAGGGAGGAAATCCCTGACCTTTGCTACACAGACGCTGTCGCTGTTTTCAGGACCTGTCACCTATGGCTCTGACCCTGCCGGTACGAGCCCTTAAAAGGACTGATGGAAAGTGCTATCCCTATGCTGTCTAGCGCTGTGTATGGAGCGCATACAGCTGTATCAGCGATAGGACTCAGGACGGAGCTGCGCCAGTGATGTCTGACACCAAGGACGCAGAAGAGATAATGGCGTCCTGGAGGAAAATGTCCGGTTTTATAATGCAGGGACATGTGACATGGACATCCTATCACACATGCCGTTGCTTCTCTGGCTAAAAGTTCACTTAGCTGTGTGTGTGTCTGGGATTGGCTGACATGCTGGCCCGCCCCACAAGACGTGCGCGCTTAGGGAAGGAAGACAAGGAAAAAAAAAAAAATGGCCATTATACAAACAGGAGTGATCTGAAGGCGCTGTTCACGCACACTATACACTGAAATGTCATAATAGTGTGAGTCACAGAGTGACTTACACTATTACAGCGGAAAGCCAGCTAGGAATTAGCTGTTTTTTTGCTGCTAGAACCGTTCTCGAACGTTTCTAGAACTATCGAGCTTTTGCAAAAAGCTCGAGTTCTAGTTCGATCTAGAACAGGCCCCAAAATCACTCGAGCCTAGAACTGGAGAACCACGAACCACGAACCGCGCTCAACTCTAGCAGGGACCAACCTGCGGAAAAACGCATCAAAAACCTTGTAAAAACACGTTTTTTTGGTGCATTATTGGTGCGTTCTTTGAACGCAAGTGCGCTAATCTTTCAGACTCTCAAGAAATTTCTTGAGAAAAATCTTTTTTCTAGTGCGCACAGGGCCTTATTACTGTTTTGTCCAAGAGACTACCAGAATTCAACTAATCTCAAACAGATGAAATATGGAAACAAAATATTTTAAAGTATGTTTTCTACGACATTAACTAAGTTAATTTAACTTGAGTTAAGGAGCTATTACAATTTAGTTATTGATTTCTAAGGCATACTTATACAGCGAGTGAAAGAAGTATTACAAAATGTCATTAATTTTCTAAGCAAATATATTTCTAAAGTGCTATTGACTTTAAAGGGAACCTGTCAGCAGAAATTTCGCCCAAAACCTAAAAGATTCCCCCTCTGCAGCTCCTGGGCTGCATTCTAGAAAGGTCCCTGTTATTATTGTGCCCCCTTTCTGACCAAAATAAAGACTTTATAAAGTGGTACCTTTTTGTATTCAGATTCTGTAAATGTGACACGGGGGAGGGCTGCCTGATGGCCGTTAGTCTGCCTCCTGCTGCTTTAGGCTGTCCCCCATCGCTGATTTCCATAGCTGTGGACGCCGCCCAGTGCTCCACAGGTCCCCGCGCATGCCCAGTGCTTATCTCTCGTGGATGAGCACTGTGCCCAGTGTCACCGCTGGTGACGTGCGCGCAGGCTTTAGATTATGGGCGGTGCTGTGATGTTTATTACCAAGCAACCGCCCATAATCGCGGGACCGCGCTTTCCCCCTTGGCATCCTTCGTTCTGCGCAAGTGCGGGGCTGCTGACCCCACGTCACCTCCTTCCCATCTATTTCCTGCCTCAGGGCAAGATGGGAAGGAGGTGACGTGGGGTCAGCAGCACCGCCCATAATCTAAAGCCTGCGCGTACGTCACCAGCGGTGACACTGGGTACAGTGCTCATCCACGAGAGATAGGCATTGGGCATGCGCGGTGACCTGTGGAGCACTGGGCGGCGTCCACAGCTATGGAAATCAGCAATGGGGGATGGCCTAAAGCGGCAGGAGGCAGACTAACGGCCATCAGGCAGCCTGCCCCCGTGTCACATTTACAGTATCTGAATACAAAAAGGTACCACTTTATAAAGTCTTTATTTTGGTCAGAAAGGGGGCACAATAATAACAAGGACCTTTCTAGATTGCAGCCCAGGAGCTGCAGAGGGGGAATCTTTTAGGTTTTGGGCGAAATTTCTGCTGACAGGTTCCCTTTAATTTCTCAATAGATGTCGTTAGCAACCTAACAATATACAGAGGCAAAGAAATCAAACTATAGATGACCATACATTAAGAGTTTGTCTACTTCCTCCCTGAAGAGAAAATTTACATAATATAAAATGACACAGGGAAAAAGTATTGCGAACATGAAGAAAGATAGGTGCAAAAAGCAATGGAAAGTCATGACATCAGATAAAATCTATCAGAAATTAGAAAGCAATCCTGCCACTTAGTGAAAATTTCAGCTGGTTCAACTGATGGCCTATAAAAAGTTGTCTCATTACCAAGGTATTACACAAGAAACATCTCATGATGAGTAATACCAGTGAGCTGTCTGAAGAACTATGCAACCTTACTGTTGCAGAAGATACTGACGGCATTGGTTAGACAAGAATTTCCAAACTACTGAAGGCTCCAATGAGCACTTTTGGGCCACAATTCATAAATCCAATGAACATCACTTCACCATAAATCGGTCATGACCAGGTGCTCCTTGTAAGATTTGAGACGGTAAGCATATTTAATACATTTCCCCTGTGTTACTTCTCATTAATACATTTCATTACATTTATGGACATCTATAGTTTGATTTCTTTTCCTGTGTGGAATGGATGGGTTGTTACTGACATCTGGTGAAAAATTCATGTCAATAACACCTTTAGAAATACAGTATACTAACTTAGAAATTAGTAATATGTTCAATACTTATTTCACTGCTTTATGCCTGTTCCTCGATTTTCAGAAAAGCTGGATTTGACACTCGATTCTGTACTGGCTGTAATAATTTTAAAAATTGACTTCTTCACTTCCTGCTACCTTCTCTTTGTTGGGATGCCAGTGCCATCAATAATTCATTAGATATGAAAGACAAAAAATAACTTAAATATTATTATATACAGTACAGACTAAAAGTTTAGACACACCTTCTCATTCAAAGAGTTTTCTTTATTTTCATGACTCTGAAAATTGTAGATTCACATTGAAGGCATCAAAACTATGAATTTACATATGTGGAATGAAATACTTAACAAAAAAATGTGAAACAGAAAATATGTCTTATATTCTAGGTTCTTCAAAGTAGCCACCTTTTGCTTTGATTACCGCTTTGCACACTCTTGGCAGTCTCTTGATGAGTTTCAAGAGGTAGTCACTAGAAAAGGTCTTCCAACAGTCTTGAAGGAGTTCCCAGAGATGCTTAGCACTTGTTGGCCCTTTTGCCTTCACTCTGCGGTCCAGCTCACCACAAACCATCTCGATTAGGTTCAGGTGGGGTGACTGTGGAGACCAGGTCATCAGTTATAGCACCTCATCACTCTCCTTCTTTGTCAGATAGCCCTTACACAGCCTGGAGGTGTGTTTGGGGTCATTGTCCTGTTGAAAAATAAATGATGGTCCAACTAAACGCAAACCGGATGGAATAGCATGCCTCTGCAAGATGCTGTGGTAGCCATGCTGGTTCAGTATGCCTTCAATTTTGAATAAATCTAAAACAGTGTCACCAGCAAAGCACCCCCACACCATCATACCTCCTCCTCCATGCTTCACGGTGGTAACCAGGTATGTAGAGTCCATCCGTTCACCTTCTCTGCATCGCACAAAGACACGTTGGTTGGATCCAAAGATCTCAAATTTGGACTCATCAGACCAAAGCACAGATTTCCACTAGTCAAATATCCACTTCTTGTGTTCTTTAGCCCAAATAAGTCTCTTCTGCTTGTTGCCTGTCCTTAGCAGTGGTTTCCTAGCAGCTATTTTACCATGAAGGCCTGCTGCACAAAGTCTCCTCTTCACAGTTGTTCTAGAGATGTGTCTGCTGCTAGAACTCTGTGTGGCATTGACCTGGTCTCTAATCTGAGCTACTGTTAACCTGCGATTTCTGAGGCTGGTGACTCGGATAAACTTATCATCCGCAGCAGAGGTGACTCTTGGTCTTCCTTTCCTGGGGCGGTCCTCATGTGAGCTAGTTTCTTTGTAGCATTTGATGGTTTTTGACACTACACTTGGGGATACTTTCAAAGTTTTCCCAATTTTTCGGATTGACTGACCTTCATTTCTTAAAGTACTGATGGGCACTCGTTTTTCTTTATTTAGCTGCTTTTTTCTTGCCATAATGCAAATTCTAACAGTCTACTCAGTAGTACTATGAGCTGTGTATCCACCAGACTTCTGCACAACACAACTGATGGTCCCAACCCCATTTATAAAGTAAGAAATGCCATTTATTAAACCTGACAGGGCACACCTGTGAAGTGAAAACCATTTCCGGTGACTACCTCTTGATGCTCATTACGAGAATGCCAAGAGCGTGCAAAGTAGTAAACAATATTAGAGAGTTTTTTTTAAACTTTTGTTTGTCAGCTGCCCAGCAGGTGTCCCTCCTTTCATCCACTCTTTCTCCTATTACAATTATGAGGAGAAGCTGGGAGCTGTAGGAGTGTACAGTGCAGCCTTTGTCATCCTAATTCCTTCCTATGTAGAGTGCAGCAGTCATGATGAGTTTGTCGGTTTTTGCACTCTGCATAGACAATCAAGATGATAAAGCTCAATTTGGAGCTTAGTTAACTCATTTGCTGCTTATACAATGCACGCAGTTGACATGAATTTGGCATACAGATTTTGTGCTCTGCATTGGTAGCAAAAGGGAGAAGAAAGTTTACTTCATCATGCTAAAGTTTTGTTATCCTGGTCAATGACCATGCAGAATGCAGCAGCTGATAACATACTCCCTTTTAAATTAGACATGGAAGCCTGTGGCACCAACTGAGATATCAAAGTAGTCATTTACTGTTGTACAAGTCTCCCGCATGCAAGAATCAGAGCACAAGTGAGAAGATGGAGAATTTAATTTTTCAATTTTCTCCATTGTCTATATTGGTGTTAATCAGAGTGCAGTCTGAAGTTTCGAATGCATCTATTGACTTGAATGGGTGCATGACATGCAATATATGCTGCCAATCGCAGCGTGCTGCAATTTATTTCTCATTCCAAACCAGCATGAGAAACAATCGTTGGTTGGCACTTCCCCATAGTATAACATTAGGCGAATGCTATTTGATAAAACCTCAGATAGCACTCATCTGATGTATACATTTGTGTTACCCTGTGTTAATGTTGTCCACAAATTGCATACATGACATTTTCTGTGGGCAGCTTTGTGTGCGTATTGTGGTGCGTGGCAGTAGCCATGGGTGAGCTAGTGGTCTTTTATGCCCCAGCATGTTATATGAAGTTGAGGATTCTGGCTGGGAAGTGGACTGGTGCAATGGGGATGATATGCCTTTACAGGCTGTATGATGCTTATGGCTGCAGCTTGAGAGAACCAATTATTATACAGTTCAGTGAGGGAGACCATTAGTTCTCTAAAAACAGTGTTTTACTGAACTTATGTTTTAGTTTAGACATCAGTTAAAGAGAAGTATTAGGCTATGTGCGCACAGTGCGTTTTTCGCTGCGTTTTTGCGTGTTTTTCAGTTGCGTTTTTGGCCTCAAAACTGCATGACTTTGCTTCCCCAGCAAAGTCTATGAGTTTTCAATTTTGCTGTCCGCACACAACTGTTTTTTTAAGCTGCGTTTTTGAGCTTAAAAAAAAAAATGGACATGTCAATTCTTTCCTGCGTTTTTCTTCGTTTTCCCCCCATGCAATGCATTGGAAAACCGCAGAAAAACGCAGAGATCAAAAATGCCGCAAAACGCAGCCAAAAACGTACCAAATCGCAGTAAAAACGTGTGCGTTTTTTGCCGCGTTTTTGTGCGTTTTTAGTGGCCAAAAATACACAAAAACGCAGCGTCAAAAAAACGCAGTGTGTGAACTTAGCCTTACAGTTTCCTTTTCTAAACCTTCCTTTTTTGGCTTTTATCTGTGATCTGTAGGTGTGCTTTTTTCATTTTATGCAGGTCCTCCATGTGAATATATGAATATTTTTTTGGGATATGCACTGAACCTGTTATACACATTTAACTCTGGGTACACTAGTAATGATCGCTATCTTATTTCATCTCTATTTACTTGAACAAATTACCAGAGGCTATCTTTTAGTACTATTTAGCTGTTTAGCTGTTCTATTCTGGTACAGGATTAAGTTTTGGTAGGAATATCCAGGGACACGCAGGGACTATCATAGTTAGACCATGTTGAGTGGGGTGTTTTCACATTGCCTTTTAGGGTGTAAACCAGGGATGAACAAACCTGTGTTGCTGTTGGTTATGGATCGATGCCTCAATAGATAAATGAATATAAATGTACATGTAAATATATTTATGCTAAGCCGTGTTGGGAATTTACTTGGAGTGGAGAGGAGGTGGAAAGGGGACTGTTTTACATTATTTTATGCATGAGTATTTCTTTCTCTTTACCATGTGCAATACAAGATAATATTGTTAGGGTATACTGTATGATTTCTCTATACCAAAAATGTTTACTAAAAATGTATCTGATTTAAAAAAAAGGATAATTAAACCTGAATTGTAAAGTTCGCTGTTCGTACCAGACACCAGTTTTCCGGGTCTCGGACTCAGAGTTCAGAGTTCGGGTACTGTTCATATCTTAAAAATGTTGTTGAAAGTCTGCAGCACAGTCAATCAACAATCTTTGTTGCATACAGATGTTGCCTGTATGCTGCTGTGAACAATAAAAAAAAAAAATTATGTGTTCTCCAGCCTATCTTTGAAAACCAGTTCAGGTAGAGCAGACATCTGCGGGTTGCAACACTCAGCTATCAGCTTTACCTTGGTTGCTTTTCAAAAATAGTGGGGATCCCATGCCGTTTTAAAAAATAATTTAAATAATAAAAAAAGCAGCATGGTGCCTCCCATTTTTGATAACCAGCCAAGGTAAAGCAGACCGCTTTTATGGCCCCTCCCAGGCTAAAAATAGCAACCTGCAATTGCCCCAGAACTCGTGCATCCATTAGATGCATCAATTCTGGTTCTTTGCCTTGCTCTTCCCGATTGTCCTGATGTGGTGGCCATCAAAGTAATACTTTTTTAGTTGATGTCAGCTGTGAATTGACAGGTGACATCAAGCCCAGGGGTTAGTAATGGATAAGCGTCTATACGACACCTCCATTACTAACCCTGTAAGTATAGAGAAAAAAAAACACAGGAAAAAAACAATTTACTTGAATAAACACTCCCCTCACTCCGTTGTTCATTGATTTATTGAATTAAAAAAATCCTTGACTTTCCGATGTAATCCAATTGGTGAATAAGTACTTCCCCACACTCCCTCATTCACCAATTTATTAATTAAAAATAAATCCTGGAAGTTCTGATGTAATGCAATAGAGTAAACTCCTATGATGCCAATCGATTCCTATGGAGCTTTGTTCTGAGAAACGAGGCTCAAAATGAGGTTCCATAAGTCCCTGCAAGTCAGCGACAGCCCAGAATATTGAATGGAAATACCACTTGTGGAAATGTTACTGACATCAATTTTTTTAAAATCTATTCCAACTGCCCCCGTTTTGCTGCCCCTATCTTTTACTATTACCCTTTTACAGCCATTTTACAGCACAGTTGTTTGAGTCTCCATTGACTTATATGAGGTTTGGGGTCTAAGGTCAAGTCCGGGTCTTGAACTGAACTTTTAACTAAAATCCGTGCGAACCTGAACCTCTATGGGTCCGCTCATCTCTAGTGTCAGCCTCCATGGTCAGGTAGGGTCAGGATCAGGGCCATTGTAGGTTATTAGCTAATTAGCTACATAACTATTTTTCCCTTCACTGTACTTACCTTTTTTAGGTTTCTCTGTACCATTTATTATTACATGTGAATTTTGGGCTCCATTTTGCATATAAGGATGCATATATTTTTTTTTAATCCATATTCAGTAAAATATTTATGCTTTTATAGGGATTTTTTTTTAGTCCCTACCTAATCTTCTTCTAACAGAAAAGCATCACTGTCCCTTCAGTCTTGCCCCTCGTACCCTGAGCTAGTCCTAAACATTAATTTAATCTTACCCTACTGTCAAGGAAAATACACTTCAAAATTAATAACGCATATCACAATTCACATTACACATTGCAATAACACTGGTGTCTTCAAGGAGGAACGTGGGCAGTATGTCGATCTTCTTACTTGTGCCTGAGCACTTCGAAAAAGTGTCCAGTAGTCACCTATTACTGACATGCCCTAATGTTACATGTAGGTTAGTTTAGACTTGCAATTTTGCCACATGGATCTTTAGTTTGTGTGAAAAATAGCCTATGTGAAGACACATAGACAGACATTAGGTTCATGTGCTGTGTAACAGAAAACAAAAGCCCAATAAAAATTAACATTTCTTAAAATACATAGAGAATCTTAAACTTCCAAAACAGCAGATTTTTTATTAAATAAGATATTCTTAGAAGTCTGAAATTTCTTTCTAAATTTTCTTTTGTATATTTTAGGGGAAATAATATGACTAGTTTTCCGATAGAAATTTGGCATCATCAATGCTTTGCCTTTTTCTCAACAGGTGATTATATTGTCATGACTGTGTACTTTGATTTAAGCAGAAGAATGGGATACTTCACTATTCAAACATATATCCCTTGCATATTAACAGTTGTGTTATCCTGGGTATCATTCTGGATAAAAAAAGATGCCACTCCAGCAAGAACAGCATTAGGTAAGACATTTAAAAGACAGCTCTGTCATTTCTGCTTTGTCTGCGCATTGTTTAAATTGCATGTCAGTGATAAGTGCTGACAACTCGGTATAAGAAAGGAAGTGAGCTTTGGGACCACACAAATGCAATCTCTGACTTGCAGTGACCAGTAATAGTTTCTATCTATGAATACTGACAGGTTTTCCTCTTGTCATTTTGAAATTATTTAGAAACCATTTCCAGCAGTCACACAGACTTTCAATAATGTCTCTGACGTAAACATGCATATCACTCAATCTGACGGTATTTTTTTGTGTAACTATTTTATTTATTGTATAATGAAATCATATGCAGTTTTCTCTAATTACCTTGTGTTTCATATTCTCACCTCTCAAAACCTATACCACAATCCAATAGTGGGGGGGATCATAACAGAAGATGCATAATGAACAAAAAAAGATATGCATGTGCATATAATATGAACCTTTATTAGAATAAAATCACATTAATATAAAAAAGTTACTACCAGAACATTCCAAAGGTCAGATGGTAGAAATTGGGAACACCTAACAGACACCCTATGTAAGGCAGAAATAATATCGAGCAATAACAATTAATCAAACCAATCATATGTGCAGAAGAAATATAATAAATATTTATGTAGATAACGAGGCATATACAAGTTAAGAAAGACCAATGTACATAATTGTTTTGGTCAAAAAGGATATACAAAAACATAAAAAATAAAACATAGGACTAGTACATAAAAGACATACCACATATATACAAAAATATATAAGTCAAAGTGTAACATAAATCTGTCTTTTATGTACTAGTCTCTGCTGCTGTGATCTGATGTGATAGGACTCACCTTTCTCTGCGGTGCAAGCTTACCTCGATGGTACTGGAAGGCCTTTATTCCGGATGTGAATACCCGACGATCCCAGTTGCAATCAGTGCAGTCTGTGTTGATTGTACAGTAGGCCTTTAAAAGGGACTCTGAACTTTTTTCAGATCACTCCTGGACGAGGCATTATAGATACATAACACGCGTCAGGTGCGCGGGGACGCCGCAGCTCACTCCTTCTTTTTTGGACTTCTGTTGTAGGCAATTGTGGGCTCTATCCACCTTCTTTGGACTTTTATTATATGTGTTTTCTAGTTATGACATATATATATATATATATATATATATATATATACAATTTCAGTATGTGCAGTATTTTCAGACACTCTTGTGAATTTTGTGAATTGGAACATTATGCAAAAAAGACGCATCTATCTTTAGAAACACTTGTGCCCCTTTTTTGTCCAAAATAATTATGTATATTGGCCTTTGGCATTTATTAACTTTTATATGCCTCGGTTATCTACATAAATATTTATTATATTTCTTCTGCACATATGATTGATTTGATTAATTGTTATCGGTCCATATTATTTCTGACTTACTCACATAGGGTGTCTTTTAGGTGTTCCCAATTTCTACCATCTGTCCCTTGGGTTGTTCCATTAGTGACATTTCTTTTATATGTGTTTTTATATCAACGTGATTTTATTCTAATAAAGGTTCATATTATATGTGCATGGATATCTTTTTTTGTTCATAATATTCTCACCTCTTTCAAGTTTTCTACTGTCGTTGAACAGAAACATTTTTATTAGGCTCCATTGTCACATCAGTATTTGGTCAGTATTTTGCATCAGTATTTGTGGGCCAAAATCAGAAGTGAAAAAGGGTTGGTGCCTCAGGATTGGAGGATTGCTGATGTGGTACC
This sequence comes from Anomaloglossus baeobatrachus, assembly GCF_048569485.1. Lineage (NCBI taxonomy): Eukaryota > Metazoa > Chordata > Amphibia > Anura > Aromobatidae > Anomaloglossus > Anomaloglossus baeobatrachus. The sequence goes on from NC_134354.1 coordinate 532,272,854, forward strand.
GATATTTAAGAAAGGTAAGAGGGTAGATCCAGGCAACTACCGTCCAGTAAGCCTGACATCAGTAGTATGCAAAGTTTTTGAGGGCATTTTAAGGGATGACATGCAAAAATATATTGCAGAAAATAATATGATAACTGACAAACAGCATGGATTCATGAAAGATAAGTCGTGTCTAACCAACCTGTTGGAGTTCTATGAGGGGGTAAGTTCAAACCTGGATATTGGTAATGCAGCTGATGTGATTTATTTGGACTTTGCAAAGGCATTTGATACTGTACCACATAATAGCCTTATACTAAAGCTCCAGAAGCAAGGACTAGGGGACACAATATGCAACTGGGTAAGGAATTGGCTAAAAGATAGGAAACAAAGAGTAGTCATAAATGGTACATTCTCTAAATGGGCTATAGTCAGCAGTGGGGCGCCGCAGGGATCTGTGCTTGGACCGATTCTTTTTAATCTGTTTATTAATGACCTTGTGGATGGGATTGATAGTACAGTGTCAGTCTTTGCCGATGACACCAAACTATGTAGGATATTAAAAACTGACCTGGATAGTACAATATTACAAAAAGATCTGGATAAGATGTCAGAATGGGCAGATACTTGGCAAATGAGATTTAATGTTGATAAATGTAAAGTAATGCACCTAGGACGGAGTAATCCTATAGCTGCGTATACATTAAATGGAAGTAAACTCGGGACTACAGAACAGGAGAAGGACTTGGGTATTCTCATTACAAATAAGCTGAGCAGCAGCACTCAATGTCAAGCAGCAGCTGCTAAAGCAAACAAGATTTTAGGGTGTATAAAAAGAGAGATTAGATCCCGTGATCCCAACGTATTGTTACCCCTCTATAAATCACTTGTAAGGCCACATCTGGAATACGGGATCCAGTTTTGGGCTCCACATTTCAAAAAGGACATTCAGAAGTTAGAGTCAGTTCAAAGGCGGGCAACTAGACTATTACAAGGAATGGAAGGCCTCCCATATGATGACAGGTTGAAAAAGTTAGATATGTTTAGCTTAGAAAAAAGACGTCTCAGAGGAGATCTCATTTATATGTATAAATACATGTGTGGTCAATATAAAGGACTGGCACATGACTTATTTCTTCCAAAGACAGTACTAAGGACCAGGGGGCACTCACTGCGAGTGGAAGAAAAGCGATTCCAACAGCTAAATAGGAAAGGGTTCTTTACAGTTAGAGCAGTCAGACTGTGGAATGCCCTACCACAAGAGGTAGTAATGGCAGATACTATAACAGCTTTTAAAAAAGGGCTGGATGATTTCCTCAGTACACAAAACATTGTTGGTTATAAATGACTTAGTGACTAAATGTAGAACTGGTGGAGGAAGGTTGAACTAGATGGACCTAGATCTTTTTTCAACCTAAGTAACCATGTAACTATGTAAGAAAAACTCTAATTGAAAGATTGACACCTGTTTTATGTTTTGGGGACATTCCTGGTTTGGTTATTCAATTACTGATGAAATGCTGATAAAAATACTGATGTGTGAATGAGATCTTAAAATAATTTTATCATGTTGTTAAATTGCTTTGGTTAGAAAGCATGAAAATAAGCATATTTGTAATTAATTTGCTTTTTCTATCCACTATCATTCTACCGCAATGAGTGATTCTATCCTATATAGTATGGAATGTGTTTCCAAGGGGATTGATCACCAGAATTTGTGCGAATATGTACAGCAGTTGTATTCCATGTTGAGGAGTCAACTCTTGAGATCCCAGTCATTTCTCTCCAGCTCATTAATTTCTTTATAACCGTTAGCTGCTCACCTCACTTACCCCCTTGTCAACTCCTGACTTGCTATAAATTCTTCAAAATCACCACCACTGGCCCCCACTTCAGTTTCTAAAGCAGTTTTCCTAATCACTGTTCTCACTTGTTTAAAGGTACTGTTATCTTTATATGCAATCATGTTAACAATTGTGTAGTTTCTATAACAAGTGCACTGACATACAATTATTGTATCACTGTGACATAAGCACTGCAGAAGTAAACTGACTAGAATTGTCACTCAAGGTAGAATATCCATCTCCCAAGGAACCACAATGTATAGATACTGCACAGCAGAACTTAACTTTTTTTTTTTTTTTTAAAAATATGCCCCCATATATTAGTGTTTACTGCTTATTGGCAAGGAGAATTAACTATAGCGGTGGCCAAACATGCACAATGCTTAAAAGCTTTTTCCTAATGAGCTGTTAAGCAGTGCTTGAAGGCTGGCCAGGCGTGCTGGTCAACCTTAGCTCCTAATCCTGAAACTTCTCTGTAGCACCACAGCCCAATGTTGCAGAGGCATGACTTCTTCATTTAGCAGCATCTTAGAGCACACAGTCCTGGCCAGCAGTATAATGATGCTGCTCGCCTTAACGGTCCATTAAGAGGAGAGCTCACTTCCCTTAACATTTTAGTAGTTTAAAAGGTGGGAAGCAGTGCGCTCCTGAAAAAAAAAGATGAGAAACATTGTGTGACTAAATGTCAGTTTAATACTACTATTTATTTAATATTTTATTACATTTTTCATTCATGCTAAATCGACATATTTAGCTTACTTTTAACTGAATATATAACAAATCAATTTTATTGGCTTCTTTTTTCTGTATTAGGTACTGTAGCTAACCGTGAAAATATGTCTTATGTCTAGTAAATTAAATAGATTCTACTTTAATTTGTCTCCTGCCCTTGTACCCACAGTATTGCCAAGAATCTTTGATAGGAACAATGCAATGTTACACTTTATTATTGCTTATATTTTATTATAGCAAAAAATTGCATGTCTCCCCACTGTTTCATTTTTTAATAATTTGGTGTTCACACCTACACGTCCTAGAGAAGTAAGGACATTGGAAAATTTAAGCACAGAGTACGGCCAAATCATGCTCTCGGAGTGGTGAAATACAGCTGCCTGTAAGACAACTAGGAATGTTCCATCAGGCGGCCTGATGGCAGCCTTATGCCAGCTGTGCCCAGGGCCAATGCCCCACCAGCCCCTCCTAGAGATGCCTCTGACTCCAGTTCATTTTTTGGAGAGTGAAATTAGATGATAATAATTTGTGAGATAGATTTCCTATTGTCAAAATATGCATAAATATATAGTTGTAATATTTGCTTGCTTATTTTGATTTATTAACCTCTTTACAACCAAGGATGTACTGGTACATCCTTGGTCGCTCCCCCGCCGTTAGCAAGGGCTCCGGTGAAGAGCCCACAGTAATCCCCATACATCTCTGCTGATCTGATTGACAGAAGTGGGGCTACGGGGTGCAGGTGGATGGGCAATCCACCCATGTCTGTTAACCCTTTAGATAGAGCTGTCAAATACTGACAATGCAATTTAAATGGCCTTGGCCATTCCTCGGTGTCTTGGTGTTGCCATAGTAGTGCGGGGTCAGCTGATGACCCCTGATGCTACCATGACTCACTTCCTGTGAGAGCCAACAAAGCAACAGCTCTCACAGGAATGCTGCATTTGTGCTGATCATAGCTGGGTAGCTCTAATCAGCAGAAATAAACAAGCGATCAGAATGGGCCGTGATAAAGTCCCCTAGGTGGACAAGTAAAATAAATTGAAAAATATGAGAAAATAAAAAAAACCTAAAAGTTCAAATCACCCCTATTCGCCCCATTGATATAAGACATTTAAAAAAGAAAAAATATACACATATTTGGTATCACCACATTAGGAAATGCCTAATCTATCAAAATATAAAAAATCAGTTAATCTGATCACTATAAGGTGTGGGGAGAAAAAAATTCCAAATGCCAAAATTACAGTTTCTAGTCCCTGCAAACTTTTAAAAAATGCAATAAGAGGTGATCAAAAAGTAACAGCTGTATAAAAATGCTATAATTAAAAATGACAGATCCAGATGAAAAATAAGCTGTCACCGAGCCCTAGATCCCAAAAAATGAGAATGCTATTGGTCTCAGAAAACAGCGCCAAAAGTGCTATTCTTTTTTGGACAAACATCTGATTTTTTTAACCCCTTCGATGAAAGTATACATGTTTGGTATCTACAAACCTGTAATGATGTGAGGCATCAGTTTTACCATATGGTGAACACTTTGATTTAAAGACCCGCAAAAATTTGTCCAATTGCATTTTATTTGGAGTTTTACCGCACTTGGAATTTTTTTTTTACATTTTCTAGTACAGTATATGGTAAAACTAATTATGTCATTCAAAATTATAATTCATCCTGCAAAAAATAAGCCTTTATATGCCAAAATTGACTGAAAAATAAAAAAGATAGGGCTCTCGGAATGAGCTGAGGAAAAAACGATAATGGAAAATTGCTCAAGAGTGAAGGGGTTAAATAAACTTTATATTTAATGTTAATTTGCCATAATATTTGACAGGGAAGTGAGTTATTTAATTTGATATGGAGTCATTTAAATCCGTATTTTAGTGAAGTGATGTCATAGAAATTAAGTTAAGTAAGGTTAATGTAAAGCTGGAAAATTTATTTTGCGCTTATATTATTTTTTACCATTTTTGTACATTTAATATTTTTTAACTACTACTATTACACTTCTTCATATTTTCATTTGAATGAAAGTTCATGTAAATACTATATTATGAAGGAATTCAATCATTCTAAAAAACCATAACTGGGAATGTGTGGGTTATTCATTGACACTTGTTGGTGCATTAAACATCAATTATATAAGAAATAATTTAGCCACAAGGATTTTCACATGGAACATCAAGGTTACAAACATAAAGGCTAAATTTCTTCATCTGTTACTGTATTAAATCAAAGCATTCTCTTGTTGGCTCTGGGGATACATTTTTAATATTATTTATCAACAGTTTTAGAAGGGTTGTCCGGGACTTTAACCCCTTCACTCCATGGCCATTTTACATTTTGTGCTTTTGTTTTTTCCGCTCTTTCTTCCCTTTTTATTTTTCTGTCAATATAGCCCCATGATTTTTGGGACGAGTTGTACTTTTAAAATACACCATTCTTTTGACCATGTATCGTGTACTGTAAAATGGGAAAAAAAATCCAACTATGGTAAAGTTGCAAACATCAAAATGCAATTACACAATTGTTTTATGGTTCTATTATTTACCATGTTCACTATAGGGAAAAACTGTCCCAGCAGTAGGATTCTGCAGGTTAGTACGAGTATGTAAATGGCAAAAATGTAGAGGTTTTTTTTTATTCATGTGGTGAAAAATTATTCAGAATTTGTAAAAATAAAAATGTGGCTTTTGTTGCCATTTTCCGAAACCTGTAACATTTTCATTTTGCCGTGTGATAACATATTTTTTTGCTCCCTGAGCTGACATTTTTAATGAAACAATTTTGGGGTAGAAATAATAATTTGAATGGCTCTTTTTCCATTTTAATGCAATGTTGTGTCAGCCAAAAAAACTCTAGTGTTTTCAATTTTTTTTCTGTGGTTTCCCAATCAGATTAATTTATTTTATATTTGGATAGATTAAAAATTTCTGTATGTAGTAAAACCAAATATGTGCATTTTTTTATTATTCTTATATAGGGGTGATTTGAAATTTTGTGGGTTTTTCCTCCATATTTTTAAAAATGTTTAATTTTTTGTATTTACTAGTCTTCTTAGGGGACATGAAGCTGCACTTGGCTGATCGCTGGTACTGTACAAAGCGTTGCATCAGCTCTGCTCTGTATAGCAAAAAACAAGATCTCCTATGAGCAAAAACTCCCAGCCAGTGATCACAGGAGGATCATAATGATAGACACAAGAGTCCTCAGCTGACCCCTGGCTGTCATCACAGCCCATCGGCACACATTGACTGATCAAATCAGCCCTCATATTTGGGGACATATGCAAGCCCACATCAAAACAAGGATACGACATATGACATAAATATATGTCATATGTCGTGAAGTGGTAAAAATTGAAGACCAATCCTTAGGATAGGTTATCAATATCTGATCAGTGTGGGTGCGATACAAAGTACCCTTGCCGATGATTTCTTTTTGATGCCTGAGGCATCAGAAACTGCTCAGTTGCGGAGCTGAATAACACAGCTCTGTCAATGGAACAATTTTTGTGTTACGGAAATCCAATCCCCATGGAATCAAAGATATGCTGTACCCAACTACAGCCACTATACACTTGACAGTGCTGTGCTTTGTAGCTCCACTTCTCAGCTGTTTCAGTCATCGTCAGCACTGTGAATATTTGTTTGGCAGTGTGTCAGGTGTTGCATCTCCATTGATCAGACATTGATGACGTATCCTAAGGATCGACTATTAATGTTAAAGTTCAGGACAACCCCTGTAAGTCAAAACCTCAAGTTATTTCTATAAGCATGCTTTGTTTTTGAATGTTTTTGACAATAAAGATAAGGGTGCTTTACATGCAATGACATTGCTAACGAGATATCATTGGGGTCACAGAATTCGTGACGCACGTCCGGCCTCGTTAGCGACATCTTTGCGTGTGACACCTACGAGCGACCGCTAATGATCAAAATTACTCACCTAATTGTTGATCGTTGACATGTCGTTAATTTCCCAAATATCGTTGCTAATGCAGGACACAGGTTGTTCGTCGTTCCTGAGGCAGCACACATTACTATGTGTGACACCCTGGGAACGACGAACAACAACGTTCCTGTGTCCTGCCGTCAACAAGGTGGGCGTGTCGGTAATGCGGCTGATCTCTGCCCCGCCGTCTCTATTGGCGGGCCGCTGTGTGATGTCGCTGCTATGGCGCACGAACCTCCCCCTTAAAAAAGAGGTTGTTTGCCGCCCACAGTGACGTCACTAGGAAGGTAAGTCTGTGTGACGCGTCCTAGCGATATTGTGCACCACGGGCAGCGATTTGTCCGTGACGCACAAACGACAGGGGTGGGTGCTTTCACGAGCGACATCGTTAGCGATGTCGATGTGTGTAAAGTGCACTTTACAATTTTAGCTAAATCCAATGTTGCAGGATGTTTTAGATTTACACACATTTCAGTTCATGGTCACTTTATTGAAAAAATGGGGAAAGTAAGTTTGAAACCCTGTTGTGCTGCTAATGAAGTGTCCTATAAATAGTCTATTCCCGTTCTATGTTTCCAAGCTCTCTGTGCTGAACACTCCCCTCTGCTTTCAGTTAGATTTCCAGTATCTAGACATAAGCAGATTATTTGAAATTTAAATTTGCTGAGTTGTTTGTAAAAATTTGATTTGTGGAATCTACATTCTCCACAAATCTCAATTTTGCAAACCCTCTATTTGCCAGGAAAAAAAATGTGCATAACACTCTGAGTTTGGGAAAACAAACTGTAAGCAATGATCAAGTCATATTCCAATACCATTTAAATTGGACTATTGCAACAAAGAAGTGTGCAAAATAAATAAATTCTTAATAATATACACACTTATTGGGGTATACAATTTTTTTGAAATTTCTTGATTGTGAAGATTTTTCTTTTGTCTTTTAAAAAAAGGAAAACAATATGATTTGCCTAGCACACAAGTCAGTAAGGACACCCTCTGTGACACACAAGCCTTCATTTCAAGATATTTATTAGTAGCAAAAGTAGGAAACAGGGATAATAAATTGCACTTCTTGTCTGCAGTTTATAAAGAATAAAAAATGCAGCTATTGAGGTTTTTACTTTAGTGTAGTACAATATGAACAGATCATTGAATACATAGTTACACAGACTGTACATGTACAGTGCTTCCATATCACTTGACTCTTTGGATTACTTTTCACAGACTTATAGGGAATTCATCACCAGGTTTTTCCCATATAAAGTAAGGCCATGAACAGTAAGCCCTTATATACAATTTTTTAAAAGTCACTAAGCAGATCTGCATAACATAAAAAAGACCTTTCATTATACTCACCTATGGGGCGGTCCGGTCCAATGGGCATTGCTTGTCTTGATCCGGCACCTCCTCTCTTCCTGCTTTGTGTGGATGATGCATCCTATGTCATCCACAAAGTGTCATTGCGATCCTGCACATGAGTACTTCTCTCTGCTCTAGCGAGGACAGAGCAAAGTACTGTAATGCGAAACAGTGGGAAAGGTCAAAGAGTGCCCTAGCATGTACACAATAATTTTTGCACTGCTCTCAGCAGGGCAGAGAGAAGTTCACCTGCAGAGGAGCACAATGGAGGACATGTGTGGATGATGTGGGATGTGTCATCCTCACAAAGTAAGAATAGGTGAAGTGCCAGATCAAGACCAGCAACACTAATCTGACTGAAGTGCCTCATAGGTGAGTATAATAAAAGTTTATTTTATGTTATGGAGATCAGTTTGGTGACACATATATTGCATTCTAGAATGCTGTATTTATGGACTTACCAGTGGTGGCTTCACTTTATCTAGGAAAATCCTGGCGACAAGTTCCCTTTAAACTATCACTCTTATTTTCTTTGTACTTCAACATTCCAGTATTACACCACAATCAACGTTTTTTATTCCTATGTAGAATGAGCCACTTATTCTGACCTTCTATTCCTATGCTATGAAAGGGCAATATGGCCATAGTATTTTATATTTGCTATGATGCAGTTTATGAAGGATTAAAATTTGGTTTCCATCGACAAAGGTATGATTAAACTGCTTTGCCCTCATCTATCTAACTCTGTCAGCAGTCTGATGACTGGCTCACTTTAGAAGAACAAGACAGAAACCCGTAAAGTGTAAATGGAAATGTAGCCTTTCAAGAAATGACACTTGAAACACCTTAAAGGAACTCTGTCACCAGGTTTTTGCTGCTTAATCTGATAGGAGCATAATGTATGAAGAGAGAACCTGATTCCAATTATTTCACTTAGTTTACTGGGTACAGCAGTTGTGACACAATCAGAGGTCATAGATGTGGTGTGAAGAATAGCTGAGAAAGCTAACCCTGCCCACACCACAACTCTCTGTTTACAATGTCTATTGACAGTAAACTGCTTATTAAAAAAGGGGACATGATTGGACAACTTGGCATGAAGCAGATTATGCCAGCAATGATAATGTCCTAGTGATAAAACCTTCACTGTAAGTAAGCAACAGCAGGCAGTTTAATAAATGACACATCACTGAAATCTGTGTCTCAGCCCCTATCACCCGCTGTCTTCATATTACAAGCCAAAAGCCTGCTGAAAGATTCCCTTTGAAATCTAACTTCAAAAGCTATTGAGGCAAATCGACTTTATTCACAGTAAATTATTTACCATGCTAAGCAATATTGGCATAATTATCACATACTAACATCTACTAAAATAGTTTCTTGATTGTTGATTTCCCAGAAAATATTTTTGTGTAAGTTTTCTACTGTAACCTGAGTGGATTTGTTTTTCCATTCAGGTATCACTACAGTATTGACAATGACAACATTAAGTACCATAGCAAGAAAGTCCTTACCAAGAGTTTCATATGTCACCGCCATGGATCTATTTGTGACAGTCTGTTTCTTATTTGTATTTGCGGCACTGATGGAGTATGCAGCGCTTAATTATTACTCAAGCTGTAAAAAGCCGAGATGTAAAAAAAAGAAAAAATCGGTAAGTGGAAATTGCTTTTCTCTGTTTTATCTTTTTTGGTACAATATATAAACGAAAACTAACATACTTATTCATTAAAATAACAGGTAAACCCTGACAAATAGGTAAGTTAAAAATGTTATTTACAGCATTAGCCATGTAGGTGTTTGTAATTGAAACCCCTTGTCTGCCAAATATTGCAGTGAACAGAGGATAACCGGGAAACGGGTTGTAAATCCGCACCAAGGTCTCAGAAGACTCAACGGAGATTTATGATTCTTTTATTGGCATGCACATGTCTACGCGTTTCAGGAGTCATAGCTCCCTTCGTCAGGACAGCAAGCAAGGAACATCAAATTTTTGATGAGTACTTGAGTGCTGAGTCCTTGGCGCGGATTTACAACCCGTTTCCCATTTATCCTCTGTTATCAGCCAATTTTGGGACTGCTGCCGGACTTGGATTCCTATATGCGTGCATAGTGGTTGTGACTGGTACAACTATTATAGGTGAGTGTAACACTTGTTTTCACCTTTCCATCACTTGGGTAAGACCCTATTGCGCTTTCTTTTCTACAGCCCTTTTAAATATTGCAGTGGACACTTGAAGTTCTTTCTATTCTAACTTTGAATCACTTATGGCAGAGCTCCTTGTTTGACAAGCTGTCAGGGCAGGTAATGGCTTAGAATGGCCTTCCATTCCGGACATCAAATTTCATAAGTGCTACACATGAGCAACATTGACCATTCCAAGTACAGGAGCACACTTCACACCACCAATTATAGTTAAAAGAATGACAAAAGGTAAAGTCTAAGAACATAGAAAGTCTAGAAATCTTTGTAATTTTGATTATAACAACCTAAAGAAGACAAAAACATCAATAGTGGAAAGAGGAAAAAAAACAGTTTTTCGTATTTTTCATATCATTGACTGTGGCGAGTTTTTCTTAAATTGTTAAGCTCTGAGTTTAAAGCTTTCAAACTGAGGTCAGGCTGGTTTAAAAGTAATGAATGTGTCAATGTTTAATGAGGCTGTGCTGACAAATATTTATTCTTTTAACTTGAAGCACATATTTTATTTCAAGGACAGGATCTGTTTCTGTAAATGTAGGAATATGTGCTATTTTGTTAATTGGGTTTAAATGAAAAGCAGTTTAAGGTAGACAAAAGTCTTTTTTTGCCCTTGAAAATAACTTTTATTTCAGCTAATACCATGTGTTTACATTGGAAGGAGTCATGTAAATTCCATGAAAGCATAAAATTATGTTCTTATAATTTGAATATTTCTCTCTAATCTGTGATTTGACTAACAGCATCTTATGCAGGTTTTTAGACACAATTTATTTTAATTTTTCATTTAACTTCTATTTTTCCTAACTCCAATTTATGCCTGGCTCTCAATCTCTACGTTGTCCAAAGCCCTAGGGCACCACAAAGCTTCTATTCAGCCTTACTGTACTTATAAGTTGATGTGTAGCATTCAGTTTTTTCTGTCAGATACATGTATACCTCATTAAGAACAAAAACTTTTATAATGTTTGTGGTGATAGGAGAGATGAGTGAATTAATTATATGGAAAGAAAATTTGTGCCGAATCTTTACGAATTTGCTGAAACTGGCAAATTTAACTATTTTGGGATTTATTTTGCACAAATTTCCTAAAATGCCATCCTTTTACCCTATTGCAGAAGATTGCATCAGCCAGAGAAGGTTTACATGACCATGGGAGAAACCGAACGTGCTTAACTATAATGTCATGCAACAATCATTATTCCATGGAATAGTACGGAGGAACTAATGTAGCCTTTATAAACGCAGTGAATGGGAATGCAGCAGTGATTGTGAGGGTACAGTAAGGGAAATAATTATTGTATCCCTTGTTGATTTTGTAAGTGTGCCCACTGACAAAGACATGAAAAGTCTATTTTAAGAGTAGGTTAATTTTAACAGTGAAAGATAGAATTTCCAAAATAAATCCAGAAAATCACATTGTATAAATTATATAAATTTATTTGCATTTTGCAGAGAGAAATAAGTATTTGATCCCCTACCAATCATTAAGAGCTCTGGCTCCTACAGACCAGTTAGATGCTCCTAATCACCTCATTACCTGCATTAAAGACAGCTGTCTTAAATGGTCACCCGTATGAAAGACTCCTGTGCACACACTCAATTAATCAATCAGACTGTAACCTCTACAACATGGGCAAGACCAAAGACCTTTCTAAGGATGTCAGGGACAAGATCATAGACCTGCACAAGGCTGGAACGGGCTACAAAACTATAAGTAAGATGCTGGGTGAGAAGACAACTGTTGGTGCAATAGTTGGTTCCTCCCACACTCTGAATGAGATACTGATAAGGAATTAAGATTGTGAGCCCCAATGGGGACAATGTTATTGATGTATGTGTGACGCCCTGGACTATCAGATCGTCACAGTGAATTGGCAATCTGCACTTCTACACAGTATCCACATCCTCCTTCGTTACGGATCCCTGGCCTTCGGTGTTGCTAAGAGCAGAGACAGTCGAAACCGTGTTCCTAACACTCTGCACCACACCCACCAGACACACCAATGGGGGTCCTGAAGGGAATAGGGCCTCCCACTTGAGGGTTTGGTAGGGGAAAGTCAGAAGTGTTAGGAGCAGGAGAGTTGAGTGGTGACTCTCAAGGAGAGAGGTCACGAGGAGTGTGTAGTGCTGGAGGGGAAGGAGAGAGGAGGACAGGAGCAGGTCTTCCTGTAAAATACTAGGTGGCAGACGTTGGTCTGGGCCTGGTAGGAGCTGGAACCCCGGTCACAGGGGATCATGTCAAGTGGCACGGATCTGCCGAGGAGGGCAGCCGGCGGCCTTGAGCCATCTCCGGGCAGGGGCCAGGGCACGACGGGGTACGTGGACCCTAGGCCGGGAAGTAGCTTCATGCATCCTGGTAATTTACCTGATGAGGGTGAAGTATTCAAGATTCATCCTCCACCCGCTCTAAAATCGGGTTACTAGCGAAACGAGGAGGATAGGACTTTCCCAATACATAGTCCAGAAAATTCCAAGCGTGAACCCTGAGAGCAAGCTCACTCCGTTAGCCATACGGGTGAGCAGGGCCCGACTAGTTCTACACTACAGGGTCCAAATAGTGAAGAAAGTGCCACATAAAAGGTCACAGGCTAACAAGCAACACCAAGGGGCACAGATCCAAGCGTATTCCCTCCCTGCTGCAGCGGTGCTCAGAATTTTGTTTTATAAGTTGTCCGTGTCAGTATTCTTGGACTGAGTGAGTACGCAGAACCCTTTTCCTCCCCAACGGCACCCCTCTACCACCACCACCGGGCCCCAGGGAAAAAACCCCTACCCACAGAGGGGTTAAACACCTTGCTGCCATACCACCGCCACTGGGTGCTCCCAACAGCAGCGGTGGTACTCCATTCTACCATGCACCGTGAGTGGCGTCACAAACTTCTAACCCCCCTGTACATATCCACCCTTTTAAATTCGAGTGTGTGCACGACCTCCCCGGGTCCGGAGACCCCTTGAGCCTCCGCGGCTCCGGTTCCGAGCGGCTTGGCCGCTGACACGGGGGCTGTACATATGTAAGTCGCTATTGAATTAATGGGGCTATATAAGTAACTAAATATTATTATTAATTATTATTATTATTATTATTATTATTATTATGAGGTCATTATGACATTACTAAGGCTGTTTGTGTTAAATCATTTTAAAGGGGTTTGAGGTTTGATACTGCCTAGGAGAACTCGGCATGACTTTTCTGGAAGCTTTGAAGTAATTCTGATTTGCAGCAAATCGATTCACTACTAATCATTTTTTTTAAGTATTTGTATAAGAACAACGCTGACATATGATCCTTCTAGGTCACCGTATAGGGCACAAGGTGAGCTATTAGCTTCATAAAATAATGCTGGTGGGGATTCCATGTGCTGTAACATTTAAGAAAAATGTTGTATAATGAGATACTAGGTTAAAAAGAATAGTTAATTATATTTTAAAAATTACTGGCTAAATACTACATGACTGTATGAAAAGATCAAAATATTGCTGAAGTTTAATAAATTAATTACCGCATAGGGTAAAAGAGAACAATTGCAATAATAGTTAAAAATAGCAGTTTACTGAATAGAATAAAAATGGGTTAGTCAATAGTTAAATGTCACACTGTTTTCTCAGCATGCACAATTTCATTCAGCTCTGACAGCAAGCCATTTCACTGCTGCCTTGGTTCTTTTTATAACCCTTTTTCAGACAAATATAGTGACCTATACTGTAGCCCGGTGTGAAAAATGACTTCTTTAACTCCATCAAGATGCAATTCCCTATAATATCAATTCAATAATTAAAATTTGTGCGGAAAAAATTGGAAAGTGATAAGTTCTACAGTATATAATTAGGCCTAATTTAATTTGCACCAGTTTTTAGTGATTAGTTTTGTAAACCACCCAGTGTTTCAGAAGTATCTGGATTCCAAAACCAGGAGTGGCACTTACAGAGGAGAAAAATAATTGAAAGACTGACACCTGCTGTGTTTTGGAGACACTCCTGGTTTTGGCAAATACTGATAAACCACTGATGCAAAACACAACATGTGAAAAAGGCCTAATTGCTCTTAGTGATTTAAAAAAAAATGCTACATTTTTGGTTTACTTTGTGATTTTTTTTAATTTTTTTTTTTTTGAAAAGTGGGTGGTAGAGTAATAAGGGAGATGAAGGTCCGGCACCAATTGACACTTGATGACATTAGCATTCACTCACCTGAAAAGGAAGTGAAGGGATGTTATCCCCCTTGTGTCAGTAACCGACAAAGCGCCTACTGTAGGTGCCGTCGTCTTGGCGTGCCCTATTTCTTACATGTATCCCGCATCCCCCTCCTGTATGTGTTTTGAATTTTTTGATGAAATTAAAAAACATTTCTACTAAGGGTGAGTCCCACCACTTCTTTTCTCCCTCTGTGATAATATGGAATATCTTCCAAATGGAACATTGTGTTCTTTCTAATGAAAACCTCACATCAGGAGATTTCTGTTTCCATTTACAGTATTATTAAAGAAATATGACCTTGTTGACCAATGTTCCATTTTACTGACCTAAGAAATAAGAGAACAGCTTCCCCTGATGGGTGAAAATTATGTGGTTATCAGTGGTTTACTATAGTTGACATCCTGCTAAATCTGCTATGATCAGTGTTAGCATCAATTAAGGCCATTTAACCCGCTAGATGCTGCTGGTATAGTTGTGACAGGGCAATTAGATGGTTAATAGAGTGTAAAGGCTCTCTCTTTAACCCCTTCAGCACACTGAAACCACAATAATATAGTCGCAATGGTTGCCATGTAAGCTTGAGGCCAAATAATAGGCTTGGGGTCTGTCAGCTATGGTGACCTTTTAAAATGTTATCAATATTCTAGTAGAAACATTTTAGCATAATTTTACATTACATTGCATGTTGAATTAAATTCTTTAAATTTCTTGAAGGGTTAACAAACTTTATAACAGCACTTCTGCATATTTTGAAGATCGCAGTTTTTATGATGGTATCATTTTTGGAGGTTTTCCTAAATATAGGCCCTTCAAAGCCATGTCCCTAAATAAAGAACACAATAAACATTACAATGGACAACTCTCCCTCTAGGAGACCTGTATATGGAAACTTGTACCCCCAGAAGGTATTGTATCACAAAGAAGGAAATCAAGCATCAAAATCTTATAATAAAAACACTTTGCTGTATGAATTAAAAAAGTTACTTTATTAAATAATCTTGATGCTGGATTTCCTTCTTCCTAAATAAATGAGGTTTGTAAATTTCCTTAAAAAAACCCAACAAATTGCTGTAATTTTTTTTATCTTTTAACTTTTTTATTAAATTCTAGCATTTTCATAAAACATAGAATTCAGGGAAGTGTCTCTTGTCAAGGTTCGATCTATTGTTTTCCAGGAATGTTTGTTTAAGCAGCAGGACTTATCATTGCTAGGACTACATTGTCTTGTGCGTGGCAGTCTTAAGGTCCAGTCACACTAAGCAACTTACCAGCGATCCCAACAACGATAGGGATCGCTGGTAAGTTGCTAGGAGGTTGCTGGTGAGCTGTCACACTGCGACGCTCCAGCGATCCCACCAGCAACCTGACCTGGCAGGGATCGCTGGAGCGTGGCTACACGAGTTGCTGGTGAGCTCACCAGCAACCAGTGACCAGCCCCCAGTCTCCTAGTTACAGCACACATCAGGTTAATTAACCCGATGTGTGCTGCAGCTAAATGTGCACAGAGCAGGGAGCAGCGCACAATGCTTAGCGCTGGCTCCTTGCTCTCCTAGTTACAGCACACATCGGGTTAATTACCTGATGTGTGCTGCAGCTACATGTGCACAGAGCAGGAGCCGGCACTGACAGTGAGAGCGGAGGAGGCTGGTATCAAAGGTAAATATCGGGTAACCAAGGACAGGGCTTCTTGGTTACCCGATGTTTACATTGGTTACCAGCCTCCGCAGAAGCTGGCTCCCTGCTCACTGCACATTAGTTGTTGCTGTCTCGCTGTCACACACAGCGATCTGTGCTTCACAGCGGGACAGCAACAACTAAAAAATGGCCCAGGACATTCAGCAACAACCAACGACCTCACAGCAGGGGCCAGGTTGTTGCTGGATGTCACACACAGCAACATCGCTAGCAACGTCACAAAAGTTGTTCGTTACCAGCGATGTTGCTAGCGATGTTGCTTAGTGTGACGGGGCCTTTACACACCCACTCACTGATTGTCACCTCACTGTCAATGTTTAATATCTATTGAGAGCATGGTGTGGGTGGGACAGCTCTCTCAGCCCTGCTACATGGCTAAATCTAAAAATTCAGATTTTGTCAGAACGACTGCACCCAATAATTTGAATGTTCTCAGATGAGGTAGCAAAAACCTGCTGACCGATTCCCTTTAAACACTAGTCCTAAGTAGCAATAGCATTTGGTTTTGTTCAGTAACTGTTAGCAACTAAACTATTGCAGAAACCATCCCCTACTGGCTCCATCACAGCCATGTCAAGTATCGGAATGGCTGTGATTGACCAGGGAAATCACTGTAAAAGAAAAGGAAAGGAAGCAAAATGGTTAAAGCAGGATATACTTACCAGTCTCTGAGTAGCTCTATTACTACTTCTGGGGCAGCTCATTATCCCTCATGCATTTATAATGCTTCCCCTGCACACCATCTGTGATAGCCTCTGTGATTGGTGCACTCAGACTGCCAGCGTCTCTGATTGGTTGCCCTCACAGTAGCTGTCTGTCTACCCAAGTGAAGTGTAAAAATATATAAATAAAAAATATTGGTGTCGGGTCTCAAATATATTGATACCAGTGCAGAAAAAGTTGATGGTACAGGCTGCAGACAATATAGTGACTGTGTATCAAAATACGATGGACCACATGCGGCTTTTTTAATTATTTAAATAAATAAATATTTTTTTTAAGAAAACGGGTGAGGTCCTCCCCAATTTTGACACTCAGCCAAGGCTGCTGTTTTTAGGTTGGGGGGTCCAATAATCATGGGCCTCCCCAGCCTGAGAATACTAGCCTCCAGCTGGCAGCTTTATCTTGGTCGCAAATCAAAATTGGGGTGGGATCACATGTCGTTTTTTAAAAAAAAATATTTAAATAATTAAAAGAGCTGCATGGGGTCCCTTGTATTTTTATACAGTCAAGATATTACGCACAGCTGGGGGCTGCAGCCTGTAGATTTCAGCTTTGTCTGTGCTGGGTATCGATATATGGGGAAACTACGCCAATTTTTTTATTTATTTATTCTTACACTTCCTTTGAGCAGACAGACAGCTACTATGAGTGTAACCAATCAGAGACAGCAGCAGTCTGACTGCACCAAACAGAGACAGTATCAGAGACAGTGAGCAGAGAAAGCAGTGCATATGCATGAGTGATAATGAGTGACCCCGGAAGCAGTATCACAGCTGCATGGGATACTCAGTAAGTATAACAATCCTGCTTTATTCCTTATTTTCTTTCCTTTGCAGTCCCCTAGTCCTTACTAACACCAGCCCCCCTAGCCATTACAAACACATAATTTCTGCCTCTCACTGAAATCAATGGTGTTTGGATATGTTCGTCGAGCTGTTTGCAAACATCGGGAAAGTCGGCAAATACGAACCGAACCATGACAGGTTCACTAATCTCTAGTGATCACCAATAAAATTATAGCGCTCTCTGCACTGATTACTAATTATATTTATGTATGTATTGTACATAATTAAATAAAAGAGAAATTTCAATCTTGATTAGTTATATATTTTCATATGTTTAGTTAATTAGAAATGTGCTGAAACTGAGCATAAGGTATCAAAACGAAGACAACGAAAATGTTGAGGAGCTGACCCTATAAAAAAAGTCTGATTTTAAGTTTGGTTTAATAAACATTTTGTTATAAAATAAAAGCTTATACTTGAGTGTTTGCTTTTCTTGGTCACTGAAAACCTTTCAGCATTATAACATTTGCAGGAAATTACATTTCTTTTTTTTATATTCTACTAATGTCACACAACTATACCAGGAAATCAAATGTATTAATAATTCTTTTTTTTTTATAACTGAAGTTTATTAATGTTTTATTACATACAGAAAATTGGAAAAAACATAGCCCAAAAACATAAAAGCTTATAAACAAATGACATATTTCTGTATCTCAAGCAGTAGTCCAAAGATATATCAACTAATACACATACTAAACAAGACATTGACACAAATGGGTAGGGGAAGGGGAGGGTAGGTGTAGTCAAACCTAATGGTCTCTCTCAGCCCAATATGTATCCCACAAAGTCCAAATACTGTCAAAATTGTTCATAGTATTGTTAAATAAGGCCGATAGGTACTCCATTCTTCTTTCTTCCTGACTCCAAGATTGAAGGTCACCTAGTGACGGGGGGCGGGCCAATCTCCATCTACAAGCTGTCAAACATCTAGCAGCTACTGTTGTATGCAGTAAAAGTTGTTTTATGTATTGCCCAATTGAAATGGTGGAACATTAAGCAAATTAAATTTTGGGTCTAAGGTTAACTGGAGATTAGTAACTTTCTAAATAAAAATAAGGGACTTAATAGTCTTCCAAGAGCTATGCATGTTGGTGCAAGTCCAAAATAATTGTGATACATTTCCTCCTGTTCCCCCACACCTCCAACAACTGTCAGGGATAGCCGGGTTGAGATTATGCAAGAGAGAGTGTATGGCAGGGGTGGGGAACCTCCGGCCCGCGGGCCGTATACGGCCCGTGACGACTTTTTATGCGGCCCCAGGCACATTCCCAGGGACCGCTGTGCTCTGGCAGCAGCCGCGCTTTTCCCGGCTGCCGGCCCTTTAAATCTCACTGCCTGATGCCTTGAGGGTAGATGCTAGAATGTACGGGCTCTATCCAGATCCTGACTTCCAGGACCTGACTGCAGCCCATACATTCTAGGCTTAACCCCGGCCTGTGCTAGTGTGCTCTGGTGGGCGGGGTAAGCAGCACGCTGCGATATGTCACAGAAGAGCTGCAGCAGATTTACCAGCCTCCCAGACCTGCTGTGTGTGTGACTCCTCCTCCCCCTCACTGTGAGTACGCAACCCATCGCTGCCCCCCCGCCCGCTAAGTGCTGTGTACTCCCTCGTGCTGTGTGTACCCCTCAATGCTGTGTACCCCTAATGCTGTGTGTACCCCCAGTGCTGTGTACCCCCTCGTGCTGTGTGTATCCCCTAATGCTGTGTGTATCCCCTAATGCTGTGTATCCCCTAATGCTGTGTACCCCCTAATGCTGTGTACCCCCTAATGCTGTGTGTACCCCCTAATACTGTGTGTACCCCCTAATGCTGTGTGTACCCCCTAATGTTGAGTACACCCCTAGTACAGTGTGTACCCCCTAGTACAGTGTGTACCCCCTAGTACTGTGTGTGCTCCCCTAGTGCTGTCTGTACCCCTTGGGTGATGTCTATGCCCCCCCCAGTGCTGTCCGCACCACCTAATGCTGTCCATGCTGCCACCAGTGCTGTCCATCCCACGGTCAGTGCTGTCTGTGCCCCCTTATGCTGTCTGTGCTCCCCAGTGCTGTGTGTCACCCCTCAGTACTATGTACCCCCCAGTGCTCTGAACTTGCTACTGCTGTCTGTACCCTCCAACTGCTTTCTATGCCCCCCAGTCTGTGCCCTCCTGTTGATGTCTATGCTCCCCCAGACTTCTCTGTGTCTCCCTAGTGATGCCACCTAGTGCAGTCCGTGCCGCCTCCTAGTGCAGTCTGTGCCGCCACCTAGTGCAGTCCGTGCCGCCACCTAGTGCAGTCCGTGCCGCCACCTAGTGCAGTCCGTGCCGCCACCTAGTGCAGTCCGTGCCGCCACCTAGTGCAGTCCGTGCCGCCACCTAGTGCAGTCCGTGCCGCCACCTAGTGCAGTCCGTGCCGCCTCCTAGTACAGTCCGTGCCGCCTCCTAGTGCAGTCCGTGCCGCCTCCTAGTGCAGTCCGTGCCGCCTCCTAGTGCAGTCCGTGCCGCCTCCTAGTGCAGTCCGTGCCGCCTCCTAGTGCAGTCCGTGCCGCCTCCTAGTGCAGTCCGTGCCGCCTCCTAGTGCAGTCCGTGCCGCCTCCTAGTGCAGTCCGTGCCGCCTCCTAGTGCAGTCCGTGTCGCCTCCTAGTGCAGTCCGTGCCGCCTCCTAGTGCAGTCCGTGTTGCCTCCTAGTGCAGTCCGTGTTGCCTCCTAGTGCAGTCCGTGTTGCCTCCTAGTGCAGTCCGTGCCGCCTCCTAGTGCAGTCCGTGCCGCCTCCTAGTGCAGTCCGTGCCGCCTCCTAGTGCAGTCCGTGCCGCCTCCTAGTGCAGTCCGTGCCGCCTCCTAGTGCAGTCCGTGCCGCCTCCTAGTGCAGTCCGTGCCGCCTCCTAGTGCAGTCTGTGCCGCCTCCTAGTGCAGTCCGTGCCGCCTCCTAGTGCAGTCCGTGTTGCCTCCTAGTGCAGTCCGTGCCGCCTCCTAGTGCAGTCCGTGTTGCCTCCTAGTGCAGTCCGTGTTGCCTCCTAGTGCAGTCCGTGCCGCCTCCTAGTGCAGTCCGTGCCGCCACCTAGTGCTGTCCGTGCCACAGCCAAGGCTGTCCATGCCCCCCTACTGATGTATATGCCCCAGCCCCCTCCTGTGATGTGTACTCCCAGTGTCTCCTGTAATTTATGCACCCCAGCCCCTCCTGTGATCTATATGCCCCCAGCATCTCCAGACCGAGACAAACCTGGAAAAGCAGCTGTGAGAAACAAGATGATCAATATCACCAAACATCACAGTCACACCAAACAGAAGCAGCTCCTGCCTCCACAGAACGGGTGAGTTAATGAATCGTTTGACCAAATATAGCTGGGTTATTTTTCAAGTTGATAATGTTGTGCGGCCCCCAAAGGTTAGTAGGAAATTCCAAATGGCCCCCGGCAGTAAAAAGGTTCCCCACCCCTGGTGTATGGTAAAAAAAGAACATGAGGAGCTTATATTGGTTTTATTTGTAAACATAACATGAAAATGCTTTAGATGCTCTTTGCCATAACTGTTGCAAATGCAAAAAGGTAGACTAACCCCCAAGATGTCCTCCCACTTGCTCGTGTAAGGGTAAGTTCACACAGTGCGTTTTTCGCTGCGTTTTTGCACAGTTTTCGGGTGCGTTTTTGCTCAGAAAACTGCATGACTTTGCTTCCCCAGCAAAGTCTATGAGTTTTCATTTTTGCTGTCTGCACACAGCGTTTTTTTTTCAGCTGTGTTTTGTGGTGCCACAAAAACGCAGCATGTCAATTATTCCCGCGTTTTTCACTGCGCTTTTCATCCATTGAGTGCAATGGGATGTTGAAAGACGCAATGAGAAACGCAAGTAGGTGCGTTTTGGTGCGTTTTAGTGTGTTTCTAAGACCAAAAACGCAGCTATAAATGCAGGAGGTGGGTAGTAGAGTTGAGCGCGGTTCGTGGTTCGTGGTTCTCCAGTTCTAGGCTCGAGTGATTTTTGGGCTGTTCGAGATCGAACTAGAACTCGAGCTTTTTGCTAAAAGCTCGATAGTTCTAGATACGTTCGAGAACGGTTCTAGCAGCAAAAAGCAGGGCTTTTTACAGCTACAGTGAGCAGGAGCCATCGCTGGCAGCCTGCCACAAGCTGGTAACCAAGATAAACATCGGGTATCCAAGCAAAGCGCTTTGGTTAGTAACCCGATGTTTATCTTAGTTACGTGCAGGAAGCCCACACTTTCCCGCTCAGCTCGCTCCACCCCCTCCTGCCCGCGGCATGTACACATACATACACATACACAAACACACACACACACACACATCCACCCCCCCCCCCCACCCCGCTCGCCCGCCCCGCTCGCTCGCTCGCTCGCTCGGCTTACCTGCGGTGATGAAGTCCCGCCATCCCGACCTCAGCGCTGTCACTGTTCTCCATGGCCGCCGCTTGTCACATCACCTATCGCTTCCGACCCGAGACTGACACTGGCGGTGACGTCACGGACCTCTCGCGATACTTGATGTGAAGGCGCCGGTCATTGACCTCAGTGACAGGGGCTGTCAGTGTGCTGGAGATCAGCGCAGGTAATGTACCTCACTGACAGCAGCACTTGTCACCCCCCTGCAGTGACCTGGGCTGACCCATTGATGTTAGCTCAGGTCACTGCACTGCTCTCCCAGCCAATGGGGAACATCCTGCTCTTCATTGACTGGGACAGTGTGCATCGTCATGGCAACCCCTTGGATTACACCAGACCTGGATTTGTTTTTCAATCTAATAAATTGGTTAAAGAGGGAATGTTTTGGGGAGTGTTTTTTCAAATAAAAATGTGTTTGTCGTGTATTTTTTTTTTATTACTGACTGGGTTGGTGATGTCGGGTATCTGATAGACGCCTGACCTCACCAACCCCAGGGCTTGATGCCAGGTGACATTACACATCTGGTATTAACCCCAAATATTACCCCGTTTGCCACCGCACCAGGGCGCGGGATGAGCTGGGGCGAAGCACCAGGATTGGCGCATCTAATGGATGCGCCACTTCTGGGGCGGCTGCGGCCTGCTATTTTTAGGCTGGGGAGATTCCAATAACCATGGACCTCCCTAGTCTGAGAATATCAGGCCCCAGCTGTCTGCTTTACCTTGGCTGGTGATCCAATTTTGGGGGACCCCTACGTGTTTTTTTTTTTAATTATTTATTTAATTTAAAATAACAGCGTGGGGTGCCCTCAGTTTTGGATTACCAGCCAAGGTGAGGTTGCCAGCTGTGGTCTGCAGGCTGCAGCCGTCTGCTTTACCCTAGCTGGCTACAAAACTAGGGGGAACCCTATGTCATTTTTTTTTCATTTTTTTGGCTAAATACAAAGCTAAGCACCCCTTAGTGCCACATGAAAGGTACCAAAGGGTGTTCCACTTTTTCTCCATTTTTTTCTCCACTTTCTCTCCACTTTTTCTCCACTTTTTCTCCATTTTTTTCTCCACTTATTCTCCACTTTTTCTCCTCTTATTCTCCACTTTTTCTCCACTTTTTCTCCACTTTTTCTCCTCTTATTCTCCACTTTTTCTCCACTTTTTCTCCACTTTTTCTCCATTTTTTTCTCCACTTTCTCCACTTTTTCTCCACTTTTTTCTCCACTTTTTCTCCTCTTATGCTCCACTTTTTCTCCTCTTAATCTCCACTTTTTCTCCACTTTTTCTCCACTTTTTCTCCACTTTTTCTCCTCTTAATCTCCACTTTTTCTCCTCTTATGCTCCACTTTTTCTCCACTTTTTCTCCACTTTTTCTCCACGTTTTCTCCACTTTTTTCTCCACTTTTTCTCCTCTTATGCTCCACTTTTTCTCCACTTTTTCTCCACTTTTTCTCCACTTTTTCTCCACTTTTTCTCCACGTTTTCTCCACGTTTTCTCCACTTTTTTCTCCACTTTTTCTCCTCTTATGCTCCACTTTTTCTCCACTTTTTCTCCACTTTTTCTCCTCTTAATCTCCACTTTTTCTCCACTTTTTCTCCACTTTTTCTCCACTTTTTCTCCACTTTTTTCTCCACTTTTTCTCCACTTTTTCTCCTCTTATGCTCCACTTTTTCTCCACTTTTTCTCCACTTTTTCTCCACTTTTTCTCCTCTTATGCTCCACTTTTTCTCCACTTTTTCTCCACTTTTTCTCCTCTTATGCTCCACTTTTTCTCCACTTTTTCTCCACTTTTTCTCCTCTTATGCTCCACTTTTTCTCCACTTTTTCTCCACTTTTTCTCCATTTTTTTCTCCACTTATTCTCCACTTTTTCTCCTCTTATTCTCCACTTTTTCTCCACTTTTTCTCCACTTTTTCTCCTCTTATTCTCCACTTTTTCTCCACTTTTTCTCCACTTTTTCTCCATTTTTTTCTCCACTTTCTCCACTTTTTCTCCACTTTTTTCTCCACTTTTTCTCCTCTTAATCTCCACTTTTTCTCCACTTTTTCTCCACTTTTTCTCCACTTTTTTCTCCACTTTTTCTCCTCTTATGCTCCACTTTTTCTCCACTTTTTCTCCACTTTTTCTCCACTTTTTCTCCACTTTTTCTCCTCTTAATCTCCACTTTTTCTCCTCTTATGCTCCACTTTTTCTCCACTTTTTCTCCACTTTTTCTCCACGTTTTCTCCACTTTTTTCTCCACTTTTTCTCCTCTTATGCTCCACTTTTTCTCCACTTTTTCTCCACTTTTTCTCCACTTTTTCTCCACGTTTTCTCCACGTTTTCTCCACTTTTTTCTCCACTTTTTCTCTTCTTATGCTCCACTTTTTCTCCACTTTTTCTCCACTTTTTCTCCTCTTAATCTCCACTTTTTCTCCACTTTTTCTCCACTTTTTCTCCTCTTTTTCTCCACTTTTTTCTCCACTTTTTCTCCACTTTTTCTCCTCTTATGCTCCACTTTTTCTCCACTTTTTCTCCACTTTTTCTCCACGTTTTCTCCACGTTTTCTCCACTTTTTTCTCCACTTTTTCTCCTCTTATGCTCCACTTTTTCTCCACTTTTTCTCCACTTTTTCTCCTCTTAATCTCCACTTTTTCTCCACTTTTTCTCCACTTTTTCTCCACTTTTTCTCCAGTTTTTTCTCCACTTTTTCTCCACTTTTTCTCCTCTTATGCTCCACTTTTTCTCCACTTTTTCTCCACTTTTTCTCCTCTTATGCTCCACTTTTTCTCCACTTTTTCTCCACTTTTTCTCCTCTTATGCTCCACTTTTTCTCCACTTTTTTCTCCACTTTTTCTCCTCTTATGCTCCACTTTTTCTCCACTTTTTCTCCACTTTTTCTCCTCTTATGCTCCACTTTTTCTCCACTTTTTCTCCATTTTTTTCTCCACTTATTCTCCACTTTTTCTCCTCTTATTCTCCACTTTTTCTCCACTTTTTCTCCACTTTTTCTCCTCTTATTCTCCACTTTTTCTCCACTTTTTCTCCACTTTTTCTCCATTTTTTTCTCCACTTTCTCCACTTTTTCTCCACTTTTTTCTCCACTTTTTCTCCTCTTATGCTCCACTTTTTCTCCTCTTAATCTCCACTTTTTCTCCACTTTTTCTCCACTTTTTCTCCACTTTTTTCTCCACTTTTTCTCCACTTTTTCTCCACTTTTTCTCCACTTTTTCTCCTCTTAATCTCCACTTTTTCTCCTCTTATGCTCCACTTTTTCTCCACTTTTTCTCCACTTTTTCTCCACTTTTTCTCCACTTTTTCTCCTCTTATGCTCCACTTTTTCTCCACTTTTTCTCCTCTTAATCTCCACTTTTTCTCCTCTTATGCTCCACTTTTTCTCCACTTTTTCTCCACTTTTTCTCCTCTTATGCTCCACTTTTTCTCCACTTTTTCTCCACTTTTTCTCCTCTTATGCTCCACTTTTTCTCCACTTTTTCTCCACTTTTTTCTCCACTTTTTCTCCTCTTATGCTCCACTTTTTCTCCACTTTTTCTCCACTTTTTCTCCACTTATGCTCCACTTTTTCTCCACTTTTTCTCCACTTTTTTCTCCACTTTTTCTCCTCTTAATCTCCACTTTTTCTCCACTTTTTCTCCACTTTTTCTCCACTTTTTCTCCACTTTTTCTCCACTTTTTTCTCCACTTTTTCTCCACTTTTTCTCCTCTTATGTTCCACTTATTCTCCACTTTTTCTCCACTTTTTCTCTACTTTTTCTATGGTCGGTCTACCCATTAGCTCTGCCATGCATAGTGTAGCTCTACACCTACTGCACATGTTACTTTATGATTGACATCTCTTTCGTACCAGAGCTGTCTAAGTCTACTCTGACCCCATATTTGTCATTACTATATTGTCCTTGTACTGTATTATGACATTTGTATCATGTGTTTCATTTCTTGCTGTGTTGCAATTTTTTTGCTGCATCCCAATTGTACCTCTACATTGTTCGAGTTTATGTTATTGTTCTCTCACTCTTATGTGATACTGATTATTGTCATTTTTCATGATTACATGCAGATAAGTCCAATCTGACGAAGGCTCAGGCCGAAACGTCATTTGTAACTTGTTTTGGACAAAAACATATATGCTTATGAAAAAAATTTTTTCTTAATACGGACCAATAAAGAGTGATTTTGCATTACTATCCGTTGTGACTTACTGACTTAGTCTGGGAGATATAGAGTGCCGAGGTTACTCACTAATTTTATCTATTATTACCTCTGAGCACCTATATACCAGTGAGCAGAGCTTCCTCTACAGTAGTTCTCCTGATTAGGCATGCCCTTACCTCATGAGCAGGGCATTGCAGCTTTGGTAGCAACCATTACGACATGGACTCTGCTGCTGTGGACCCGGGGAGAGTGAGTGCAGATTCATTGCACCCACACTCCTCACATGAAGGGTCCGCACTCCTAGAAAATGGGGGATACGTTCCCTGAGTGTCTCCCCCCCATATTCTAGACGGTCCAGAGTCGTCGTGGGACCCCTTTATTTTTTTTCTTACAATAAATTGGTGAAAGAGGAAATGTTTTGGGGACTGTTTTTTCAAATAAATTTCTTTTGTCGATTTTTTGTTTTTGTTAGTACTGACAGTTTATGATGTTGGGTATCTAATAGACGCCATGACATCACAAACTGCTGGGCTTGATCTCAGGTGACTTTACAGCTAGTATCAACCCGATTTATTACCCCGTTTGCCACTGCACCAGGGCAGGGGATGAGCTGGGGTGAAGCGCCAGGATTGGCGCATCTAGTGGATGCGCCACGTCTGGGGTGCCTGCGGCCTGCTATTTTTAGGCTGTGAAGGCCCAATAACTATGGACCTTCCCACCCTGAGAATACCAGACCACAGCTGTCCGCTTTACCTTGGCTGGTGATCCAATTTGGGGGGTCCCCTACTTTTATTGTGTAATTATTAATATTTATAAAATAATTATAAAAAAGAGCCTGAGGGGACCTCCACATTGGATCCCCAACCACGGTAAAGCTGCCAGCTGTGGTTTTCAGGCTACAGCCGTCTGCTTTACCCTAGCTGGCTATCAAAAATGGGGGGACCCAACGTAATTTTTTTTTTTTAACTATTTTTTAAATAGAAAAAATTAATGGGCTTCCCTGTATTTTGATTGCCAACCAAGGTAACGGCAGGCAGATGGGGGTGGCAACCCATAGCTGTCTGCTTTATCTGCGCTGAGAATCAAAAATACCGCGGAGCGCTACGTCATTTTTTTAAAGATTTATTTTTACAGCACTGTGATGTCCAGCAATCAAAATACAGGGAAGCCCATTTTATTTTTAGTTATTTAAATAAATAATTAAAAAAAATATATGTTAGCTCCCACTGCATTTTTTGTATTGCTAGCTAAGGGTAATCCAAGCAGCTACTGGCTGCTAACCCCCACTGCTTGGTGTTACCTTCACTGGCAATGGAAAATCCAAGGAAGCATTTTTTTTTTTTTTTGCCAAAAAGCTACAAAAAAAGGACGTGAGCTTCGCCATATTTTTGTATGCTAGCCAGGTATAGCAGGCAGGTGCTGGAAGAGTTGCATACAGCGCCAGAAGATGGCGCTTCTATGAAAATGCCATTTTCTGAGGTGGCTGCAGACTGCAATTCGCAGCAGTGGGGCCCAGAAAGCTCAGGCCAACCGGTGGTGCGGATTCCAATCCCAGCTGCCTAGTTGTACCTGGCTGGACACAAAAATGGGGCAAAGCCTACGTCATTTGTTTTCTAATTATTTCATGAAATTCATGAAATAATAAAAAAAGGGCTTCCCTATATTTTTGGTTCCCAGCCGGGTACAAATAGGCAACTGGGGGTTGGGGGCAGCCGTACCTGCCTGCTGTACCTGGCTAGCATACAAAAATATGGCGAAGCCACATAATTTTTTCAGGGGGCAAAAAACTTCTGCATACAGTCCTGGATGGAGTATGCTGAGCCTTGTAGTTCTGCAGCTGCTGTCTGTCTGTATGGAGAAGAGCAGACAGCAGCTGCAGAACTACAAGGCTCAGCATACTCCATCCAGGACTGTATGCAGAAGTTTTTTGCCCACCAAAAAAATGACGTGGGCTTCGCCATATTTTTGTATGCTAGCCAGGTACAGCTGGCAGCCACGGGCTGCCTCCAACCCCCAGTTGCCTATTTGTACCCGGCTGGGAACCAAAAATATAGGGAAGCCCGTTTTTTTTAATTATTTCACTTATTTCATGAAATAATTAAAAAACAAATGACGTGGGCTTCGCCCTATTTTTGTGTCCAGCCGGGTACAACTAGGCAGCTGGGGATTGGAATCCGCAGCACAGGTTAGCCCGAGGTTTGTGGGCGCCTCTGCTGCGGATTTCAGTCCGCAGCCGTCCCAGAAAATGGCGCTCTCATAGAAGCGCCATCATCTGGCGCTGTATCCAACTCTTCCAACAGCCCTGGAGCCGGGTGGCTTGTTGGGTAATCATGAGTTAATACTGGCTTTGTTTTACCAGCCAGTATTAAGCCAGAGATTCTTAATGTCAGGCACGTTTGACCCGGCCATTAAGAATCTCCAATAAAGGGTTAAAAAAAGACACCACACAGAGAAAAAATACTTTAATAGAAATAAATACACAGACACATTAGAGACTCCATCTTTATTACCCCTGTCAGCCCTCCACGATCCTGCTCTTCTGTCTTCTTTCTTTCTAGTGTAGTAGTAGTGACGATTGTATTGAGGGGCATCACTTGGGGCTGGGGAACCTCCATCCTAACTACAATGCTCACTACAATCGGGAAGCAGCGTGCAGCCTTCACTCCGTGAGTGATCACTGCTGGCTGCTAGCGGTAACGCTGACAGACGCGTTACCATAGCAACGGTGCTCCCGGAGCCGCGGTTAGCGGTGACGTCACCGCTAACTGCGTTGCTATGGCAACGGTGATCTCCGTTAATGACCGGCTGTGTCAGCCGGTCCCTAACGGAACGGGGAGTCGACCGTGTGCTAGAGCATGTCGCCGGTACACGGCGATACACATATGTGCACCGTGTACCGGAGAGATGCACTCGCAGGTCCTACATGACGTGTCATAGTCATGTGACCAGTCTGTAGCCAATGAGATAATAGCCACGTGACTGGTCACATGGCTATTTTGACGTCACGATAGGTCCTGCTTCTCTGCTGGCAGTGCAGGTCACCGGGAGGATTCAGCGATCATCGGATGGAATAGCGGCAGGAGACAGAGTGCAGAAGGGATCGCGAGGACCGGTAAGTGTTATGGCAATGTTTATTAACTGTTTGTGTACATTTATAATGCATTTTTATGTGTTTGTGATTGCCTCCCATTATAGCCTATACGTTCGAGTTCGGTTCGTCGAACGTTCGACGAACCGAACTCGAACGGGACCCCCGTTCGGCGAACCGGCCTCGAGCCGAACCGGGACCGGTTCGCTCATCTCTAGTGGGTAGTAAA
Organism: Anomaloglossus baeobatrachus; assembly: GCF_048569485.1. Taxonomy (NCBI): domain Eukaryota; kingdom Metazoa; phylum Chordata; class Amphibia; order Anura; family Aromobatidae; genus Anomaloglossus; species Anomaloglossus baeobatrachus. The sequence continues at coordinate 532,302,212 of NC_134354.1, forward strand.
GTGACATGTACAGGAAGAGGATTCCTTCTGTCAGTAAACACAGAAGCGTGAATCCTCCCGGTACCGTCACCGCCGCTTCCACCTCCCATCCTGTGCATGTATGCTGCCGTGTGGCACCATGTACGGGCAGGAGGTGGAAGCGGCTGTGAAAACAAAAGTGAACACTAGAAAAAAAAAAAGTCATACTCACCTGTCTGCAGGGTCCCGGTGCCATGCCCGCTCCCATCTCCTCCCGGTACCGCCGCTCCGGGTGTGTGCAGTCTACCCGGATACGCCGCTCCCCGGGTGCAGGATGCAGGACCTGGCGATGGATCACCTGATGCAGTCACCTGACGCATCAGCTGATCGTAAGTCTCAGGGTGACGCCAGCGGCCGGCCGGCTAACCTATCAGCGGATGCGTCAGGAGACTTCATCCCTGATTACTGGCAGCTGCTGCAGCGATCGGACGGGATCAGACTCGCTCTAGGAGCTGCCGGTAATCAGCATATAAGTGAGTTTTTTTTTTTTTTGCACCGATGCATCTGCTGATTGTATAAATGGCTTTTATACAATCAGCTGATGTGTGATGTGATTCAGGCACTTGATCCTGACACATCATCTGATCGCTTTGCCTTCCAGCAAACCGATCAGATGATATTGGATCCGGATTGGACGGCGCGGGACCCTTGACCCAGGATTACTGCGGAGGGGGGTTCTTTATTTCAATAAAGATGGAGTCACTAATTGTGTTGTGTTTTATTTCTAATAAAAATATTTTTCTGTGTGTTGTGGTTTTATTATCTTTACTAGAAATTCATGGTGGTCATGTCTAATATTGGCGTGACACCATGAATTTCGGGCTTAGGGCCAGCTGATAATATACAGCTAGCCCTAACCCCATCATTACCCAGTGAGCCACCCGGCATCAGGGCAGCTGGAAGAGGTGGATACAGCGCCAGAAGATGGTGCTTCTATGAAAGCGCCATTTTCTGGGGTGGCTGTGGACTGCAATTCGCAGCGGGGGTGCCCAGAAAGCAAGGGCACCCTGCACTGTGCATTCCAATCCCCAGCTGCCTAGTTGTACCCGGCTGGACACAAAAATTAGGCAAAGCTCACGTCATTTTTTTTTTAATTATTTCATGAAATTCATGAAATAATTAAAAAAAGGGCTTCTCTATATTTTTGGTTCCCAGCCGGGTACAAATAGGCAGCTGGGGGTTGGGGGCAGCCCGTACCTGCCTGCTGTACCCGGCTAGCATACAAAAATATGGCGAAGCTCACGTCATTTTTTTTGTTTGGGGGGGCAAAGAAATCCTGCATACAGTCCTGGAAGGAGCATGCTTAGCCTTGTAGTTCGACAGCTGCTGTCTGCTCTCCTGCATACACTATTGGATGGAGGATGCTGAGCCTTGTAGTTCGACAGCTGCTGTCTGCTCTCCTGCATACACTATTGGATGGAGGATGCTGAGCCTTGACTCTCCCTCCAGCATACAGTCCTGGATGGAGCATGCTGAGCCTTGTAGTTCTGCAGCTGCTGTCTGCTCTCCTGCATACACTATTGGATGGAGTATGCTGAGCCTTGTAGTTCTGCAGCTGTCTGCTCTCCTGCATAGACTAGTGGAGAATGAAGAACATATTGAAGAAGGAAATTACATCAGACCTTTTTTTTTTGTTCACTGATAAAAAACGCATAAAGACGCAGTGAGCAAAAATGCAGCAAAACGCAGCAAAAAACGCACCAAATCGCGGCAAAAACGCGTGCGTTTTTGGCCGCGTTTTTTTTACGCGGGTGCGTTTTTGTGCGGTTTTTGCCGCAAAAAACGCAGTGTCAAAAAACGCAGTGTGTGAACCTAGCCTAAGCGTGTTTCGATTGATATTCTGGAAAAGGGTTAATCAGGATCTGGTAAATGTCTGATATAAGACCTTTAGTTGAAATTCCAGCTTTAGGCTATGTGCGCACGTTGAGTAGTGTCCATGCTGAAAAATCTGCAGCGATTTGGCAGTGCATGTGTGCTTCAAATCGCTGCAGAAACACTGCGTAATGGATGCATTGTGTCTGCAGAATAGATGTTGATTTCATGAGTTCAGGATGCTGCCTCTTCCATAGACAGAGTGGGAGCAGCATCCAAAGTGCACAAAATAATGGATGAATTCCACCTCAGGAAAGAGGAACTACATCGTACCTGCGGCCGCCGGCAATGAGGAAGGAAGGAGGTGGGCGGCATGTTCCGGCCGCTCATCTCCGCCCCTCCTCTGCTATTGGGTGGCTGCCGTGTGACATTGCTTTGACGCCGCACAAACCGCCCCCTTAGAAAGAAGGTGGATCGCCGGCCACAGCGATGTCGCAGGGAAGGTAAGTCCTTGTGACGGGTGTTAGCGATGTTGTGCGTCATGGGCAGCGATTTGCCTTTGACGCACAACCGACGGGGGTGGGTACGCGCGCTAGTGATATCGGTACCGATATTGCAGCGTGTAAAGTACCCTTAAGTAAGTACACCTTCTCTATCCCATAAAAAGCAAAGTTATTAGTAAATAATCCATGGACTTCAACAAAATGTTTTGTTGCACCTTAATAACAATTGTTCGCATTGTCAATATTTTGGATGTGCTCAGAGATTCTCTTTTTCAATGGTCGGCTTGTGCATCCTATATATTTGATATTGCATGAAGTACAGTGAATGCCATAAACAACATTGTCACTATTTCAATTAATTAATGAGTTTATATTTCATGTGTCAATTTTCTGATTTTTTTCTTGCAAATCTGCCCATGTTGCATTTCTTACCAGCGCATTTAACAAATCTCTTCTCTGAAAGCCAATTGTTGATTTCACTAGATATCTTGTGAATAATAGGTGACAAAATGTTACCAAGGAAGCCGCCTTTCTTTGCCACACAGCTATACCCCTTGTTTAAAATTTGATTAAATGTGTCATCCTGATAAAGTAATGGAACATATTTTAAGACAATTTTTTAATCTCACTAAATTGCCTGCTGTATGCAGTGCTGAAACGAATACCCTTGTAGTTGCTGATACGTTTGTTTTTGTACTTTTAATTAAACTTTCCTATCAATAATCTTAGCTTTCTGAAAAGATTACTAGCGCTGTATCTATAGCCTCTTTCATGCAGTCTATGTTCAATGTTCTTACTTTCGTTAGAAAAAGAGTATCAACCACACAAATTCTCTTTGCCCTAATGAATTCCCCATAGTGGATTGCATCAATAGTGTGTACTATATGGCAACTACTAGCAATTGGGGTACTGTTCCCACTGTCTGGTTTCCTAAATATAGAGCATGTTCTTCTTTTGTCTTTTCCCATCAGGGCGAGAACCAAACAGTCCACCCTAGAACTAGGATTAGAAAAGGTGAATTTTTAACCCAAATCGTTACTACTGGGGTATTTAAAAACATGGGTAAGGCCATTATGTCATGGGACCAAATGATGAATAAGTCATCCACATAGTTTCCGTACCATGCAATGTTATCTGCAAATGTTATCTGTAACATTCAAAATTACCAGCGAGGGCGAAAAACATGACCCCATAGAATCCTCTCTACTATAATCTGAATGCTTACCACCAAGCTAGTTGCCGTCGCACCGTGTGAGTCCATAATGGTGGCAGGTCCGCTATTCACTGTGATGTTGGAAAGGAGAGTGAAGGTACAGATTCCTCTCAATGGACATCTGAGCACTTATCCCATTGGAGCTGAATGCTGGAGAGATCATGGAATGTGGTGAGTTAGTATTCCTGCAGGTCCAAAATGGCGCTGCCATGGCAGCTCCAACAACACAGGCACAGATGTCGCAAGTGGATTTCCAGAGCCTACATGCTTTAATTAAAGCTCTTCCCACTAAAGGGTCATTCCATGGTAACTTACGTTACATTCACAAGCCAAAAACTGAGTTAATAATGGCTACAGACTGTTCTCTGAAGGCAGGCACAAAAATGAATGAATGTATATTGTACATTGAACTATTCTCAATAGATTTCAACATAGTTTTATTTTTCAAAAATACAAATTAAATAAAAAATACAATGTTACTTTTTGTGTAAAGTAAGTTACCAAGTAATAACATTGTATTTTGTATTTAATTTGTATTACTGAAAAATCAAACTATGTTGAAATCTATTGAGAATAGTTCAATGTACAATATACTGTACATTCACTCATTTTTGTGCCTGCCTTCAAAGAACAGTCTGTAGTCATTATTAACTCAGTTTTTTGGCTTGTGAATGTAACGTAAGTTACCATGGAATGACCCCAATCAAAACTTAGGCACCTTATTGTCCAGGGTGGAAGCCTCCCCATAAAGAGTTCTAACTGTGGTCAAAGGGGAATTCAATGGTTTGGGGGCTAGAACAACACTAAAGGCCCCGTCACACACAGAGATAAATCTTTGGCAGATCTGTGGTTGCAGTGAAATCATGGACATATTGTTCCATTTGTACACAGCCACAAACCTGGCACTGAGTGTCCACAATTTCACTGCAACCACAGAGGAGACCACTAGATCTCTCATCGAAAGGATAAATATCCTGGAAAAATCAGTGCAGGACTCTCAATCACATATAAAGACCCTTCAAATCCTAGTGGACAATCAAGAGTACTGGGAACGCTGTAACAATATCAGGCTTAAAGGGGTCCCAGAGAAGATCACTGCCATTCTTAATCTGGTCCCCTAGAGACCTCTTGAAGCCACGTATACCATTGACAGGATCCACAGGGTGTCCCGTGTGAACACGCAAGATATCTCTAGCCCAAAGAATGTGCTGTGTAAATTATGATATACAGATAAAGAGGATATACTACACCAGGCTAAGTCCCATGGGCCGAATTCCTACGAGAGTGCTGAAATTTTTCTATTCCCAGACATCTCAAACCGCACCTTGTATGTGAGGAGAAAACTTAAACCTCTCATCCTCAAGATTAAGGATTCTGGAGCTTTCTGCTGGTGGGGGTAACTCCTTTCATCTGATTGTGAAGAAAAATGGTGCCTATTTCAACTTGAGGTTCCCTGGAGATCTGTCTGCCCTCTTCCAATTTCTGGACATTCCGCCCTGCCTGGCCCCAAACTGGCTTGATCTGAACTGCACCCTGTTGGCTCCCACAACAATGAGATGGAGGAGTCTCCCACTCCCTCCGAGGAAAAAGAGTGATGGCGGGGGAGAGCAATGTGGCAACGGACACTGTCTCCTAGACTACTGCTTACTTGTTTTTTCATTTATGGTGCAAGCAATGGTGGGGTCCAGCCTTCTCAGTGCACCTTTGATAATGTGTCCAGATTTTCATGCAGTTTGTTCCTAGCATTCTTGAAGATCTGCAAGCCCAGTGCAGATAAAACACTGCGCCCTGTATAGTCTGCTCCTTTAGCATACTGTCACTATAAGATTATGTTGTTTAATATAGTAGTGTGTTTCGTTATCTAGGTTTTAGCCTCTTCCACCCTCTGAGTGGGTAGGGGAAGATTGGGATTTTTAAGGTTTCAAATACTGTGTAAGTGTGTACCTAGACGTCAGAGGGCTCCTCCCTCTGTAGCTTTCCGCATTGCTCACACACGCCCAATGTTATCACTGGGGCTTTGTCCTATCTAAACCCTCGTTTAGTTCAAGTATTTCCTGTGGTTTCCCAATTTTTATTTTTAAATCTACTTGCTTCTTCCCGTCTTCCTTCTCCTCTTCTGTTTCTCTTTTCACTACCCCTCTTTGGCCTGCCCCCTTTTTCTCCTATGCCCCCCATTATTTTCCTCAATCCCCCCTCCAGCCTTTTTTCTCCCCCCTTTGCGCTCAACGTCTCCAATCATGTACATTTTTACAGCTGTATTCCTCTGAACCATGGTGCAACAACTTCAAGCGGAATTAAAATTGGGTTAACTAGATGTCAAAGAATTGCATAGCCCAGGTAAGAGATCGATCCTAACCAATCCTCTTAGAAAAGCACACATCCAGTTGGCCTTCATACAAGAGATTTATGCACTGCATTTATGCACTGATAAACCCTTCCGTCTATCTAACCATTGGTTCATTACGAATTACCACAACCACTCTGCAGCTACAAAGTTTAGAGGGATGAACATTCTGATGTCATGCATGGTTGCTTGAAAATTTGTGGATTCTTGGTGTGATAGAAATGGTAGCATGCTGTTGGTCAAGGGCAAGATTGCTAACCAATTGTTCACCTTTGCCTTGCTATATCTGATGAATACGGGACAGTGTCGGGCTTTTCTGGGTTCCTGGAGCAGGTGGATACTTTTCCAAGGTATTGGTTGTTCTGGGGGGAGACCTCAACATGGCAGTCGACTACAGTTGACACTTCTTTGGGCACATCTGCATCTTCCAAGGCGACTAGTCTCAGGTTCAGACATCTTTTAATTGACTCTTAGAGAATACTACACCCTCTAGGCTAGACTATTTTTTTCTTAAACACAATGATCTCTCCATCTCCTTCAGGCATATATTGACATTATTATTTTCTCTGACCATGCCTTAGTCTTGTCTGTAGTTTCTCTCTCCTCTACATTTCTACACCAATGACAGTAGATGCTAAATACCTCCCTTCTTGATGACACTTCAATCACAAAGTACAGTATCTGGGAATTCCAGGCTCGACCACTCACTAGCGGTGCTCAGGGGTAAAAGGCCATATGTAGAGTAAAATAAACCCTGGCACACAAATGAGAACGGAGGGAAATATATGCACAAGTGAATTTATTAACAGACACACTGCAAAAGGAACCTAACCAGAGCAACAGCACCAAATGTACATAAACGGCATACTGCAGTTGGAACGTACATCAATGGTCAGAATGAGGGAACCCGTGTTCACTCGTTCTGACCATTGATGTACGTTCCAACTGCAGTATACCGTTTATGTACATTTGTATTATTTTTGTAAATAATCTGTGTATCACCTGTACATAATGCACTCACTATTGTTATTGTTTCCACACCTTTTCAGGCAACAACCTTGAAAAAGGCTCTATGCCGAAACGGTGCTGTTGCTCTGGTTAGGTTCCTTTTGCAGTTTGTCTGTTAATAAATTCACTTGTGCATATAGATCCCTCCGTTCTCATTTGTGTGCCGGGGTTTACTTTACACTTCAATCACAAAGGACCGAATACTTTGAAATACACTCTATAAATGACTCTCACTATCTGGGAGGTGCATACGTTTGTTATCCCAGGTGCTTTCATTAAGCATGGGGCCAGATGGAAGAGGAACTTGAGTATGCCACCTTATTAAACAAATTAAGACACCTTGAAACACAAAACAAATGACTCCCCTCAGATGCACTGAAAAAAGATGTCCTGAAGATACAAGAAAAAATTTGCGCTTTCCTTCAGAGGAAAGCTAAATGAGCCTTGCTAGATGCCATTGGAACTTTTATGAGTTTGACAATAAATGCAGCAAATCCCTGGCTAGGGCTCTAAGAACCCAAAAATCTAAGAGAATTATTTCTAAAATCCCCTCACCCTCTGTGGAGTCCCAACTTCATCTGTGAATGGAAATTGAGGCAACCATCTAGACATATACTTCTTTGTATAATATTGATAGTAAAAACCCCTCTACCGACTTTATGAACTTTTGTGAATGGATATGTTCATACATTGGGTCATCGGGATTGCCTCGTCTTAAACTGGAGGATATAGAGCTACTCAAAGAACTGATTACAGAGGAAGAGAGCAATCAGGCTGTGACCTCATAAAACCAGATAAAGCCCCAGGACCTGATGATCTACCCCTTCTCTACTACAAAAAATTTGGGGGCATACTAGCCCACCATTTGCTTTCCTCTTTTAACTGTCTACAGATACCCCTCCTGCTGTGGATGCTCTGAGAGCTCATATTGCCATAATTCCCAAACCTGATAAAGACCCCGTGTTCTGTTCCAGCTATCGCCCCAGATCTCTCTAAACGTTCCAGCTATCGCCCCAGATCTCTCTAAACGTAGCTACTAAACTTTTCAAAAACATTTTAGCTTCTAGCCTTTCTCATCTCATGGGAGGTTGCATTCACCTGGAACAGGCAAGCTTTATGACAGGACGAGAAGCCTGAGACAACACCACCAAAGCTATTAATCTTATCTATAAAGCAAAATTGTCTAACATACCTCTAATGCATTTATCAACACATGCCGAGAAGGCTTTTGATAGAGTGAATTGGGTGTTTATGTAGGAGTCGATAAGGCATATTGGACTGGAGAACAGGGTGCTTCAGTGGATCCTTTTGCTGTACTTGGCACCATCTGCCAGAGTCCGGGTAAATTAAATCCTTTCTAATTCCTTTGAGATCTGCAATGGAACATGGCAAGGATGCCTGTTGTCGCCACTAATATTTATACTATTAATAAAACCCTTTCTCAGGGCCAACGCAGACATACTGGGAGTTCAAATTGACAAAAAATGTTATAAGATCGCGGCATACGCGGATGATCTCTTTTTTGTAACCGACCCCAGTATCTCACTATCTAACCTTATGCATGAGTTCCAAACTTTCTCCCACCTATCAAATTTCAAAATAAATCTCTAAAAATCTGAGGTTCTGAACATAAATCTACCCAATAAACTTGTAGCATCCCTCGGAGATTCCTTCAGCTTTAAATACCTGAACTACTTAGGGATACGATTCTCAGCTGATTATCTCTCTCTACCAACACAACTTCTCAGATTTACTCAAATCTACCTAATAAAATCCCGGGCAATCTTTTTTAAAAACATATCCTCAATCCAAACATCCTTTATTTGGTGAGGCAAAAAAGCTGGGATCAGAAAAGCAACTCTTACCAGACCTAAAATTGAAGGAGGGGTAGGTCTCCCTGGTATTAAATGATACTACCTTGTGGGTCACTTGGCAAGAATAGTGCACTGGTAAAGGAATAGTCAAACTAAGGCTTGGATGGCTATTGAATGAAATTTCAGCCCCTTTGCTGTTGCATGCCCTTCCAGGGCCTGCCTTAGTAGCCGTTAACATACTGAAATTATATCCTATGATCGACCCAACACTCTGCAGCTGCTGTAAAATGGAGGTTCATACTGTAGCTACCCCAATACACTTGCCCCTATTTCCATTGCTAAGTCATCCTAATTTTACTCCTAGTCAGATGGACCCAGAATTCAAGCTTTGGACTAGGGTGGGTAAGAATCGACTAGATGGCCTGGGGTCAGACTCAGAATGGCCGTGGTTGAAGACCTTCTACTACAAATAGAACCTGTTCCTTTGAGATTTTGGTGATGTGTATAATTGAATCACTTTCTCGACTCTCTACCACAAAAGTCCAGCTTTAAGCACTCTAAAACACAATTTGAATTCCTGTGCCTGGGTAAGGAGCTGGTGAGATATACCTTATCTATTATCTATTCCATGTTGGGCTCTTCCTGAAAACCCCCCTCCCCCATTCATTCTTCAATGGGAGACAGACCTCAAGCTAACTCTCACCCAGGATCAGATAGCTCGCATTTTCTCTCCTACACATGGGTCATCTATCTGCTCTAGGTTCCAGAAGGCAAGGTATAGATGGCACAGAGTTCCAGTCTACCTGTGTAGACTCTTCTCATCCTCTGATTCAAGGTTGTTAGAGGTGTGGCGAGGCGGAAGGAACACTCCTTCACATTTTCTGGGACTGTAGAATATTGTCCATGTTTTGATGGACGGTAGCTGAGATTATGCGTAAGACCACAGGATACACTGGGGAACTAGGCCCTGCCCTACTGTTACTCCATCACTCTGAGACCTCACTGTCTACAAATGCTCGTTACTTAGATTTTTAATTATTACAGTTCGGGGTTGTATCCCTCAATTGTAGAAGAAACCTGTATGCCTCTTGATCTCTTTATGGTTCTCCAAAGTTAACAAAATTATGTACATGGAAGATTTGACCTCTTCTTTACATGATATGTTTACAAAATTCCATGATACATGTGTGGCGCCCCTGACCCGGTCAGGCACCACTGAGTACTGCACCCATGCTGGGACAGTACTTCTAGGTAATCCTAAAGGCCAGAATGAGGTGTGTACGCACAGACACATAGCAACCAGTTCTCCCATACCATTAGATGGGACCCTTGGGTAGTCTCCAGAGGGGGGCTAGCTTACAATTCTTATCAATGGGTGCAGTGGAGGAACTGAGAGCTAAAGTGCAGAGGTTGTCAGGGAAATGAGAGCCAGTCTGGTAATGGAGCGCGGCAGTTGCTAGGCAGATATGCGTGCTCACACTGGTCAGACCCTGCGCAGTGTAGTGACAGTTGGCGGGGGAGAACGGTCACTGAGGAGTCAGAGAAGAGGTGCTCTGGTGACTAGGCACATACGGGGTACATGTCCCTAGAGCAGACTCCAGTTTAACTATCTGCTAAACCTGCCGGGGAGGGGAACTACAAGTACATCACCAACCACAGAGTCCAACCCTCAGCAGCAACACAGGGACCCATAAGGAGACAGAGCTTGAAGCCATCTCCCCTGGTCCACGCTGCCAGCAAATGGGCCAAACACAGGGGAGAAAAGGCAGTTGTGACTCCCTGGATAGACTCCCATGGTACTTCAGGTCAGGGGGTTATCCGAACACAGAAGTGCTAGGAAGGCGAGCTAACTGGTCACCATCAGACTGGCCCGAAGGAGCCCCTGGTCCTACCTGGTTACTCACAGCAACGCCCGGGTCAGCTCACCATAAGATCTGAGGGAGTTAAAAGACTTTTGGACTCCGCTTGTATTATTCCGGGACCTTCTACCTTACACACCTGAGCCCCTGGTGCCTGCCTCACTCATGGGAGGCTACAACATCTGACTGCAGACTCCATCAGCCCCAGATGCTCATAAAGCCTGCAGTGGTAGTCATCCATATCCCTGACCGCAAGCCGTGAGTGGCGTCACGACACATATTTAAAACTGACATACCTGTTTGCCACACAGAAGAAATCCTGTGGCGTCCCTGAAGCTGAATCGGTATCCCTAGGGTGAAACACATGGTTGTAGTGGTTGGAATTCTAACAAACTCCAAAATATCATAGTTTACGTTGAGACCACAGACACGATTGTAACACGTGCCCCCTCCTTGACCCCCAATATACCTTGCCCGCACGTCCCTTCATTATTACTTTCCATGTCCTTCTCTTTTTTTCCCTAGCAAACCCTTTTCTCCTTCTTAACCTCTTTCTTTGAAAAGAATCTATAAAATCTACAGTGGATAATGGTTTTTAGTATGCTCATACTAAAGTCCAGTTGTTTGATTGTTGGATTTTAATCTGTTCTTGTATATACTGGTCTTGGAGCTGGAATCAATGTGATTTTCCCTGTTTTGTTAAATAAAGAATTTATATAAAAAAGAGATCTAGTGAAATCAACAATTGGCATTCAGTGAAGGGATATTTTAACTCCTTCACCCCAGCGAGATTTTCCCTTTTTCCGTTTTTTTTTTTTTTTGCCCGTCTGCTTCCGAAAGCCGTAAATGTTTTATTTTTCTCTCATTCTTGCCATATAAGAGCTTGATTTTTGCGAGACGAGCTGTACTTTTAAAAGAAACCATTTTTTTGCCATATAATGTACTGGAAAACAGCAAAAATGTGGAAAAACTGTAAAAAATGTGTTTTCGGGATATTTTTTTCACCATATCCACTATATGATAAAACTGATGTGTTAGTGTGATGTCTCAGGTTGGTACGAGTTTGAAGACACCAAACATATATAGGTTTACTTTTATCTAAGGAGTTAAAATAAGTTCACAAGTTTGTCCAAAAAAGTGGCGCACTTTTTGCTCTATTTCCGAAACCCTTAGCGTTCTCATTTTTCGGGATCTATGGCTCAGTGATGGCTCTTTTTTGCATCTTGAGCTGACGTTTTTAATGGTACCATTTTTGCGCAGATGCTACTTTTTGCTCATCTGGTATTGCATTTTGCGCAAAATGTGCGGTGACCAAAAAAATGTAATTTTGGCGTTCAGAATTTTTTTGCCACTACACTGTTTACCAATCAGATTAATTGATTTTATATTTTGATAGCTCGGGTGTTTCTGAACGTGGCAATACCAAATATGTGATCATTTTTTTTTATTTTTTAACCCTTTAATTTTCAATGAGCCGAATGGGGGGGTGAGTTGAACTTTTAGGTTTTTTAAATTTTTGAAAACTTTTTTTAACTTTTTATTTTACTAGTACCCCTAGGGGACTGTAACAATCAGAAGACTGATAGCTATTCCATTTCTCCAAATCAAAGCTACACAGCTTAGATAGGGAGAAAAGCTGCTTTGCTCTCACACACTGCCCTCTGCCGGCAGTGAGACAAAGTGACTCATGATTGCTACAGGAGTCATCATATGACTCTGTGCTACCATGGCAACCACCAGAAGTCACGTGATCATGTCACGTGACTTCCGAGATGGGGGTGGGTAAGTTATGCTAATCCCAGCACGCTGATACATTTCGCTGTCAGATTTTAGCAGCGAGATGTAAAGGGTTGATAGGCGAAGGTGGAACGTGATTCCACTCATGCCTGGCAGGCACACATCTCAGCTGTTGAAATCAGCTGAGATGTGTGCAGATCACCACAAACTACCCACGGCAGCCCTCGCGGATTAACCTCACATGATCCATCACGTCTCCGGTACGTTATGTGTTGCGAAGAGGTTAAATGTACTGGTAAGAAATGCAACATGTACAGTGCCTACAAGTAGTATTCAACCCCCTGCAGATTTAGCAGGTTTACACATTCGGAATTAACTTGACATTGTGATATTTGGACTGTAGATCAGCCTGGAAGTGTGAAATGCACTGCAGCAAAAAAGAATGTTATTTTTTTTTTATTTTTTTTTTTAAATTGTGAAAAGTTTATTCAGAGGGTCATTTATTATTCAACCCCTCAAACCACCAGAATTCTGTTTGGTTCCCCTAAAGTATTAAGAAGTATTTCAGGCACAAAAAACAATGAGCTTCACATGTTTGGATTAATTATCTCTTTTTTTCCGGCCTTTTCTGACTAATTAAGACCCTCCCCAAACTTGTGAACAGCACTCATACTTGGTCAACATGGGAAAGACAAAGGAGCATTCCAAGGCCATCAGAGACAAGATTGTGGAGGGTCACAAGGCTGGTAAGGGGTACAAAACCCTTTCCAAGGAGTTGGGCCTACCTGTCTCTACTGTTGGGAGCATCATCCGGAAGTGGAAGGCTTATGGAACTACTGTTAGCCTTCCACGGCCTGGACACCGTTCCAGACGAGCCCGTAAGGTACCTTTACTTTCAAAGCGTCATGTCAAGGCTCGTCTACAGTTTGCTCATGATCACTTGGAGGACTCTGAGACAGACTGGTTCAAGGTTCTCTGGTCTGATGAGTAGAGTTGAGCGCGGTTCGTGGTTCGAGGTTCTCCAGTTCGAGGCTCGAGTGATTTTGGGGGCTGTTCTAGATCGAACTAGAACTCGAGCTTTTTGCAAAAGCTCGATAGTTCTAGATACGTTCGAGAACGGTTCTAGCAGCAAAAAAACCAGCTAATTCCTAGCTGGCTTTTCGCTGTAATAGTGTAAGTCACTCTGTGACTCACACTATTATGACATTTCAGTGTATAGTGTGCAGGAACAGCGCATTCAGATCACTGCTGTTTGGATAATGGCGATTTTTTTTTTTTCCTTGTCTTCCTTCCCTAAGCGCGCGCGTGTAGTGGGGAGGGGAGGGAACGCATGTCAGCCAATCCCAGACACACACACAGCTAAGTGGACTTTTAGCCAGAGAAGCAACGGCATGTGTGATAGGATGTCCATGTCACATGTCCCTGCATTATAAAAACGGACATTGTCCTCCAACACGCCATTATCTGCCTTCTGCGTCCTTGGTGTCAGACATCACTGGCGCAGCTCCTATCGCCGATACTGCGGTATACGCTCCATACACAGCGCTGTACAGCATAGAGATAGCACTTTCTATCAGTCCTTTTAAGGGCTCATACCGGCAGGGTCAGAGCCATAGGTGACAGGTCCTGAAAACAGAGTTTAATAGCTACACAAGATGACAGCGTCTGTGTAGCTAAGGTCAGGGATTTCCTCGCTGCATTTCCCCATTAGGAGGGATAGAAAGGCAGGCTTCCTTTCCTCTACCCAGAGACCCACAACCCTGGCACTGTACCCTCCTGCCCTTTGCACACTCAAACTCATTGTTACTAAGCCATTATACTAGCAAACACTGAGTGTACTTAGTGGCATCCTTAACGTGGCTGTTGGACTGCTGTATTGCCCCAGTAGTGCAAAGATATTTGCAGCACGTCTGCCTGCATTGCACACTGAAACTCATTGTAGCTAAGCCATTATACTAGCAAACACTGAGTGAACCTAGTGGCATCCTAAACGTGGCTATTGGACTTCTGTATAGTCCCACTAGTGCAAAGATATTTGCAGCACCTCTGCCTGCATTGCACACTCAAACTCATTGTTACTAAGCCATTATACTAGCAAACACTGAGTGAACATAGTGGCATCCTAAACGTGGCTATTGGACTTCTGTATAGTCCCACTAGTGCAAATATATTTGCAGCACCTCTGCCTGCATTGCACACTCCAACTCATTGTTACTAAGCCATTATACTAGCAAACACTGAGTGAACTTAGTGGCATCCTTAACGTGGCTGTTGGACTGCTGTATTGCCTCAGTAGTGCAAAGATATTTGCAACACGTCTGCCTGCATTGCATACTCAAACTCATTGTTACTTACTAAGACGTTATAATACCAAAAATTGAGCAAACTTAGTGGCATACAAGAAGTGGCTGTTGTACTCCATTAGTGCCCCACTGCTGCCAAGCTATTTCTAGCACCTGTGCAGGACACCCTCCTGCTCTGTTTTTAATAAGCTATAATGATAGCAAAAAATACTGCCATTTAGTGGCATCATAGAACTGGCTGTTGTATTCCATTAGTGCCCCACTGGTGCCAAGCTATTTCTAGCACCTGTGCAGGACACCCTCCTGCTCTGTTTTTAATAAGCTATAATGATAGCAAAAAATACTGCCATTTAGTGGCATCATAGAACTGGCTGTTGTATTCCATTAGTGCCCTACTGGTGCCAAGCTATTTCTAGCACCTGTGCAGGACACCCTCCTGCTCTGTTTTTAATAAGCTATAATGATAGCAAAAAATACTGCCATTTAGTGGCATCATAGAACTGGCTGTTGTATTCCATTAGTGCCCCACTGGTTTAGACATTTGCAACGTGATCGCTCTGCCTCATTCTCGTCAGTTTCGTCTGTTGAGGACAATTCAGTTCGAAGGGAGGATGCAGAGGCTGGGAATGATCGGATGGGCTTCATCAGAAATTTGAGGTCCACTACACAATCGACCAAACGTAAGACAACACCACCCACACAGTCTGATAAGAGAGCCAGGAACAGAACCTTGGAGGTAATTAATCTATCCTCTCACTTTATCACCCCCCAACAACGGGAAGTTCTGTCCCTGGGTCTCACATTTGTACCATCTAATCATTTTGATTATTTTACAGCCTTAAAAGATTTGCATCTTTTCTCGAGGAAAATTATTTTAAAAAAACTACATTCCAGGAATAATCTCTCTGAATTGGGCCTCAACAGTCGAGCTGAACGGGAGGCGGTTCGTGTTCTGGAGGAATTGGCAAGTGAGTCCATCCCCGATACACCTGATAGATTCCCCCGCTCTATTCTCCCCAGGTCGACCACATTCCCCTCATTGTCCATCTGTCCCCAGGTTGAGATCTTTACACAATTGGTGGCTAATGATCTGAAGCAGATTGATAATAAAAAGAAAAAAGATAATCTGACTTCGGATCAAAGATTGGCCTTACATGAGTTGAAATCCTGGGACGACGTACTCTTTAAACCTGCGGACAAGGGGGGAATGTGGTTATCTGGCCTGTGGAGAAATATGAGCGTGAGGCGTTTAGGCAGCTACGTAGTAAGGAGGTTTATACCACCCTGACCCATAATCCTATGGGAAGCTTCTCCTCCATTCTACTAAAGATTTTGGAGCGGGCATTAAACGCAGGTACGATTACCAAAAAAATCTTTGACGGTCTTATGGTAAAAAATCCCATCATTCCTACATTTTACCTGCTGCCAAAAATTCATAAGGACCCCCAGAACCCACCTGGACGTCCAATTGTTTCTGGCATAGGAGGGCTATGCGATCCAATTTGTAAATTTATAGAACATTATTTGCACCCTTTAGTAGAGACGCTGCCCTCCTATGTCAGAGACACTATGGACGTCCTTAAACGTCTTGATGGCATGACCCTGGAACCTGACATGTTCCTGGTAGTTGCGGATGTAGAAAGCCTCTACACAAGTATTAAACATGCTGATGGTTTAGAGGCATCACAATTTTTTCTCACCATGAGCAATCTTGATGGGGATTTGGTTGGTCTGGTGTTGGAGTTGTTGCGGTTCATACTCACACATAATTTTTTTATTTTTAAGGACAGGTATTTTTTACAGCAACAGGGTACAGCTATGGGAACGGCGTGTGCCCCATCGTATGCTAACCTCTTCCTGGGATTCTGGGAGAGGGGCATTTTCGGCGGGGCAGACGCTGCTCCCCAGGTACAAGGATGGTACAGGTACATCGATGATGTACTGTTCATCTGGCAAGGTTCACTTTTTGATTTAAATACATTTATGAAGGTATTGAACTGCAACGACTCCAACATCAGACTTACCTATAAGGCTGACAAACGGGAGATTGACTTCTTGGATATAAAAATCTTGGTACAGGCCGATGGTGTTGTACATACTGACCTATACAGAAAGGAGACCTCTGTTAATGCCCTCCTGCACGCCTCCTCGGCCCACATACCATCTACCATCAGGGCAATTCCGACGGGCCAGTTCCTCAGAGCCAGAAGGATATGCTCTACGGGCACGCTTTTTGAGGAACAGGCCAATGATTTGAGAGACAGGTTTACCGAGAGGGGCTACAGCAGGAGGTGCATTAGGAAAGGTTACCTTAGGGCCAAATCCAGCAAGAGGAATGACCTCTTAACACCCACGTCCAGACAGTCATCTCCTGGTGCCATCCGATTTATCTCCACCTTTAACCATCGTTGGGAGCTGATGCGTGAAATTCTACAGAAGCATTGGTCCATTTTGCTCACTGAGCCAACATTGGCTGGTGTGCTACCTACATCTCCCCTGATGACAGCGAGGAGGAGTATGAACTTGAAGGACCATTTGGTCAAAAGCCACTATGTGGCAAGGGTGAATAGTCCCTGGGGTGTGGGTGGGAGAAGGGTCGGCTTCTATCCCTGCGGTGATTGCCGTGCATGCTCCAACATGGTGAGATCCACAGTATTTTCTTCGGCGGACGGATCGAGGGATTTTAAAATACTGGATTTTATATCTTGTAGTAGCACTTATGTGGTGTACTACGCAACATGCACCTGTAATCTAATCTATGTGGGCCTCACCTCCAGGGAATTGCGTGTTCGCACACGTGAACACGTAAGAGACATCTTGGCAGCACGCACCGCTGAAGAGCCGTCCCTCCTCAAGCCCATACCGAGGCACTTTTTCACCCATCACAATTGTGATCCTGGTGGATTCCGGGTCCGGGGCATTGAACAGGTTAAGATAGGTGCTAGAGGGGGCGACATGAAGCGCCTTCTGGCACAACGTGAATGTCGTTGGATCCACACTTTGGGAACGCTTAGACCAGGTGGTCTTAACGAGCAACAGAGCTTTGCTCCTTTCTTGTAAATTATGCTGAGCTCATTTCTTGGGTCCTTTGTTTTTAATGTGTGTTTTCTTTTAATTTTTCTTATTTGTGTTTTTATTTATTTTTCGTACAGGTAGATGGGATCCATCTTTTTCAACTATTGATGTCATCACCTCGAGCAACAATAACTTATTTATGATCTATATTGCCACAAATAATTGTTGCTCTTCCCTATGTATTATATATATGCTAATGTATCATACTCTTGATAAATTCCATATGGTTAATCTCTCTTCCTATACTTATGTGCTATATGACCCTCTGTTTACCTTCCATCCGTGGGATTACCAGTGCGCATGCGCGCCGGGGGCTGGTGGCTTAGGCGCATCCTGGAAGGTCTCTCCGAGTGATGTGGGCGGGACTCTGTGACGTCACCAGGGCTTTCCCTGACCCGCGACGTCACTCTGAGACCGGAAGTGATGCGGCCGTGTTGCCCGCTCGCGCTGCGCATGCGCCGCATATGGCGGTGATTTCACAGTCACGCTGGGCTTTAAAAAGCCCGACACACAAAACCAATGCATGGCCCCCCGAGGAAGCCCTACGCGAAACGCAGCGTCGGGGCCCCCTGGACAGTCCTACCGCATCTTATACCATGGGTGAGTTTTTATAACTTTATGTGGACTTTACTCTATTTGGCTGATGTGCAGATCCACCATACATCCGATGTAACTGATCCTTCTGTGAGTGCCTAGCTCTGGGTGTCAGCCTTATACCACATACCTGCGGCATACTTCCATGAGGCCATTGGGATCTCTGCCTCCACTACCATACTACAAATACTTATTACAATGTTACAGTTTCTGTCGCGATATTGACAGTAGCCTGTGATATATGGTGGGAGGAGGATCCCTATGGTTACTGGTGTGACTCCTGTGTGTTGAGGGAATAGACTGACCCAGATATCAGCACTACTGTACTGATATTTATTGTACCGGATGTGGCTTGCACTACATGCCATTTGAATCTCTCTATACTCACCAACTACTGTTTTTGTGGTAGTATTGCTGTCCTCTGCACCTCATTCCCCCCAATTTTTACTGTGTGTTTATTGTATGAATTTTGTAATGAATAAACTTATACCTTTTTAATATAAAATTTTGGATTATGACTCCGCTTTCTCCGAGTGCTCATATTGTTGGGAGTTTCCATATGTAAGAAAAATGTTTAGGATACACCGGATGTATTTGATTATACATTTAGTGGCATACAAAAAGTGGCTGTTGGACTCCTTTATTGTGCCAAGCAATCTCAAGCACCTCTGCAATCTACCCTCATGCACATTTAGCTATGCTAATTTTATAGCAAACTCAGGGAATTCTATGCTGCATTTGATCATTAGGAGGGATAGAAAGTGAGGCTTCTTTTACTGTCCTGGTACCCACAGAACACGGCCACTGTACCCATCTGTCCACTTTTGCCACGCTATTTAATTTGCCCAAAGAGCTGACTCTTTTTCTGCCTAAAATTGTCTGGAATACTAAGTTAGTGTTCCTTTGCTGCCAAGCAAGGTACAACACATGTGCATTCTACACTCCTTTCCATTTCTGGAATGCAATTATTAACTGCTGGTAGTCCAGCCAATCTGTGACGAAGGTGCAGGCAATGATATAATGTAGCCTGCATCCAATGATGGTTCTCTCGATGTCTGACAGCTCAACAATACCTTCTTTTTCCACTTCCAAAACAAGTGATGACCTGCCAATCACACTCCCTGTTGCGGGTAAAGGAGTGGAAGTTCAGTGTGAAAAACCATGTGTGACTGCTGTCCCCACAGTCACAGAGGATGAAGAGCACACAGATGCACTTGATGGGGCAGGCGGTGGTTGCACAGGCACGCTAGGCCGCATTGTAGCACAGTGAAATTCACATTGTGACTTATGCTTCATTTTAAGTTGTGTACAGGGTGGGCTCCCCAGTATGCAGCAAAACCAGGCAACAGGAAAATGACTCTAGGCAGTTGGGTTGATAAATGATTGTTTAACTTTACCAAAACAAACAATAAGAACCATGCATACAATTTAAATAATTGAACAATCTATTCTGTTGCCTACTACCTGCTAATCCCTCTGTGTAGCAGTAATTGTGTGTTTGTGCATGTGTGTGTGTGTGTGTGTGTGTGTGTGTGTGTTTGAACACGACTTACCAGTGGCGCATCACAAGAGCTTCCAAGTTATCTACCTAAACATAGTCAAAACACATTACCCCCCTGAATACCCTTGTTAGCTGAAGCCTTACAGATAATGCAGATGATAACAGTGTGAATGCAAACCACACAGCTCTGCAACACAGTCATGGAAATCTTGAAAAGCAACAGTCAATGCAAACATGTGTTGCTGTCCCTCTCTGATTTAAACTGTACGTGACAATTTGACAGTGCAGAGGCAGCAAGTCTTATTGTCTATATAGTCGGCCTACCCAGAACAGATATGTGTTTTGCTAATAATACAAAGTGTTGCGTGCCCGCATTATTGTCTCGGCACAGCCTACCGTACCCGGGTACTCTGATGTCCAGTTTCCAGAAATACAGACTTTACGCTCCTCTCACGGTAAACAGTATAGACAGCACTGTAAGAATGTTGGTCTGTGGCACAGGATGCTGCTCACTGGCATTACGGGGCTCATCATCAAAGTACAACATGACTCCCCTCACAATTGAACAAAGTGTTTCCGCGGTGGCTCCTTGCTGTAACACACAATAGGAAGGCTCTTTGCACTGTCGTGGGACGCTCTAGTGTTCACCCCCCCTTCTTAATCATGTGTAAGTTATGGGTTCTTAGGGTCTTTTTCATGTGACTGGCTTGTTATTGGGTGACCCCTGCCCTGTTTAAACGGACCTATGCCGATTTGGCCGCACAACTTCATGTGCCCGGTCAGGGTGGAGGCGCCATACTTGGTGGTTATTTTTTTACTTTTTTAGTCTGATATTTGGAACCTCTGTCCTGTTTTAGGGATTTATGCTGATTTGGCTATATATAATTACGTTTCCTGCCAAGACAGAGACACCATAGTTATCAGCCAGCCACTTATGTTTATTTATGACCCTTTGCCCTTGCTAGTAATTTATGTTTACTTGGGGTGTTTATCACTTTTGCTCTCCCACTTATGTGTGGTAATTCACCTTTTTCTTTATTAGCACCGCATATGTACTTTTTCTATAGTGATTGAAACCATTTTAATAAGAAATTTGTATAATAAAATTTTTGGATATTTTACACTAATAGCCTTGCAAGCTCCATTTCTTCTTTCTATGCTTATGTGCCATATGGAGTGGCGTTGATTTTTGATGCGAGATGTGCTTTGGTTCAATGTTTCTGTGTCTCATAGTCAATGCAAACATGTGTTGCTGTCCCTCTCTGATTTAAACTGTACGTGACAATTTGACAGTGCAGAGGCAGCAAGTCTTATTGTCTATATAGTCGGCCTACCCAGAACAGATATGTGTTTTGCTAATAATACAAAGTGTTGCGTGCCCGCATTATTGTCTCGGCACAGCCTACCGTACCCGGGTACTCTGATGTCCAGTTTCCAGAAATACAGACTTTACGCTCCTCTCACGGTAAACAGTATAGACAGCACTGTAAGAATGTTGGTCTGTGGCACAGGATGCTGCTCACTGGCATTACGGGGCTCATCATCAAAGTACAACATGACTCCCCTCACAATTGAACAAAGTGTTTCCGCGGTGGCTCCTTGCTGTAACACACACCTTTAGCTTTTCCTTCTGTTCATAGACAGCATCTCCAAGTCCACATCCGAAGAGCAATTTGATATTGCTATAGTGACCAAACAAAGGCAGATCCAAAAAAACAACAGCCCCTTGTGTGTAGTCTGCAACAATGCATGCAATGGCAAATAAGCATGTTGCATTGACAGTGGCTAAAGCTGAGCAATACACCTTCACGCTATCAATTCATATCCATGTGACACTTCATGGAGGAAGTACTCAAAGTAGTGAGTTTTTGGCTTCTACTTACAGATTGTTGACAAATCTTACAGATTCCATGACTTGGGTGATCCTTTGCGATGTCCAAAAATTCACAGGCTAGGCAAGGCTTACAGCCCATGCGACCTGCATAGCCAACACGACTTCTGCTCAGAGTCAAAGTTGTGGTCCAGGATTCAGTTGTTGACGTGCTTCCAGTACTTTGTCTCTGGCCAGGAAGACGCAACGTAACCTCGTCGTCAGTAGCATCCTCCTCCACCTCCTCTGCTGACCTCATCGACTGGCTGACTTTGGTTTGACAGTAAGTGTGGTCTCCAACCTCATCAATAACCCTGTGTGTTTTCATTCCCCTCGTCCTGAGTCCTCCGAGACAACCTCTTCCTGCCCTGACCGAATAGTAAAGTTGTCATTCCAATCAGGTATCTGTGCTCCTCATCATGTTCCCCTTTGTCTCCACCAGGAGGATTTACTTTTTGGAAATGAGGGTGTAGATTAGGCTCAGCACCTTCTTCATCGGGGCCTGGATCCCACTCACAAAGCTTCTGGCCATCTGCGCAGATCATTTCCCCTGTCTCATGGAACTCGCTACCTCAACCCGTCAGATTATCTGCTACACCCGCAAGCTTCAAACTGAATCTGAAAACTCATCTGTTCAGAAATGACTATAACCTTCAATGACACCACCACCATACGTACTTGACGCTCAACCTACACCACTCCTACTGTCTCCTCCCAAAAATCCTTCAGAATGTAATCCCGCAAGGGCAGGGCCCTCTTCCCTCTGTACCAGTCTGTCTATAGTTACTTGTATATGTATTCTGTATGTAACCCCCTTCTCATGTACAGCACCATGGAATCAATGGTGCTCTATAAATCAATAATATTAAAAATAATAATAACTTCCTTGTCTGTACTCATTGCAGCTTTGGAGCAGACCTCTGATTCCCAGGCTATAGTGCGACTGAACAGCTATGCAAACTCAACCATCTCTGTTACCCCATACTCAGCAGGGCTGGTGGAAACTTGAGAGCTGTTAGGAAGCAAGTGCGATTGGATTGACACCACAGAGGAATGGAGTATTTGGGATCTTGAAATTGGGGTGGAGGAGAGGCCACTTTATGGAGCACTTCAGATCCATTGAAGCAGCTGCTGTTTTGGCCTCATCTACATTTGTTAGCGATGGTTGTGTCCGTGAAAAAAAGGATCATATCAGATTATCCATGGGAAGAAGTACACCTGTTCCTTTGGATGGTATTTGTTGTTACAAAACCTGTAACCTGAAGCCTGCTGCGGTTTCATTTGCGCTCAGGCGTCAGCTGCCATTTAGGGCTGTGCCTTGGGTTGTCCAGCTGGCTGCTTTCTCCTCCACGTCTAAGTGTGGAGAGGCAGCTAGTGCGCATGCGTGTGCCGATTTACCCCAGCCGCAGCCTAACTACAGTGTTTCGCCTAGTGAGTATGCTCAGCCTGACTGTGCCATTGCTGAGGCTAAGTCTTCATTTCGGGATACATTGCATGCTCCCACACTTAGTGCGAAAAGCCTCTTTGCACAGGTACTTGCACTCCGTGCCGGGTCTAGGTCCTGTGTTGTGCCTAGACACCATAAAGCTGATAGTCTTTTTTCAGACACTGTATTTCATGCTACTGAGCATGCTCAGGCACGTACTGCATCAGAGACTATGTCCGGTAATGAACTCTTTGGCCCTGCCCCTGATGTGGGGGTCCCATATAGACCACAGGGCATCAGGTGTCCTGATGATGTGGCCAGGCCACTCCCAAATGGCTTGCAGAGGCCCGCCCCTATGACTTGTCACCGCATTATTGATGGTCAGACGATGACTGGTGAGGTGTTTGGGTCATGGCAGCCATGAGGTCATCATTGAAGTTGCGGTTCCAAATAGGACGCTAGTTATGCCACTCATGACGTGTCACTCTGCTTTTGTCTCCAGGAGGTGCATTGTGGTTCACCCAGGTTTGGGGTGGACCCAGGTTATAAAAGGGGCTGGAGCCAAAAAGGAGGTGCGCAGTCTTCTATTATGCTCCGAAAGAGCACACCTCCATGTGTTGAACCCATTGCGGCTTTAGGCCAGAGGTAGGCAGGGATAGGGTGTCGATGCAGGCCACCACCACAGTTGGTAATGCAGAATGGTTAAGACCAGCTCCTGTCCTACCAGTCCTGCTTGTGCAGCCCAGTGGCATTAACAGGCCTGCTGCTGCTGATGCACCTGCTGTCCACAGGTGTGGCCCCTACGGACACGGTCAGCGTACTCAATGGCCCCTGTGTTGTTAACAGGGAGTTCCTGGGCTGGGTGGGCATGTGGACCCTGTCACGCTAACAGGGCTCCCAGTCTCCAGATCCGAATGGCGTCTAACTCGGTTCAGGCTACTATTAGTTTCATAGCCACACAGCTCTGTATCCTCCACCAAACCTTCCAGTTGCCAACCTCTCCTTTTCCATCTGGGAGCACGGTGGACACTGACTGCTGATGGGGATATATACCTTTCTTTTTCTTTTCTTAATAATTTTCGGTATATAGCGGTAACATAGTATATACCACCTTATCCAAATCTGCCAGTCCCACTGTAACAGATGGTGTTTCTTCAGCAAATGTTACTGTTGCTTAACCACCAAATCCACGGACAAAAACTTTTTTCCCCTTTCCAACACACCTGTTCCCCTTTACACCAGCATGTGTCCTTTTTCAACTCATTTTGGTATATGAACAAAAGTGCAACTCTGCAGGGACACCGTACTCAACGCCATCTCAGCACAGCAGCCAGCCCTCGGTCCCTCAGATGTGGACAAGTAAAAGACCATTTCCTCCTATCCATGACAAAGCGTTTAGATTCACTCTGTGCAGCACTGGTGTTTAGTGGAAAAGCAGATCTAAGATTGCGTACCACCTTCTGCAGATACTCCTGTATACGTGCGTCCATTTCTATGGCAGGAATTATTTTGCCAAATTTTGTCTTGTACCGGGGATCTAACAGTGTGGCAACCCAGTAGTCAGGATTACTTTGAATTCATACAATCCGAGGATCATGTTGTAGGTAGTGCAGCAAGAAGGCGCTCATGTGTCTTGTGCATCCAGGAGGACCAAGTCCTTGGTGTGTTGGTGGCAGAGAGGTGAGAATCGTGCCTCCTTCCTCTGCCCTCTCCCCACAACCTCACACAACCAAAATGTGAGCAAGCTCTCACTCATCTGCTTAGTCTTCCATGCCCATCGCCAGTTCGTCCTCCATTTCTTCATGGGCTCCTGCACCTTCCTCAACACTTTTTGCTGATACTATGCGCCCTTGTTAATCCCTCTCCCTCACCATGACTGCCGCCTAGGTGCCGCTGACCATCTGGACCTCGTAGATCTTGTTATCCCTTCCGCATATGACTCCTCCTGTACTTCCTCCCCTTCCTCTTGTCCCAACACCTGACTCTGAATAATAATTACAGTGTGCTCCATCATGTAGTTGACCAGAATTGTCATGCTGAGAATGGCATCGCCAGTGCTAAACATCTTCGTCGACATTTGTAAACTGTGTAGAAGGGTGCAT
The DNA here is from genome assembly GCF_048569485.1 of Anomaloglossus baeobatrachus. Taxonomy (NCBI): domain Eukaryota; kingdom Metazoa; phylum Chordata; class Amphibia; order Anura; family Aromobatidae; genus Anomaloglossus; species Anomaloglossus baeobatrachus. The sequence goes on from NC_134354.1 coordinate 532,327,391, forward strand.
AGGTCCTTGATCTGACATCACTCCAGCAGCGTGATCTGCACCACCTCTGGATAAAGTTATCCCAGGCTATATGTCATAACGTATTGCAGCAGGGTTCGGCGGTGCTGCCGCAAACGCTGCAACATGTGCAGATTCAAATTCCTGCGTGTCGGCACATCGCATTTCAGGCGTTTAACCACCAGACCTAAAGACTTCTGTAGCGACGAAAGTTGTTGAGCTGCTGTGTGCGCACGATGGAAGTGAGCACATAGCGAGCGTGCCCGCTGCACAAGGCCATGTAGGCCGGGATGGTGTTTTAAAAATTGCTGGAGAATTAGGTTCAACACGTGAGCCATACAAGGCACGTGTGTCACATTGCCCTGACGATGGCCCGCAGACAGGTTTGCATCATTGCCGCACACGGCTGTTTAGTCACCAACGGAGTCCGCTCCGTCAATTTGTACTCCGGTCGCCAGGTGACAACGTGTTCCTTTAATGGATAGTGCTGATGATGGGAGAGGAGTCGATGCCAGCGGCGCAGGTGGACGCAGGTTATGCTCACCCACTGGGCTGCATTACCTTGACAGATGCAGAATCTCTGGCTGAATGTAGCTGGTGGGTATCTCACAGATGAAGTGCCATCATTCAGCTACAACCAATGGGAAGACACCACACCCTTTTTTATGCCCATCCTGTCTGCAGACCACTGCCAGACATAGCTATGAACCTCTGGTTACTTTTACCCCCAGTTCAGTTTTATGATTTTGTGTGCTTGTTACCTGACTACTTTTCCTGCTTGCTGTTTATGTACCTTGTTGGCCGATCCGCATTTGACCTCTGCTTGTTTTCTGATTAAGTCCTGGCCGTCCCATTCTGTTCCTGTCCCTCAATTAATGTTTTGACCCTGCCTGACTACTATTCTCTGGAACTGCAGCCTTCCACAGGTATTGATCACTTTGGGACCTGTGTAAATTCCTAATCCCTGTATAGGGGTTAAAGTGTTTCAGGGTTCTAGGGGTCCTGCTTGGTGAGTGGCTTCCCTCTAGCCTATTATTTACAGCCCATCTGAGTGTGTGGATCAAGGAAGGCTTTACACCGTGCTCTCTGCAGAAGGCCATGTGGGCCAGGATAGTGCTTTAAAAATTGCTGGACAACCAGGTTCAACACGTGAGCCACACAAGGCACGTGTGTCACATTGTCACAGCGAAGGGCCGCACCCATGTTTGCATCATTGTCGCACCTGGCCTTCCCTGGCTGCTGGTTGAGTGGAGACAACCATTGATGAAACTCGGTCTCCAGAGCTAACCGTCCACAACTTCTCAGCGGTGTGACTGACATTTCCCATACATTTCAAAGTAAACCTTTGACCGCCTGATGGCATTGAGCTCTGCTACCAGCATAGTAAGGAGGTGTGTGGTATTCCTTCTGCGCAGTTACAAGGAAGGGTGGCCTGACCACACAGGGTTTGGGCCAAGGTGGAGGACCCACACGAGGTTGAAGAGGCAGAAGCAGTGTATTAACTTCTACATACAGAAGAAGGATTGACACAACTCGTGGGGATGGCAAGACTTGTACAGGAGACCCTTCTCCATCTCTCCCCACAGTAACCCATTGCCCAGTCAGCGACATGTAACGCCCCTGTCCATGCTTACTGGGCCAATTATCTGTGGTGAAATACACCCTGTCACACAGAGTTTCTCAAGGAATCAGTGATGTTTAGTGCGACATGCTGGTGTAGCGTGTGCACGCCTTTGTTGGAGAAGGAGTGGCGCCTGGGCATCGGCTCTTGGGGCACTGCGATGGGCATAAGGTCTCAAAAATCCTCGGTTAAAAAGGTTGGAAAGGCAGCATTTTGGTAGCCAACAGTTTCCAGATGCTAAAAGTCAACCTCTAAGCCATGTCATGCCCTTCTAAAAGCATGTAAAACACAGCGAGGGGACTCCAACCACAGTCTCCCTCGTTTCCACTAACTGGGCCACAGACACCCCACTTGACTGGCATCAGTTGACCCCCATTTTCAAGCTTACAAAGATGCTTTGCATGAAGCACTATCAAAAATACGCGTGCCTTTCGCCTCCCCTGGATGACCCAGGGGAACAAAAGTCCTCTGAGAGCCATGACTTGTTCATCTTGGTTCTTTTTTCAAAAGCGAGGGGACTCCAACCACAGTCTCCCTCGTTTCCACTAACTTGGCCACACACACCCCACTTGACCCCCATTTTCAAGCTTACAAAGATGCTTTGCATGAAGCACTATCAAAAATACGCGTGCCTTTTGCCTCCCCTGGATGACCCAGGGGAAGAAAAGTCCTCTGAGAGCCATGACTTGTTCATCTTGGTTCTTTTTTCAAAAGCGAGGGGACTCCAACCACAGTCTCCCTCGTTTCCACTAACTGGGCCACACACACCCCACTTGACTGGCATCAGTTGACCCCCATTTTCAAGCTTACAAAGATGCTTTGCATGAAGCACTATCAAAAATATGCGTGCCTTTCGCCTCCCCTGGATGACCCAGGGGAAGAAAAGTCCTCTGAGAGCCATGACTTGTTCATCTTGGTTCTTTTTTCAAAAGCGAGGGAACTCCAACCACAGTCTCCCTCGTTTCCACTAACTGGGCCACACACACCCCACTTGACTGGCATCAGTTGACCCCCATTTTCAAGCTTACAAAGATGCTTTGCATGAAGCACTCTCAAAAATACGTGTGCCTTTCGCCTCCCCTGGATGACCCAGGGGAAGAAAAGTCCTCTGAGAGCCATGACTTGTTCATCTTGGTTCTTTTTTCAAAAGCGAGGGGACTCCAACCACAGTCTCCCTCGTTTCCACTAACTGGGCCACACACACCCCACTTGACTGGCATCAGTTGACCCCCATTTTCAAGCTTACAAAGATGCTTTGCATGAAGCACTCTCAAAAATACGCGTGCCTTTCGTCTCCCCTGGATGACCCAGGGGAAGAAAAGTCCTCTGAGAGCCATGTCCACATTGTCAGTGGACAGACACGTGTGCTTATCTGCCAGCAGACCCCCAGCAGCACTGAAGACAGGTTCCGAGAGAACGCAGGCTGCAGGACACAACAAGATCCCCAAGGCGTACGTGGCAAGCTCAGCCAATTTATCCAGATTGGAAGCCTAAAATGAGCAGGGCTCAAGTTGCACAGTAATGGCATCGACGTTTCCTTGCATCTACTCATATATCTGTGTGTCCTCCTCTTTTTCCTTGTCCTGCTCTTTTGTTTTCGCATGAGTTTATGTCCTTGTCACTTTCCCACGTGTTTGTGTTGTGTTGTGAGTTGTTTGTCACCTTTTGGACACCTTCGAGGGTGTTTTCTAGGTGTTTTTATGTGTTTGTGAATGCCTGCTATTGTTTCCTATGCGGTTCGAGTTCGGTTCGTCGAACGGTCGACGAACCAAACTCGAATGGGACCTCCGTTTGGCGAACCGACCTCGAGCCGAACCAGGACCGGTTCGCTCATCTCTACTGATGAGACCAAGATTGAGATCTTTGGTGCCAACCACACACGTGACGTTTGGAGACTGGATGGCACTGCATACGACCCCAAGAATACCATCCCTACAGTCAAGCATGGTGGTGGCAGCATCATGCTGTGGGGCTGTTTCTCAGCCAAGGGGTCTGGCCATCTGGTCCGCATCCATGGGAAGATGGATAGCACGGCCTACCTGGAGATTTTGGCCAAGAACCTCCGCTCCTCCATCAAGGATCTTAAGATGGGTCATCATTTCATCTTCCAACAAGACAATGACCCAAAGCACACAGCCAAGAAAACCAAGGCCTGGTTCAAGAGGGAAAAAACAAGGTGTTGCAGTGGCCTAGTCAGTCTCCTGATCTTAACCCAATTGAAAACTTGTGGAAGGAGCTCAAGATTAAAGTCCACTTGAGACACCCAAAGAACCTAGATAACTTGGAGAAGATCTGCATGGAGGAGTGGGCCAAGATAACTCCAGAGACCTGTGCCGGCCTGATCAGGTCTTATAAAAGACGATTATTAGCTGTAATTGCAAACAAGGGTTATTCCACAAGATATTAAACCTAGGGGTTGAATAATAATTGACCCACACTTTTATGTTGAAAATGTATTAAAATGTAACTGAGCAACATAACTTGTTGGTTTGTAAGATTTATGCATCTGTTAATAAATCCTGCTCTTGTTTGAAGTTTGCAGGCTCTAACTTATTTGCATCTTATCAAACCTGCTAAATCTGCAGGGGGTTGACTACTACTTGTAGGCACTGTATTTGCGAGAAAAACGCAGAAAATTGACACATGAAATATAAACTCATTTATTAATTGTAATAGGGACCATGTTGTTTATGGCACTCACTGTACTTCATGCAATATCAAATATATAGGATGCACAAGCTGATCATTGAAAAAGAGAATCTCTGAGTACATCTAAAATATTAACAATGGCAACAATTGTTATTCAGGTGCAACAAAACATCATGTTGTTGTCCATGGAGGGTGGACAAATAACTTTGTTTTTTTATGGGCTAGAGAAGGTGTATTTACCTACCAGAGAATGAGACTGGCAAAAACACCTTTATCTTACAGAGGCGTTTTGGATCATGCGTCTAAATTCCAGCCAACCCATGGTATGAATTATAGAAGGGCTACATTGTACATTTATTGAGGAAATGTCATTGATTTGTTTAAGATGCTCTGTTTGAATATTTTCATCATATGTATATTAAATGTCTGTGGAAATGGATGTAGCATATACTGACACAGCATACTAATGGGGGTCCTTATTTGCAATTTGTGCGGATTGATTTCACATGGTGAAGGAAGGGCTTTTTTCTATTTAATCTAACTTTAGTATGTTGTATTGTACTCTATGACTAAGTGACTAAGGGCTTATAGACAGATTACATATTTTTAATGGATATTTTTGTTACCAATATAGATTGAAAACACAATTTTAAGGAAGTGCTGATCCTCCCCTTGTTTTATGCTAATTGATCGGGCCAATTGGTTTTGGATCTCTGTACCCACCTAGTAACAAGTTATGACATGTACATTAGCATGGTGAGGCATTTTCCAAATACTATTTTTTATCTATCCTTTAAACAGTCAGGCAACCCAGGATTAAAGAGAAATGAGGTTAGAGGAGAATGTTCAGCACTAAGTGGGATTTTGCTTTGAGTATAAGTCCCAGATTTTCTTGTAACAGCTATGGGACCTAGCTTATGTTTGCCTAGTTTATTAGAAGAGTTCCCCCAGAAATCGGAATTAGGATGTATTGGGGCTAGCCTTGGGGCTAGCCACAGCTTCTCCACTTCCATTCACCTCTAAAAAAGCTCTATGATTGGAATATGATGCAAGTGAGCTGGCCAATAGTATTTAACTATATCGGGAACTCCCAGTCCACCCCTCAATATACTGGCAAGCAGAATATGTTCCTTAATCCTGTGTCTTTTGTGGGTCCACATAAATTGAAACTGATAAAGAAGCTTTGGGAGAATGGTCATCTTGACTGCCAAAATTCTTCCAAATAAGGATAACAGAAAGTTATTCCATTCAGTAAGTAGCTTTTTTAGTTCAATAAATAATTGGAGGTAATTATGTTGGTACAAAAATATGTAACAAACTTTCAGCCATATCCCCAAGTCTGTTAAGAAAGCCTCTTTCCTCCTGTAATTATAAGTTTGTTTCAATGGTTCTAACAAGCAAGCTGAATTATTGAGATGAAGGGCTTCCATTTTATTTTGATTTACCTTGTAGCCTGAGAGTTGACCAAAATGATTTAGTAGCGCATGTAAGTTTGGGAGGGTATTTTTCGGTTGTGACAAAATCAGTAGTATGTCACCTGTTCTCAGTTCCTTATCATCACTGATGCTTGGATCAAAGTGAGCATTATGAGTGCATGATCTGACCATGACATTATGCCTATATTTACCTCTTTCCTCAATCTAAGCTTCTGGATGTTCCTAAACAAGTAGTCAATCCGCGTGTGTGTTCCATGCGGGGGAGAGAAAAGGGCAAAAGGTTTTTCTGTAGGATGATAAATACAACACAGATCAAATAAAGCATATTTGTGTATCAATTTCCAAAAGTTAGTTGTTAACCAGAGCTAGGGTGCACCTAGTGGGAAGAAACTAAGGGACAATCAAAAGCGTACAAAAAAAAGTATTAAATTCTCCACCAATTATTCATGCTAATGGAGGTAGGTTTTTGAGTTTGGAAAGCATGTGGTTAATAAAAGGATTTTGGAGGTATTATTAGCATAAATATTGTTCAATGTAATTGGGATATCTCTGTAAATACCATGTAGTATAATGGATCTACCTTGTGGGTCAATATTTGTAGATGAAATTTGAACAGGACATGTCCCCGATATCAGGATCACTACACCTGCCTTTTTCCTGTATTGGAATGATGTATACTGTATATTGTTGGGTATTAATGTTTCACAATTCCATTTAAGTTTAAATGATTTTCTTGTACAAAGGCCATATCGGCCTGCTTTGCTCATAGTTCATTGAGCACCATACACCTTTTAATGTTGAAATTTAGACCCTTCACATTCAGAGTTATAATCTTAGCCATAGTCTTGGATGTGATAGCACAAAGCACATGAAGCGTTACTTACAATGTCGCTATGGTGGGTCACACTCTCAGGGCAATTCAGAGCCCAGCATGGATTCCGTGTGTACTTTGACAGCATTTTCAAAATGTTCCTATACTTAATGGGAGGGACACAAAAGGGATTGCGGAAGACAGAGACATTACACTTTTCACACAAACAAAAATATGTACTCATCAAACATGTTGCAAATAGAAGAGGAAAGAAAGAGAGAGAAGAAAAATGGAGTGAGACCTTTCTCTCAGTCCCTCATACCCAGCAGGGATTAAAGCAGGAAATTATCTTAAAAATATTACTACTTGGCTATGAAATTACCCTGACCTCCTCTACTGAGGGAGGAACCAGGGCGACTCTTACCCTCAAGGGGGGGTTAATGGCACTGGACACCTTACAGTCTTAACCAGCAGGTAAAACTTGAATTGATAAGACCAAAGAGCTATTCCTTCCTCACTGTTTAAATAGCTAACTGGAATATCCATATGAGAAAAAATATTGTAATGTTATAAATATAGTAAAGAGCATAACAATAAGCAAGTAGCTTTCTAGCATCCTATGGGGAGATAGCGATAAATCAAATAACAGATGATGCCTACAGTCTATCAGTAATAACAATAAACCAAGGCATCAACAAATGTTTAAGAACGATGGAAAGTAAATTGACTTAGGTTGGGTTTGGTGTTATTAGTGGTTAGGAAGAGGGACTTCCCCTCCTCGAGTGCAAAGGTTGCCATAGGAAGTTACAGTTCCCAGTCCATCAGGTTAGTGAGTTGGATCTCCAGATAATAACAGAAAGCCAAAAGGTCCTTACTTGAGTGTAAAACAGTGCAGCAACTGTAGGGCCCCTGAATCCATCAGGGCACTACAAGGTACTGCATCCTGCCAAAAATGCAGGGCCTACACCCAGGGACCTGGAAGACCAGTGCCGATAACAGCAAAACACATTATAATCCCAGTTTTTCTCCATCCCCATAGACTGGTGAGAGACTAGATCTTGGATCCAATGGATGGCCACCGAGGGGTGGAGCCGATCCAGTCCACTAGACAACAATCAGGTGGGAGGGGATGGACAGTCGGGGAGTTAGTAAGTGGAAGTGAGAGGAGACGGATATAACTGCACTGACTCGGGAGTGTGATGGTGACCTGAAGGCCCAGGCGTCTGGTTGCCGGTGGAGTACAGTGAAGTACTCCTGGAACAATAGTACCGACGGGGTACAGAGCCCCAGGTCAGGAAAATGCTCCAGGCAGACCTGATAAAAATCTGCAATGTGAGGGGACCATCCCGGACTTCACTGACCTTAGATGTCCGGGGGCACCAGCAGTAATGGGAGAACCAGGAACCAGAATGGAACACCGACCCTACAGGGTTCACACTGCCCGCTGTATGGACAAAAGACTGAGAGACAAACAGGAGGGGACCCCCAGATGCTCCAAGCCATGGGGACCCACCAACTTGAGAGGTGCAGGGGAAAGGAGCCACCAGGTCCTCAACTGGCACTGGAGCTAAGGAAACCAGAGATGAATAGCAGCCTTCCTCTGGGTACCAGTTACCATCTACTGTGAGTAAAGAGAACCAGTTACACAGCAACCCCTCATGTGGCCTACCTTTCTTTCTGGACCTAACTCTATCACCTATCACCTGGAGCCCCAGCCCTACTTGTGGAGGGCTCAACATCCAGGCTGCCATCACATCAGTCCCAGCAGAAAGACTGTGCAGTGGCGGTTCCATCACCATAGCCGCAACTCACAAGTGGCATCACGACATAAACTTTATTAACTATTCCTGTATATAAACCCCTTTTTAAAAATGACCTCCAGGTTCATGGAACCGGGAAACGGCCACCCAGTGACACATCTCACTAGTAGACTGCCCAGGACCGAGTACCCAATAGTCCTGGGCGGCACACAACCATTTTTCATGACTATGAAGACAAACAGAAACCCCTATCATTATCTGTTGCCCTTTTTTCAGGGAGAGTAAACAGTTAAAGTTTCATCTTCTATGAAGAGTCATCCATGAGAGGTCTGGATACAACTAGACAAAAGTCCCCTGAAACTTAATCCTGTGAAGTGAGCGAGCTTTAGCTATAATAGCCTCTTTCAGCTGGAAGTCATGGACAGAGCAGATTACATCATGAGATTGGGAAAGAGTGTTCTGTGTGCTCTGTCCAATTTTAATATATGGGAAGTAGCACGCTCCAGATGGAATTGAATAATGATTCAAGTATAGCATCAATATCTGTAGGTCCTGTAGCCTTAGTAATGCCATTATTAGTATATTGTTGCAAAAGCATCTGCTATCCAAATCCTCAAAGTGTTTATTTGTTTCACTCAGGACTTTGGCATAGGTGATAATACTTTTCTGTAGTTTAGTGATATATTGTCTGGTGATGTCATGCTCCATTTCCATAGAGTCTACTCAGTCTGCCAGCAGTTTGGCATCCTGACGTATTGAGTTAATTTCATTTCTGCAGGCATCCTTGACCTCTGATACAAAGAATTTAAAATAATCTTTGGTAGGGAGAAGTTTGAGATATTTTTCAACTGCTTCAGTGTCTGAAGGAGAATTCTATGACCCTTCTGTAACATCTTGTGGAGAAATTAAGGCAGACAACGATGGTCTAGCCTTCAATTCCATATCTGGAGGGTTTGTCCAGGCATTTTTGTTTTTCACCAAACTTTGTTTGTGGTCTGACTGCTCTTGTTATTTTGGTGGCATAGGGTCACTGGAAATGTATTAATAATTTTAGTTTTTAACAAGGGAGCTGGAAAATAAAAATTCAACATACAGACTAAAATACCGTTCCTATATATTAACTAAAGTTATCAATCTAAAGGCTAAATCCACAAAAGAGGAATTTACATTCTCCAAAAAATTTCAAGACTAGTTCACAGCAAAAAAGGGGTCAGCAGTGTATACCTGCCCAGGCTACAGAATTAAATTCACTCACAGGATGCAGCAAAACCCCTCAATAAAGATTGAGGCAACAGGTGCAAAACACTGATGGAACAACCACTCACACACTGCCCCTACATGGAGGGGGTGATTGCATTGATAGTGTTAAAAATGCACACAAATGGCTCGTAAAAGGGGGCATACACATATAGGTGTACAGTGTCTAGCTTACAGCCTATTAATGATCTCCATACTATTCAGTTAGGCGGGCTGCCCAGCACTATATAAGTGCACTATACAGGAATGGACACCTCAGTTTACAAGGCCTACATTGATGGGCCTAGCTGCATTCTGCAAAAAATATGTATTACAAAAAATATTAAATATATGAGGTATTAGTTGATATTTTGGCCAAAATACACAAGCTCGCAACCCAAATGTCAAGAGTCCTGATATGTCTTGCGAGTCCCTATACTGATATAAAAGCTAAAACCACAAAAAAAAGGAATATTGAAGGGTTTTGCAGCATCATGTGAGTTCATTTGATTCTGTGACCTGGGCAGGTAAACATGGTTGCTTTTTTTAGCTGCAAAGTTATTAATCTCTCCAATATTGTGGTTAATGATACTATTGTGTGTATAACATGCCATCATTTGAGTTGCATATTTCTATTTGTTTACGAATAATTGGGTTTGTGCTAGAAATACAATTGCTCCACTGGCATTACAAAAGAATGGATTAAATGACCGCTAGAGGTCTGGATGACTGTGGAAGCTTATACAAACCCGGTAGATGGATCACTATAATTTTCCCTGTATACACACCTCTGAGCTCTCTAGACACATGCTGCAAGAGAATTGCCATAGGATCCTTCAGAACACGAGCTCTGGATATCAAAGCAGTAGTGCTGCTTACCATCAGCACTAAGATACTCTTAGCTGTCCTTCATAACACTGAGGTGTCAAGCCTAATCACTGTGGTGCATATCTTTTAGTGAATTTTAATTATTCGGATTTGTATCCATCATAGTATTGAAACAGTTTTGAAGTCTTTCCATAGCCCCTGGCTGGGGCGTTGTTTTGCATCATACACTACTAAAGTGAATCACACCTACTTCATAGATGTAGTATAATAACTGTGAAGGTTTAACTATTTTTTCTGTTTTTTGAGAGTTTGATACAATTTTATTGTTCTTGCTTGTATTTTATCAGGTTTTAAATAAGTAAAGGTAGTTTTTTTTCAGCACAGCCTATTAAATGCAGGTCCAGTTGAAATTGAACTTAATGTTGACCTCACCTTTTGGGGTGGTCATGCAATTCATTGTATTGCAATGCAAGTAGAGTAGTTTTATTTCTAGAACAAGCCCAATTATACTTAAAGAGATATCAATTTATTTAGAAAACTGGGGGTGTTGCAGGCGATTGCTGCTAAAATGATTTCTGAAGGTTTAGCGCTGATAAATTAATAGTAATCTCATATTTTTATTTAAGCTACTGAACTCTTCTATTATGATTGAGAATTTTTTGTGATTTCATATGCTTGAAAAAATAAAATAAATAAATGTATTTCTATTTAAAGGGAACCTGTCACCAGATTTGGTGACTATAAGCTGTGACCATCAGCAATGGACTTTTATATACAGCATTGTAACATGTTGCATATAAGAACCCAGGCCGCTGTGTAGAATGTAAAACTCACTTTATAATAATCACCTAAATGGTTGGTGCGGTGCAGACTGGTTGGATGGGTGTCTCCGTTCTCCGGATCTGGCGCCATCTCTTTCGGCCATCTTTGTCCTCCTGCTTCTGAAGCCTGGGTGCATGACGTGTCTTGCGTCATGCACACAGGCCGGCATTGAGGTCCTGCGCAGGCGCATTTTGATCATGAGCGGGACCTCAATGCCGGCCTGTGTGCATGACATAGGACGCATCATGCACCCAGGCTTCAGAAGAAGGATGACAAAGATGGCTGAAAGAAGAGGAGCCGGACCTGGAGAACAGAGAAACCCATCCAACCAGTCTGCACCGCACCGTCCGTTTAGGTGAGTATTATAAATTGATCTTTAATTTCTACACAGCAGCCTGGGTTCTTATATACAGCATGTTAGACTGCCCACTGGTGGTGGCCGCAGCTTAGTCACCAAATCTGGTGACAGGTTCCCTTTAATTTATTTATTCTTACTGAAATATCTATATCAGTATACAATTGATCAATAGTATTTCATCAGATCTTTCTTAACATAGGAACATAGGTATATTATACCATACTAACAATTATTCTCTGATTGGCAGACTCTTCTGTCAATCTATGCAGGAGCTATCAAGGACCTATGATTCTGGTGGCCCCCGCCCCTAGAATAAGACAGCTTTGCTGTAAAAACGCATGTTGGGTAGAGATGAGCGAACCGGCCGTGGTTCGGCTCGTCGAACGGAGGTCTCGTTCGAGTTCAGTTCGGCGAACGTTCGACGAACCGAACTCGAACCGCATAGGAAACAATGGCAGGCAATCAAAAACACATAAAAACACCTAGAAAACACCCTCAAAGGTGTCCAAAAGGTGACAAACAACTCACAACACAACAGAAACACATGGGAAAGTGACAAGGACATATACTCATGCGAAAACAAAAGAGCAGGACAAGGAAAAAAAGGAGGAGACACAGATATAGTCATGGCACGCCCTTCTAAAATCATGTAAAACACCACAAGGTGACTCCAAGCGGAGTTCTCCCTTTTTTCCAAAAATTGGGCCACACACACACACACACCCACCCCTTCAGTGGCAGCACTTGTGCCCCAGTTGTACACTTCACAGCTAGATTTGCATCAAGCACATTCAAAAATACGCCATACTTAACCGTCCCCAGGATGACACCGGGGTAGGTAGCAAAGTATTTGCTGAACCATGACTTGTCCATCTTGGATCATTTTTAAAAACAATGTAAGCAAGGGTTACTCCAAGCGGAGTCTCCCTTTTTTTTCCAAAAATTGGGCCCCACACACACCCACCCCTTCAGTGGCAGCACGTGTGCCCCAGTTGTACACTTCACAGCTAGATTTGCATCAAGCACATTCAAAAATACGCCATACTTAACCGTCCCCAGCATGACACCGGGGTAGGTAGCAAAGTCTTTCCTGATCCCAGCGCTGTGCATCTTGGATCATTTTTAAAAACAATGTAAGCAAGGGTTACTCCAAGCGGAGTCTCCCTTTTTTCCAAAAATTGGGCCACACACACACCCACCCCTTCAGTGGCAGCACTTGTGCCCCAGTTGTTCACTTCACAGGTACATTTGCATCAAGCACATTCAAAAATACGCCATAATTAACCGTCCCCAGGATGACCCCGGGGTAGGTAGCCAAGTCTTTCCTGATCCAAGCTCTGTGTATCTTGGATCATTTTTAAAAACAATGTAAGCAAGGGCTACTCCAAGTGGAGTCTCCCTTTTTTCCAAAAATTGGGCCACACAGACACTCACCCCTTCAGTGTCAGCACTTGTGCCCCAGTTGTACACTTCACAGCTGGATTTGCATCAAGGACATTCAAAAATACGCCATACTTAACCGTTCCCAGGATGACCCCGGGGTAGGTAGAAAAGTCTTTCCTGATCCCAGCTCTGTTCATCTTGGCTCCTTTTAAAAAACACAGCAAGCAAGGGTTACTCCAAGCGGAGTCTCCTTTTTTTTCCAAAAATTGGGCCCCACACACACCCACCCATTCAGTGGCAGCACGTGTGCCCCAGTTGTACACTTCACAGCTAGATTTGCATCAAGCACATTCAAAAATACGCCATACTTAACCGTCCCCAGCATGACACCGGGGTAGGTAGCAAAGTCTTTCCTGATTCCAGCGCTGTGCATCTTGGATCATTTTTAAAAACAATGTAAGCAAGGGTTACTCCAAGCGGAGTCTCCCTTTTTTCCAAAAATTGGGCCACACACACACCCACCCCTTCAGTGGCAGCACTTGTGCCCCAGTTGTTCACTTCACAGGTACATTTGCATCAAGCACATTCAAAAATAGGCCATACTTAACCATTCCCAGGATGACACCAGGGTAGGTAGCAAAGTCTTTCCTGATCCCAGCGCTGTGCATCTTGGATTATTTTTAAAAACAATGTAAGCAAGGGTTACTCCAAGCGCAGTCTCCCTTTTTTCCAAAAATTGGGCCGCACACACACCCACCCCTTCAGTGGCAGCACTTGTGCCCCAGTTGTACACTTCACAGCTAGATTTGCATCAAGCACATTCAAAAATACGCCATACTTAACCGTTCACAGGATGACCCTGGGGTAGGTAGATAAAGTCTTTGCTGAACCATGACTTGTTCATCTTGGCTCCTTTTAAAAAACACAGCAAGAAAGGGTTACTCCAAGCGGAGTCTCCCTTTTTTCCAAAAATTGGGCCGCACACACACCCACCCCTTCAGTGGCAGCACTTGTGCCCCAGTTGTACACTTCACAGCTAGATTTGCATCAAGCACATTCAAAAATACGCCATACTTAACCGTCCCCAGGATGACCCGGGGTAGGTAGCAAAGTCTTTCCTGATCCCAGCTCTGTTCATCTTGGCTCCTTTTAAAAAACACAGCAAGCAAGGGTTACTCCAAGCGGAGTCTCCCTTTTTTCCAAAAATTGGGCCACACACACCCACCCCTTCAGTGGCAGCACTTGTGACCCAGTTGTTCACTTCACAGGTACATTTGCATCAAGCCCATTCAAAAATAGGCCATACTTAACCGTCCCCAGGATGACACCGGGGTAGGTAGCAAAGTCTTTGCTGAACCATGACTTGTTCATCTTGGCTCTTTCTAAAAAACACAGCAAGCATCGGTTACTCCAAGCGGAGTCTCCCTTTTTTCCAAAAATTGGGCCACACAGACACTCACCCCTTCAGTTGCAGCACTTGTGCCCTAGTTGTACACTTTACAGCTAGATTTGCATCAAGCACATTCAAAAATACGCCATAATTAACCGTCCCCAGGATGACCCCGGGGTAGGTAGCAAAGTCTTTCCTGATCCCAGCTCTGTTCATCTTGGCTCCTTTTAAAAAACACAGCAAGCAAGGGTTACTCCAAGCGGAGTCTCCGTTTTTTTTCCTAAAATTGGGCCCCACACACACCCACCCATTCAGTGGCAGCACTTGTGCCCCAGTTGTACACTTCACAGCTAGATTTGCATCAAGCACATTCAAAAATACGCCATACTTAACCGTTCCCAGGATGACCCCGGGGTAGGTAGCAAAGTCTTTGCTGAACCATGACTTGTTCATCTTGGCTCCTTTTAAAAAACACAGCAAGCAAGGGTTACTCCAAGCGTAGTCTCCCTTTTTTTCCAAAAATTGGGCCACACAGACACCCCATCAGTGGCAGCACTTGTGCCCTAGTTGCAAACAGGATGTTTTGATTTGCATCAAGCACATTCCAAATCCACAAGCATTTACTCTCCCCAGGATGACACAGGGGTAGTAAATTCCTTGTGGATCCATGACTTGTTCATTTTGATGAACGTTATTCTGTCCACATTGTCACTGGACAGACGCGTGCGCTTATCTGTCAGCACACACCCAGCAGCACTGAAGATACATTCAGAGACAACGCTGGCAGCTGGACACGACAAAATCTCCAAGGCGTAAGTTGAGAGCTCTGGCCATTTTTCAAGATTTGAAGCCCAAAATGAGCAAGGCTCCATTTGCAAAGTCATGGCATCGATGTTCATTTGGAGATACTCCTGTATCATCCTCTCCAGCCATTGACTATGTGTCAGACTTTTTGTCTCTGGTGGCCTTGCAAAGGACGGTCTAAAAAAATTATGAAAAGATTCAAGAAAATTGCTGTTACCAGCACCAGATATGGTGCTACTGGTACGGGTAGACTGTTGAAGATGACGAGACCGTCCCATGTTTGTCAAGTTACAACTGGGAGATTCACTCCCTGCACCTGCATGGTTGTTTGGTGGAAAAGCCGAGCTAAGATCGAGTAACAGCTTCTGCTGATACTCCTGCATACGTGCGGCCCTTTCTATGGCTGGAATTATGTCACAAAATTTAGATTTGTACAGGGGATCTAATAGTGTGGCAAGCCAGTAGTCATCATCACTTCTAATTTTGACATTACGAGGGTCATGTTGGAGGTAGTGCAGCAAGAAGGCGCTCATGTGTCTTGCGCAGCCATGCGGACCAAGTCCACGCTGTGTTTGTGGCATAGAGGTGCTAACCGTTCTTTCTTCCTCTGACATCTCCCCCCAACCTCTTTCAACTGAAATTTGACCAAGCTCTCCCTCATCCGCTGAGTCTTCCATGTCCATGGACAGTTCGTCCTCCATTTCTTCATGTTCTCCTGCACCTTCCTCAACATTTCGCCTGCTACCATGCGCCCTTGTTTATCCCTGTCCCCCATGGTCCCATGTCTGCCGCGTTGGTGATGATGAACGTCTGGACCTTGGTGATGTTGTTGTGTCTTGCTCATATGAATGCTCCTGTAGTTCCTCCCCTTCCTGGTGTCCCACTCCCTGACTCCGAATATTGTTTAGCGTGTGCTCCAGCATGTAAATGACTGGAATTGTCATGCTGATAATGGCATTGTTAGCGCTAAACATATTCGTCGCCATGTTAAACTGTGCAGAAGGATCCATAGGTCCTTGATCTGAGACCACTCCATCAGGGTGATCTGCCCCACCTCTGCATCTCGTTGGCCCAGGCTATACGTCATGACGTATTGCACCAGGGCTCGGCGGTGCTGCCACAGTCGCTGTAACATGTGGAGAGTCGAATTCCAGCGTGTCGCCACATCGCATTTCAGGCGAAGAACCGGCAGGCCGAAAGACTTATGGAGTGATGCAAGTTGCTCAGCTGCGGCGGTTGAACGGCGGAAGTGAGCAGACAGTTTTCGTGCCCTGGTCAGAAGGCCATCTAGGCCGGGATAGTGTGTTAAAAATTGCTGGACAACAAGGTTCAACACGTGAGCCATACAAGGCACGTGTGTCACCTTGCCCAGGCGAAGGGCCGCACCCAGATTTGCAGCATTGTCGCACACGGCCTTACCAGGCTGCAGGTTGAGTGGAGACAACCATTTATTAAACTCAGTCTCCAGAGCTGCCCACAACTCAGCCGCTGTGTGACTCCTATTTCCAAGACATGTCAAGCTAAAGACCGCCTGATGCCGTTGCGCTCTGCTGCCAGCATAGTAATGAGGGCTGCGTGATTCCTTCTGCGCAGTGAGAACGCTGGTGGCCTGACCAGGCAGGCTTGGGGCGGAGGTGGAGGACCCAGATGAGGTGGAGGAGGCAGAAGCAGTGGCGGATCTTGGGCAGACAGAGGATTGACACACAAGTCGTGGGGACAGCAAGACTTGTGCAGCAGACCCTTCACCATCTATCACCATAGTTACCCAGTGCCCAGTTGGCGACATGTAACATCCCTGTCCATGCTTACTGGTCCAAGTATCGGTGGTGAAATGCACCCGTTTACACACAGAGTTTCTCAAGGAAGCGGTGATGTTGTGTGCGACATGCTGGTGTAGCGCGGGCACACCTTTCTTAGAGAAGTAGTGGCGACTGGGCATCTGGTACTGGGGCACAGCGACAGACATAAGGTCTCTAAAATCCTGTGTGTCCACCAGGCGGAAAGGCAGCATTTCGGTAGCCAAGAGCTTACAGAGGGATAAAGTTAACCTCTTAGCTTTTTCATGGGTCGCAGTAAATGGCCTTTTATTTGTCCACATCTGAGGGACAGAGATCTGACTGCTGTGTGTAGACGGTGTTGAGTAGGGTGTCCCTGGAAAAATGCAGCTTTGTGAGGAAAGTGCAGGCTGAGACATGATGTTGCCTTCATCAAACGTTGGTGCTATCGATGTCTGAGAGAGCTGTACACACTCACTTGTTTCCCCTTCCAAACCAACTGACGACCTACCAAGCAAACTGCCTGTTGCGGTTACAGTGGTGGAAGTTGTGCGTGGAGAACCAGGTGTGACAGCTGTCCCCACAGTCCTAGAAGATGAAGAGCGCGCGGATGCACTGGAAGGGGCAGGCGGGGGATGGTTCGCTCCGCTAGGCCGCATTGCAGCACGGTGAGCTTCCCACCGGGACATATGATATTTATTCATGTGATGATTCATGGAAGAAGTTGTCAAACTGCTGAGGTTTTGCCCTCTACTAACAGAATCACGACAAATTTTACAGATCACATAATTTGGGCGATCTTTTGCTATGTCAAAAAAGGACCAGGCTTGGCAAGGCTTAGAGGGCATGCAACCTGCTGAGCCCCCCCGACTAGTGCTCAGAGGCAGAGTGGTGGCTGAGGATGCAGTTGTAGACGTGCTACCAGTGCTCCGACTCTGTCCAGGAAGGCGCAAGGTAACTTCTTCGTCGGTTGCATCCTCCTCCACCGCCTCTGTTGACCTCCTCGAGTGCCTGACTGTGGGTTGACAGTAGGTGGGATCTAGAACTTCCTCATCAATTGTTGTGTTTGCACTCCCCTCACCCTCAGACCGAGCCTGTTCTTGCCCTGACCGAATATTTAAGTTATCATCCCAATCTGGTATCTGCGTCTCATCGTCATCAGTATGTTCCTCATTGTCTATAACAACAGGTGTTACAGTTTGTAAAAAGAGGGTCAACATTATGCTCAGAAACCTAGTCCTCAAGGCCTGAATCAGAGTCACAAAGGTTCTGGGCATCACTGCAGACCATTTCCTGG
Source organism: Anomaloglossus baeobatrachus (assembly GCF_048569485.1). Lineage (NCBI taxonomy): Eukaryota > Metazoa > Chordata > Amphibia > Anura > Aromobatidae > Anomaloglossus > Anomaloglossus baeobatrachus. The sequence continues at coordinate 532,345,558 of NC_134354.1, forward strand.
TCTGTTCTCACTGTAGCTTGGGAGCAGACTTCTGATTCCCAGGCTATAGTGTGACTGAACAGCTCTGCAGACTCAGCCATCTCAGTTCCACCATACTGTGCAGGGCGGATGGAGACTTCAGAGCTGTGAGAATGCAAGTGTGATTGGGCTGACAACTCAGAGGACTGGTGTTTTTTGGATGCGGTAGTTGAGGTGGCGGAGAGGGCACTTGTTGGACCACTTGAGATCCATTCAAGCATTTTCCTTTTTTGGCCATCATCTACCTTTGTTCCAGTTGTTTGTGTCCGTAAAAAAGGGAGCACATCGGATTGTCCACGGTAAGTAGTAGACATCTTACTTTTGCTGGAAGATGGTCTATCTTCAGCAGATGTTAATGGAGCTTTGCCACCTTCCCCACGAACAAACCCTTTTTTTCCTTTTCCAACACGCCTCTTCCCCTTTGCACCAGCATCTGTCATTTTGCCACTCATTTTGATTGCGACAAGATTGTGCACTTAAAATATGGTAGTAAAAATTGAGAGGTGGTGTAGATTTCAGGGGTGGTCTAGCTTTATTAACAGCAGAATAAACAACAATAATTATCCCTGACAATGCAACTACGGCCCTTAAACTGGCAGCATAGTTTGCTAGTATAATGGCTTAGTAACAGTGAGTTTGAGTGTGCAATGCAGGCAGACGTGCTGCTAATATCTTTGCACTAGTGGGACAATACAGAAGTCCAACAGCCACGTTTAAGATGCCACTAAGTTTCCTCAGTGTTTGCTAGTATAATGGCTTAGTAACAAATGAGTTTGAGTGTGCAATGCAGGCAGACGTGCTGCAAATATTTTTGCACTAGTGGGACAATACAGAAGTCCAACAGCCACTTTTAGGATGCCACTAAGTTTCCTCAGTGTTTGCTAGTATAATGGCTTAGTAACAATGAGTTTGATTGTGCAATGCAGGCAGACGTGCTGCAAATATCTTTGCACTAGTGGGACAATACAGAAGTCCAACAACCACGTTTAGGATGCCACTAAGTTTCCTCAGTGTTTGCTAGTATAATGACTTAGTAACAAATGAGTTTGAGTGTGCAATGCAGGCAGACGTGCAGCAAATATCTTTGCACTAGTGGGACAATACAAAAGTTCAATAGCCACGTTTAGGATGCCTCTAAGTTTCCTCAGTGTTTGCTAGTATAATGGCTAGTAACAATGAGTTTGAGTGTGCTTAGGGCAGGAGGGTACAGTGGCAGGGTTGTGGGTCTGGGTACAGGAAAGTAAGCCTCCCTTTCTTTCCCTCCTAATGGGGAAATGCAGCGAGGAAATCCCTGACCTTAGCTACACAGACGCTGTCATCTGGTGTAGCTGTTAAAATCTGTTTTCATGGCCCTGACTGTCACCTATGACTCTGACCCTGCCGGTATTAGCCCTTTAAAGGACTAATAGAAACTTCTGTCCCTATTCTGTATAGCGCTGTGTATAGAGCGTACACAGCAGTATCGGAGAAAGGAGCTACGCCAGCGGTGACTGTCACCAAGACGCAGAAGGCAGATAATGGCGTGCTGGAGGAAAATGTCCGTTTTTATAATGCATGGATATGGGACATGGACATCCTATCACACATGCCGTTGCTTCTCTGGCTAAAAGTCCACTTAGCTGTGTGTGTGTCTGGGATTGGCTGACATGCTGGCCCGCCCCACTACACGCGCGCGCTTAGGGAAGGAAGACAAGGAAAAAAAAAAAATGGCGATCGCCATTATCCAAACAGCAGTGATCTGAATGCGCTGTTCCCGCACACTATACACTGAAATTTCATAATAGTTTGAGTCACAGAGTGACTTACACTATTACAGCGGAAAGCCAGCTAGTAATTCGCTTGTCTTTTTGCTGCTAGAACCGTTCTCAAACGTATCTAGAACTATCGAGCTTTAGCAAAAAGCTCGAGTTCTAGTTCTATCTAGAACAGCCCCCAAAATCACTCGAGCCGCGAACTGGAGAACCTCGAACCGCGAACCGCGCTCAACTCTAGTGTTGGGACATTATCCCGACTAACTAAGCGATAGAATTACTGCACTTATCAGTGCTATCTTGACAGGGAGAGTTGCATGTCTCATTCAATAACAACATGCTGCTATTCCTATCTGTGTTTGATGCCGGCATTGGCACTGGCTCATAAGCTATCTGTTATACCAGTGCTACCACGCCTGAGCGCAGGTCTGTGTTTGCTCTATTTGACAGGTCCTTTAGCATTCAGCAAACAGCAACTGATAACTTCTAACTCTTGGCAATAGTGCGTTATCTGCACAGCAAATAATACTCATTGCATTTGAGCATTTTTATGTTAACCCACACTTTGCATGCATATAAATGCTGTTACGGCCAATGCCCTTTGCATATTAGCATACTCATCCATTTGCTGTGCATTTGCTTTATTAATCTTGACATTTTATTGATTGTAATTTTATCTCACCCTGTTAAAGTAATAATATATCTGGACTCTATAGGGGTCTCCAGTTTAATTTTCCCTCCATATTGTTGAGACACATTTTATTCACTAGATTTTAAATTAATACAATACAAATTACATTTAAATATTGATTCACACCCCTTTTCCTATCCTTTTCCCTTCCTCCATGTATTATAAAGTGATAAAACATAAGGTCTAAAGAAGATTTAATGTGATATGCAATCTGCTTCTATAAAAGAAGCTGCAGTTTTTCCATATTCTCTTACAGATGTATGCAATTCTAGAGACTTTTGCATAAAATATGGGATACTAAAGATGCTTCTTCTCATAGACCATTTTTTCTTAGCGTTAGTTAAGCAACATGAAAGTGCATGTACTATCTCAAGCTGAGTGCCATAGTATAAGACTAAATGTAACTCTCCGCACCAGAGGTGCTAGTCTCAAGTCGTTATCTATTTGACTTCAGGAGATATAAATTTTTCATGGGATCTCTTAGTGCATGTATCTTCTGCTTTCTGTTTGTTTTACGAACACTTGTTTTTCACTATTAACTTTGAACAGCAATAAGGGTTAAGAATAAGCAACAAGCAGTAAGAAGGGTTCAGCTGCAGTAAATTGTAATAGATATTGTAAATGACACACAATAAATTTATGTATGATACCAAAGGCTTTTTAGCTGTTCCCTGAGAGCAAGCCATTAGTTTTGAAAACTTAGGTATAATGAAGAGGCATGGACCATGTCAATACAAGCATCATATTTATCAATTAATATTCTAACATTTCTGATACAAATTATTGGTATTCTTGAACAATGATCATTCTTCATTGGGTTTAATATAAACTCATCATATGGAAATTTGAAGTTGCTTATTCTGAGACAGGAGGAGATACAAAATTAAAGTTAACTACTTTAGTTGCTGCCTGAAAATTGGGAATTTAGTATTAGAGTATTGCTCTGTATAATAAGTTAATATGGGTGATATGGAAGTAATTATTTGCAGGAAGAGGAGACAAGATGCTCTGATCTGAAGAGAAGGGTAGTGGGACTAGTAGTGGGATTTATCTTCTGCTGAAGAGGATGATATCTTTATTAACATTTCACTAATGCTAACATATGTCAATTTTTTTTGTTTTCACTCACTGGTAAGAGTGACTGAAATTAAAAGTATGTATGCTTTTGGAGTTCCACTAAACCATAAATGGAAGCTTCAATAAATTAGTCAATAAAGTAGATTTTTTTCCATTACAAGATTACAATAGTCCATGGACTCATATCATATTTTCAGCTGCACAGGGGACCTATAGGCAATGTGACCTGCTGGTCTATATAATAGTTTTTCCTACTGTACTGGTTTGCATGTAAAGTACTGCAGAAATATTGCCCTATTATTAGTTTGTAGTACAATGAAATTGGAAACTGTTTTATAAGAGAGCCAACAAGGTGTTCATCAATAATAAGTATTTTACTTTTTTCAAAAGTTTTTGTCTTCTGAAAATATTGCAATTATCATATTAAATAGCTCTATGTACTTACACTTGCTCATTACATGTGAAGTACCTGGCATGGAAAATGTGCGGAGGAGCTAGTTCAGGAAATGAATACAGGGATGATCCATCCAAGGAAAATAAACTTTCTGTTTCTATCTAGAACTTAGAAGGATTCCACTAGTTTGTTTTTAATCACGTGATATCATAGATCTAAAGGAAAATAGAATAATTAATTGGGTACAAGGGCAAAATGAGCAGTTGTAATAACACAGTGCTATATATACAGTGCCTTGCGAAAGTATTCGGCCCCATGAATTTTTAAACCTTTTACCACATTTCACGCTTCAAATATAAAAATAAAAATTTAAATTTTATGGTAAAGAATCAACAAAAAGTGGGACTCAATTGTGAAGTTGAATGAAATGTATTGCTTACTTTAAACTTTTGCAAAAAATAAACTGAAAATTGGGGCGTGCAATATTATTCGTCCCCTTTACTTTCAGTGCAGCAAACTCACTTCAGAAGTTCCTTGGGGATCTCTGAATGATCTAATGTTGCCCTAAATGACTGATGATGATAAATACAAGCCACCTGTGTGTAATCAGCTCTCCATATAAATGCACCTGCTCTGTGATAGTCTCAGTGTTCTGTTTAAAGCGCAGATAGCATCATGAAGACCAAGGAACACAAAAAAAAAAAGTTAGTCTTGTGATTTAATTAGTAGGATTAGTCACACCTGTTTCTAGAAGCTTCTAGCAGCTTCTGTACATCTATATAAACCAGCCAGTGCGAGCGAGGTACTGAGCGTGCGAGGTGCTGAACTGAAGTAAAGTGCTGAATTTAAGATAAGTGCATAGTTTCAACACAATTACATAGTGGTGATAACTGTAATTGTTGAATTTCATTAGGGAATTGTGTGTCTGTTTGTGATTCTGTGAAAAGGGAAAAAAAAAAAAAAAGTTAGTCTTGTGATTTAATTAGTAGGATTAGTCACACCTGTTTCTAGAAGCTTCTAGCAGCTTCTGTACATCTATATAAACCAGCCAGTGCAAGCGAGGTGCTGAGCGTGCGAGGTGCTGAACTGAAGTAAAGTGCTGAATTTAAGATAAGTGCATAGTTTCAACACAATTGCATAGTGGTGATAACTGTAATTGTTGAATTTCATTAGGGAATTGTGTGTCTGTTTGTGATTCTGTGAAAAGGAAAAAAAAAAAAAAGTTAGTCTTGTGATTTAATTAGTAGGATTAGTCACACCTGTTTCTAGAAGCTTCTAGCAGCTTCTGTACATCTATATAAACCAGCCAGTGCAAGCGAGGGGCTGAGCGTGCGAGGTGCTGAACTGAAGTAAAGTGCTGAATTTAAGAGAAGTGCATAGTTTCAACACAATTACATAGTTTGACACAAGAACATAGTTTGAATTTATCCTTATACGTTTTCCATTGTTTTTATTTTCTCTTTGTTTTACTACTTTAATGTTTATCCCCATTTAATAGGTGCTCCATGAACAATGCTACCAGGTGTGTATCTTGTCAGATGTATGCATGCCTTGAGCAGCCGTTCGAGGGTGAATATGTCTGCACTCGATGCAAGCATGTTGCGTATTTGGAAGCCAAGGTAACTGATCTAAATAAGCAGCTTGCAACACTAAGGGGCATTGCAAACCTGGAGAGGAGTTTAGAGCTCACTGAGCTTTCTCTGGCTGGGGCCAGTGATATGGAGGAGGGTGGAGGTGGGGAAGATCAGGACCCAGAGGTAGGTAGCTGGGTAACAGTTAGAAGAAGAGGTAGGGGGAAAAGTGTCAGGGAGCCTAGTCCAGACCTGGCACAACCTAGTAAATATGCCTGTTTGGCTGATATTAGGAATGAAGGGCCTGGACTAGGGTCACTACAGCAGGATGTTGCTCCTAGCAACCAGGAAAACAACTGCTGTAGGAAGGAGGGAAATAGGAGTGCAGCAAAGCCCAGACAGATGTTGGTGGTAGGGGACTCTATAATTAGGCAGACAGACAGGGTCATCTGTCGCCGAGACCGTGAATGCCGAACAGTGTGTTGTCTGCCGGGTGCTCGGGTTCGGCATATTGCGGATCGGATAGACAGATTGCTGGGTGGGGCTGGGGAAAACCCAGCGGTCATGGTGCACATTGGTACTAATGACAAAGTTAGAGGCAGGTGGAAGGTCCTTAAAAATGATTACAGGGAACTAGGAGAGAAGCTGAAGTCCAGGACCTCCAAGGTGGTGTTTTCAGAAATACTACCGGTGCCACGAGCGTCACTAGAAAGACAGCGGGAGCTTAGGGAGATAAATATGTGGCTTAGAAATTGGTGCAGGAAGGAAGGGTTCGGGTTCATGGAGAACTGGGCCGACTTCTCAGTCGGCTACAGGCTCTACGGTAGGGACGGGCTGCACCTCAATGGGGAAGGTGCAGCTGTGCTGGGGGAGAAAATGGTCAGACGGATGGAGGAGCTTTTAAACTAGGATCGGGGGGGAGGGAGGGTAGTGGAGCAAATAAGGGGAGAGATAGAGCAGATAGAGACAGTGAGAAGGTAGGGGTCAATGAAGGATTAGGGGGGGATGGGACATACAAGGAACGTAGGGAGGCTAGGAGTAATAAAGGTGTTAATAGGATTAAATGTCTACTGGCAAATGCAAGAAGTCTTGCAAACAAAATGAATGAATTGGAGACTCTTATGTCAACCATGGATTATGATGTGGTGGGCATTACGGAAACCTGGCTGGATGAAAGCCATGTCTGGGTGACAAACATACAGGGTTATAGTACATTTAGGAAGGACAGGAAAGGCCAAAAAGGTGGTGGGGTGTGTATATTTATTAAATCTAACCTAAAACCTTTGTTGTATGATGACATTGAGGGGAATAGCAACGATGTAGAGTCAGTATGGGTAAATGTACATGGGGAGGGGAATAATGGAAAAATGCTAATTGGAGTTTGCTATAAGCCTCCTAACATACCTCAACAAATAGAGGGTAAAATGCTCGAACAAATTGAAAAGGCAGCTAATAATAATAATCAGGTTCTTATTATGGGGGATTTCAACTATCCAGACATACAGTGGGACATAGAATCTTCTGGTTCTGCTAAAAGCTGTAAGTTCTTATCTACTATTCAAGACAATTTCCTCTCTCAGATGGTAGGTGAACCGACCAGGGGAGATAATTGGCTAGATCTGGTCCTGTCAAATAGACCGGATACAATTTCAGATCTACAGGTCCGGGAGCACTTGGGCACCAGCGATCATAATATGGTAAGCTTCAACATAATATTCAATAGAACATCTCAAAGGGGGAATGCTAAAACCTGGAATTTTAGGAAAGCTGATTTCAACAAATTAAGGGAAGAGCTTAAATGTGTAGATTGGGACAAAGTCATAATAACTGGGGATACCGAACATAAATGGGGTAAGTTTAAGGATATACTACTAGAGTCCTGTAAAAAACGTAGACCCTCTGGTAATAAAATGTCCAGGAATAAAAAGAAACCACTATGGATAAATAAGACTGTACAAAGTATAATAAAACAAAAACAAAGGGCATTTAAAATCTTAAAGGCTGAAAATACAGAAATAGCATTTCAGAAGTATAAAGATATCAATAGGAAATGTAAAAAAGAAATCAAACAAGCAAAATTAGCTACTGAAACAAAAATCGCCAATGACATTAAAATAAATCCCAAAATCTTTTATAAATACATTAATGCCAAAAGGAAAACAAAGGATAGTATCGGCCCCTTAAAATATAATAACAAGTTAGTTATAGAGGACAAACAAAAGACTGAGATATTAAATAGGCATTTCTCATCTGTATTCACCAAGGAACTGACTGTACCAGGGATCATTCAACAAGTGAAAAATCAAAGTGCACCACCCGATATAATTAATTTAACACAAGATGAAGTACGCCTACGTCTGAGTAAATTAAACATTGACAAATCCCCAGGGCCAGATGGCATTCATCCACGAATATTGAGGGAATTGAGCGCCATAATCGACAGACCGCTGTATCTCATCTTTTTAGACTCACTTGTAACAGGGTTGGTGCCTCAGTATTGGAGGATTGCTGATGTGGTACCGATATTTAAGAAAGGTAAGAGGGTAGATCCAGGCAACTACCGTCCAGTAAGCCTGACATCAGTAGTATGCAAAGTTTTTGATGGCATTTTAAGGGATGACATGCAAAAATATATTGCAGAAAATAATATGATAACTGACAAACAGCATGGATTCATGAAAGATAAGTCGTGTCTAACCAACCTGTTGGGGTTCTATGAGGGGGTAAGTTCAAACCTGGATATTGGTAATGCAGCTGATGAGATTTATTTGGACTTTGCAAAGGCATTTGATACTGTACCACATAATAGCCTTATACTAAAGCTCCAGAAGCAAGGACTAGGGGACACAATATGCAACTGGGTAAGGAATTGGCTAAAAGATAGGAAACAAAGAGTAGTCATAAATGGTACATTCTCTAAATGGGCTATAGTCAGCAGTGGGGTGCCGCAGGGATCTGTGCTTGGACCGATTCTTTTTAATCTCTTTATTAATGACCTTGTGGATGGGATTGATAGTACAGTGTCAGTCTTTGCCGATGACACCAAACTATGTAGGATATTAAAAACTGACCTGGATAGTACAATATTACAAAAAGATCTGGATAAGATGTCAGAATGGGCAGATACTTGGCAAATGAGATTTAATGTTGATAAATGTAAAGTAATGCACCTAGGACGGAGTAATCCTATAGCTGCGTATACATTAAATGGAAGTAAACTCGGGACTACAGAACAGGAGAAGGACTTGGGTATTCTCATTACAAATAAGCTGAGCAGCAGCACTCAATGTCAAGCAGCAGCTGCTAAAGCAAACAAGATTTTAGGGTGTATAAAAAGAGAGATTAGATCCCGTGATCCCAACGTATTGTTACCCCTCTATAAATCCCTTGTAAGGCCACATCTGGAATACGGGATCCAGTTTTGGGCACCACATTTTAAGAAGGACATTCAGAAGTTAGAGTCAGTTCAAAGGCGGGCAACTAGACTATTACAAGGAATGGAAGGCCTCCCATATGATGACAGGTTGAAAAAGTTAGATATGTTTAGCTTAGAAAAAAGACGTCTCAGAGGAGATCTCATTTATATGTATAAATACATGTGTGGTCAATATAAAGGACTGGCACATGACTTATTTCTTCCAAAGACAGTACTAAGGACCAGGGGGCACTCACTGCGAGTGGAAGAAAAGCGATTCCAACAGCTAAATAGGAAAGGGTTCTTTACAGTTAGAGCAGTCAGACTGTGGAATGCCCTACCACAAGAGGTAGTAATGGCAGATACTATAACAGCTTTTAAAAAAGGGCTGGATGATTTCCTCAGTACACAAAACATTGTTGGTTATAAATGACTTAGTGACTAAATGTAGAACCGGTGGAGGAAGGTTGAACTAGATGGACCTAGGTCTTTTTTTCAACCTAAGTAACTATGTAACTATGTAACTATGTAACAGGCAGGTCTATTGTGGAGAAGTTTAAAGCCAGATTTGGTTGCAAAAAGATTTCCAAAACTTTAAACACCCCAAGAAGCACTGTGCAAACGATCATATTGAAATGGAAGGCATATCATAACACTGCAAATCTACCAAGACCCGGCCGTCCCTCAAAAATTTCATGTCAAACAAGGAGAAGACTGATCAAAGATGCAGCCAAGAGGCCCATGATCACTCTGAAGGAACTGCAGAGATCTACAGCTGAGGTGGGAGAGTCAGTCATACACTGCACAAATCTGGCCTTTATGGAAGAGTGGCAAGAAGAAAGCTATTTCTCAAAGATATTCATAAAAAGTGCCTTTTAGCGTTAGCCACAAGCCACCTGGGAGACACACCACAAACATGTGGAAGAAGGTGCTCTGGTCAGATGAAACCAAAATCGAACTTTTCGGGCACAATGCCAAATGATATGTTTGGCGTAAAAGCAACACCGCTCATCACCCTGAACACACCATCCCCTATGTCAAACCTTTTTGTGAACTAACAGAGTTAAATAGATGGGTAGAGTGCTCAAAAAGGGACTAACTTGTAATCTCAACCCTATTTTAAAATGTGCAATTTTTATTAATATTCATTAAAATGTACCCACAAACAGACACACAAACATATAAATGAGAATGGATTACGTTATCCTTGTAAATAACCAAGGAGTTTTATATACACACTCACTTTAGGAAAGGGAAGGAAAACTAATATAGCCCTATAAGGGTAGTGTATCCCTACCTAACAACGGAGGGTGTATGGTGTATAAGTTACCGGGCGCCCCCGTTCCACGTCAGCTCTCCCTCTCCCTGACCCTGATATAGGGATGGGATGGAAAGCCCTATAGTGGTGCTTGCACAGTACAATATATATGAGTTCCCAAATGGTAATACTCTTCCCTGTATTGTTTTCCTTAGATCAAGACGGTATCAATTTACTGATCTACAACCAGGAATTCCTATTCCTGATACTAGCACTGTACAAGACGTATAGACTTCTATTCCTAACAAATTATCTTTATGAAAGGAAGTGATTCATAAGAGTTATTTACAACCACATATGTTACAGGGTGGTATACCCCAAAAGTATATTACAGTCACTTAGAGTCATATCACAAGGGGCTCAGATAATCTCCCCATTATACCCCAGGAGCTGAAAGAAAAATGGGATACAGACACCCCTGCAAATTACTGCAAAATAGAAAAGGTTGCTCCAATCATATTCTATATAATATAGTATAACAGGGAGAAAAGATGAATTACTTCCATGAGAAGCAGGAATCCAGGCCTGCCAGGCCTCAACGCGTATATGATATGACTCTAGGTGACTGTAATATACTTTTGGGGTATACCACCCTGTAACATATGTGGTTGTAAATAACTCTTATGGATCACTGCCTTGCATAAAGATAATTTATTAGGAATAGAAGTCTATACGTCTTGTACAGTGCTAGTATCATGAATAGGAATTCCTGGTTATAGATCAGTAAATTGATACCTTCTTAATCTAAGGAAAACAATACAGGGAGGAGTATTACCACTTGGGAACTCATATATATTGTACTGTGCAAGCACCACTTTAGGGCTTTCCATCCCATCCCTATATCAGGGTCAGGGAGAGGGAGAGCTGACGTGGAACGGGGGCGCCCAGTAACTTATGGTGTCATACCCTCCGCTGTTAGGTAGGGATACACTACCCTTATAGGGCTATATTAGTTTCCCTTTCCTAAAGTGAGTGTGTATATAAAACTTTACAAGGATAACGTGATCCATTCTCATTTATATGTTTGTGTGTCTGTTTGTGGGTACATTTTAATGAATATCAATAAAAATTGCACATTTTAAAATAGGGTTGAGATTACGTTAGTCCCAAACATGGTGGTGGCAGCATCATGGTTTGGGTCTGCTTTTTTCAGCAGTTACAGGCAAGATGGTTAAAATTGATGGGAAGATGGATGTAGCCAAATACAGGACCATTCTTGAAGATAACTTGTTGGAGTCTGCAAAAGATCAGAGACTGGGACGGAGATTTGTCTTCCAACAAGACATTGCTCCCAAACATAAAGCAAAATCTACAATGGAATGGTTCACAAATAAACGTATCCAGGTGTTAGAATGGCCAAGTTAAAGTCCAGACTTGAATCCATTGGAGAATCTGTGGAAAGAGCTGAAAACTGCTGCTCACAAACGCTCTCATCCAACCTCACTCAGCTCGAGCTGTTTGCAAAGGAAGAATGGGAAGGAATTTCAGTCTCTCGATGTGCAAAACTGATAGACACATACCCCAAGCGACTTGCAGCTGTAATCACAGCAAAAGGTGGCGCTACAAAGTATTAACTTAAAGGGGCTGAATAATATTGCACGCCCCAATTTTCAGTATTTTATTTTTTACAAAATTTAAAATAAGCAATAAATTTCGTTCAACTTCACAATTGTGTCCACTTGTTGTTGATTTTTCACCATAAATTAAAATTTTTTATCTTTATGTTTGAAGCCTGAAATGTGGGAAAAGGTTGAAAAATTCATGGGGACAAATACTTTCGCAAGGCACTGTATATATGATGATTGCAAGTATTAAGCAAATGAAACATGTTGATGGGAGTTCTTCTTTAATAGCCTTTTAACGTCGAAGTAAAGGATTGCACTACTTATTGCCATCAGTAAAATATAGTTTGCAGTTTGAAATTGGTAAAAGCTGTACAAGGATGTCAATTAGGAAGTGATCAAAAATAAGTACTTTACTCTTTTTCACTTGTCTGCTGATTATCTGCTTTGTATGTCTTCAAGACAGTGAGGGACATGCACCCAGATCTGCAAATGATCCCTTGTTGTCTATGTCTACATTTGAAAGTATAATTTTATTGAAAATATTGTTGCGATTGCAGAAGATTCCTAAAAAATTCCCAGTTGTCCAGTATATTTAAAAGCATGTCAATTTCCTATGGTCTTTACCTATAAAACAGCACGAGACACTGAATCTACATCCTGCAGAAATCACCTTAGTGAGAAATACTGTGTTAGGCCCGTTTCACACGTCAGTGAAAAACACTGACGTTTTTCACTGGCGTGTAAAACACGCACATGTCCCTGCGTGTGCCGTGAATCACGGCACACGTGGGTTGTCTAAGTGCAATCCGGGCTCCGTTCTCCGTGGCCCGTGATTGCACTTAGAGATTCACTCACCTGCGCCCGCTCCCGCTCTCCATGGTGCTGATCGCTCCCACGGTGCAGCATCCGGCCGGCGCTGACCCCCGCAGCAGCTGCTTCCGGGTCGGCTGTGTTGTGCATCATGAATATGCGCGACAGTAATGAGCCGGCTCAGAAGCAGCAAGCTGCATGGGCTGCAGAGAGCGTCGCTGAAGCTGGGTGAGTAAAAATGTTTTTTATTTTAAAAGCACGTTTTTTTCTGGCACATGTTTCACGGACCACACGACTGTGTGGTCCGTGGGACATCAGTGGTGCCAGAAAAAAATGGACATGTCTCCGTGCGGCAATCACGCACACGCGGGTACGCCGCACGGAGACACGTGCAGTGAAAAATCACTGACGTGTGAGCAGACCCATTCATTATAATGGGTCTGCGTATGTCAGTGATTCTGGTACATTTAAAAAAAAGCACAAACGTACCAGAATCACTGACGTGTGAAAGGGGCCTTAGCAGCTTTCAAATAGTACCTCTAGCTTTTACCAATTTTCAATTGTGTGAGAAAAATCAATAACAGTTTGGTACAGTAATTAATTATTGTTATACGAGAGAAAGTCCAAGCATCTTAAACAAGATCTCTGAGTAACTGTTAAATTATTAATAAAATGCTATAGCTCCTACTGCTTAAGTAGACACTAAAGTATCTCCTCAAATGCTTTAAACCCAGAGTTCTAATAAATAAATTACATTTTCCTAGTCTCCATGAATAATTTATTAGATGCAAGATATTTTCTTTAGTTATTTTATATGAGCACGGTTATTGAGTTCTAGTTGTAGGAGAAATCATGTTTACAGGTGTTGGTTGATCTAGAGGGAGATTTAGATAGCAATAGATATCAGGTATTTTATACATAATTTCTTTGTCTGTTCATAGCTTGTAAAAGATTTATTCTATATATTATGAGCTATAAATGCATTTACACAATGGAAATTTGAATGTTTAATTTTCTCACTGATTAGCTATTGTATAGTATACAATGCATTCAAGGTTTTATTATTAGAGGATGTGAGAGGTTCATAGAGTAACTGTGGTTCTGTACTAGAGAGTTTTAGGATGCCCATTGTACTATGGGACTTTCAAACAACATGATAATATAATGGTTCTAGGAAATAACAGCTCCGTAGGCATTTAACATAACAAGTTTCTTATCCACGTGAAGTTTGCCATCAATTTGACAAAGAACTGTGTTCTTTAATGGCTATGAGTATTATACTATGCATTTTTACAGTTTAGAAGCTATGCAAAGGCATAAAAGTCATCACCAGAACCTTAACATTAAAACAATACAATATGAGAAAATATATCCAGTATCTTTTCTTCTGTTTGAATTGTTCATTATATAGAAAACTAGCTGTAGTACCCAGCGTGGCCCGGGATAGTAACTAAGTCTATTTCTCTCCTACTCTGTCACTCTCCCACTCTGCCAATCTGCCACTCACCATCTCTCCATCTCTCCTACTCTCCCCTTCTCTCTTTGTCCCTCTCTCTAATTCCCCCTCTCACCATTGAAATCATGGTAACTGACACATAAGCTGTCTTATACTCAGAATGTCCTTTGTTGCCTATAGCAATCAATCAGAACTACAATTAATGACTTGTAGCAAAATAGAAGCAGAGCTGTGATTGGTTACTAAAGGCCACCTGATAAATATCCAGGCTAACTGTCAAAACAGCCAATATATTACCTCATACATCCAAACAATAAGTCAGCATTTTATTTTGGTTAAAATCTCCCCTGAAAATAGTCTAAGACGTTCCCTGAGTCAAATTAGGTGGTGTCATGATTCCTTTGTGCTGAGCATTTTGCCTTTGAAGATGTTCTGCTGTGCTTTCCTGAGTTACTGAGCTAGCAGCCTGATTGAAAGTGCAGAATTTCATGTTCGTGCTAATCTCTCAAGTGTTCCACCTTCCTGGTTGTTGCTCAGGCTTCTTTACTGAGCATGCTCACCAAGAACTTTGCCAGTTGTATTCTCTGGTTTTGCAGTTGTGCTGTTGGCTTGTGTCTCTGTTAGTGTTCTGATGACCCCAGACTGTTATTTGACTTCTCTCTGCCTGCTCCCTGTTCCTGTCATGACCTCCTGCCTTCTGACTTCAGACCCTTTCCTGACTACATCTGTTTTCTCTCTGAACCTATTACATGCTCTCCGGGATTTCTGACCCTCGGATATTGACCTGACTATGCCTTTGCTTACTCCTTGTGTTCATACGTGTCCTTCCGTTAGTAGACCCTTGCTTTCATGACTATTCTTCTGTCCAAACTATGCATAAGTAGTGACTAGCATCACATTAAAACTGGCCTGACTCTCTCTCCTCCCATGGATTCAGTACATACTCTCTGTGATCAGGTGGAAAACCTGACTCAAGTAGTCCAGGATCTAGCCATGGAGCAGCAGAATTTGGAGTCTTTTCAGACTCAGTTGCAGGGGCAATTTTTTTAGTACGGTAGGTAATTCTCAGAACCCCTCACTACCGACTAACGTACAATTGACTTCTTTTGAATCTATGGTGGCACTTCCTGATATGTTTTTGGGGGAGAAAGAGCAGTTTAGAGTCTTCAGGGAGAGCTGCAAATTATTTTTTACACTACAACTAGTGATGAGCGAGTACTAAAAAGCTCGGGTGCTCGAGGCTCGGGCCGAGCATCCCAAGATACTCGTGTACTCGGCCCGAGCACCGAGCCCAATGTTATCCTATGGGAGACCCGAGTATTTTTGTGAAATGACCCCCGGCAGCATGTAAAAACCCCTAAAAATGGCACAAAAGTCTCAGAAGAGTGCTCAAATGACATGGCAACAGCATGGGGAAGACCCCTTGAAGCATATATCACTCAAAAGTCACAGCTGTGAACAATTTTGTCCGCGTTTTACGCCATTTTTTACGGACTCACCAGAAAACCTTCCAAAATGACACCAAAATGAATTTTCATGGCGGAAATGTTAAGGGCACATACACAATAGTGAGATAGAGCTGGTGTATGTTACTTTTTGAGATTAATACATGAAAGATTTTACGTAAAACATTGTGTGGCACTCCGATGTCCAAAACGCACGTTTTGTGCTTTTTACTAACGATGTCGGTCATTTTTTTTTTCATTCTATCTCCCGTCGGTCGGTCTCGCTCTGTCTTGTCTGTCCCCCTCTCACAGTCTGTCGGTCATTCTCCCCCCTCTCTCTTACTTACCATTCCCCGATCACTGCTGCGGCGCTGCACGGCTGTTCACTAAACTCCGGCGGCTTTTCCTCTTTTGAAAAAGCCAGCCGCTCATTAAACAATCTCGTAATCCCTGTTTTCCTGCTTTTCGGCACCTATGATGGTTGCAGTGAGACACGCCCCCACGCTGAGTGACAGGTGTCTCACTGCACCCAAACACAGCAGACGGTGTGTGTGTATACTGTGCAGTGAAATAAATAATTCAATAATTAAAAAAAACGGCGTGCGGTCCCCCCAATTTTAATACCAGCCAGATAAAGCCATACGGCTGAAGGCTGGTATTCTCAGGATGGGGAGCTCCTCGTTATGGGGAGCCCCCCACCCTAACAATATCAGCCAACAGCCGCCCAGAATTGCCGCATACATTATATGCGACAGTTCTGGGACTGTACCCGGCTCTTCCCAATTTACCCTAGTGCGTTGGCAAATCAGGGTAATAAGGAGTTAATGGCAGCCCATAGCTGCCACTAAATCCTAGATTAATCATGTCAGGCGTCTCCCCGAGATACCTTCCATGATTAATCTGTAAATTACAGTTAAAAAACACACACACCCGAAAAATCCTTTATTAGAAATAAAAAACACTAACAAAGTCCCTCATCACCAATTTATTAACCCCGACAAACCCTCCTTGTCCGGCGTAATCCACGGTCCTCCAGCGTCGCGTCCAGCTCTGCTACATTGAGGTGACAGGAGCTGCAGAATACACCGCCGCTCCGGTCACCTCCACGCAGCTAATGAGGTGAGTATAGCGATCAGCTGAGCTGTCACTGAGGTTACCTGGATGCAGCGGTGGATGCAGCGGTGGCCGCGGGTAACCTCAGTGACAGCTCAGCTGATCGCGCTACTCACCGCCGCACAGGTCAGCTCCACGCAGCTAATGAGGTGCAGGCCGGCCAATCACTGCAATTCCACAACTAACAGGGCTGTGGCATTGCAGTGGTCTGCCAGCCAATCCCTGCATGAGGGCTGGCTCTCAAAAGAGCGCCAACATGCAGGGATGAAGACCACGAGTACAGCACGAGTATTGCAAAATTACTCGGTCCCCGCCGAGTAGCCCGAGTACAGTGATACTCGTGTGAGTACCGAGTAGTAACAAGCATACTCGCTCATCACTAACTACAACCCCAACCCCCAGCGGGTGGGAATTGTTATGTTCCATTTTCAGAAGGGTTCCCAGACATGAGTATTTTCTCTTTCCCCATTAGCTACAGAACTGTCTTCTGTTGACACCTTCTTTGATGCTTTAGGGTTGATTTATGATGAACCTGACAGAATCCAGGTGGCAGAGGCTAAGATCATGAATCTGACACAGGGAGGCTGCACTGCTGAGCAGTATAGTTTGGAGTTCACACAATGGTCATCTGAATTCCTGTGGAACGACGGAGCTCTCAGGTGTCAGTTTCACAAAGGCCTGTCGGAATATTTTAAAAGATGCTCTGGCTCTCCACCCCCCTCTGGGTTCACTGGAGGAGGCCATGACTCAGGCTATCTGGATGGATTGCAGGATACAGGAGAGAAGTGAAGTTTAACAGGAGGTTCCTTTCAGTCCTCCCAGCCTTGTGTCATCTACCTGAGGCAGAGCCTATTGATGTCGGTGCAGCCAGTCCTAGAGAAAAGGAGAGGAGACGACGTCGCGATCTTGGACTTTGCTTCTACCGTGGTCGCGCTGGACATTTCCAGAAGGACTGCTTAGCACGCCCACCGGCAGACAAACCGACGGAAAACACCTAAGTCTGGGTGATTATCGAGGCGGCCACCCAGACTTCCAAGTACTTCTAAAATTCTAAGTAAAGTGTTAGTGAATTTGGAACTGCTTTTTGAGAATCGATTTATATCAGCATTTGCTTTCATTAACTGTGGGTCTACTATGAACTTTATTGATTGTGAACTGGTTGCGAAACTAGGTTTAGGGACAGTTAAGGGCACTTTACACGCTGCGATATCACTATCGATATCGCTAGCGAGCGTACCCGACCCCGTCAGTTGTGCATCATGGGAAAATCTCTGCCCGTGGCGCACAACATCGCTTACACCCGTCACATGGACTTACCTTCCCTGCGATGTCGCTGTGGCCGGCGAACTGCCTCCTTTCTAAGGGGGCGGTTTTTGTGGCATCACAGTGACGTCACACGGCAGCCATTCAATAGCAGAGGAGGGGCGGAGACGAGCGGCCGGAACATGCTGCCCACCTCCTTCCTTCCTCATTGCCGGTGGACGCAGGTAAGGAGATGTTTGTCGTTCCTGCGATGTCACACATAGCGATGTGTGATGCCGCAGGAAGGACGAACAACCAGCTTAATGCACTACCAACGATTTTATGAAAAGGAGCGATGTGTCAACGATCAACGATTTTTGACATTTTTGTGATCGTTGATCATCGCTCCTAGCTGTCACACGCTGCGATATCGCTAACGACGCCGGATGTGCGTAAAAAAACCCCGTGACCCCGGCGATATATCGTTAGCGATGTCACAGCGTGTAAAGCACCCTTTAGATTCAAGGGTCCGATTCAGATTGCTGCAATTGACAAAATGTTGTTACTCCAGAATCTGGTCTCGTTTGTAATGGTAGAATTCACGCTCAAGGTAGGATCTCTTAACACTGAGGCCATCTCCTCTTATGTTATGAATACTTTACCTGCAGGTTGGGGTTGGGAATCCTGTGGTTACATTTGCATAAACCTGTTATTGATTAATGTCAAAGGAATATTGTCAAATGGGGTTCTGATTGTCATAAAAAGTCTCAATTCTGTGCAAGTTTTCTCTGCTAGTTCAGAGGGTCTTCCGGAGTACCTGAAAGATTTATAATTTTCCTGTGTTGGTTTATCATGCTTGTCTCACAAAGTACATTTTAATCAATAGATCTTGTAATATTATTTTGCTCCACAATTGATTGTGTTTAACCCCTAAATGGCCATGAAGCCTATATATGTCATAGAGCATGACAGATAATTTAGAGGGGGCTCAGAAGCAGAGCCTTCTCCACAGTTAACTGGTGTGTATACTGTTGACCTTTTAGATGCCGCTGTCAAATGCTAAATTTAGGCACCACAACCAGACATTAGTTAGGATGGCCAACGTCCTCACTGTGAAACTATCACAGGGAGTCATAGTACTGGTATGACAGTCAGGAGCTAGCTGAACACCCTCACCCTCGAGTTTTTTTCACATTTTAAACTGCAGAGTGTCAATTGTTTTTTCGCATATTGCGCCCTGTGTCAATGACAAACTGCATGATTTTGCTTCCCCAGCAAAGTCTAAGAGAAATCTGAATTTCTATGCGCACGTTGCAGTTTTTTTGTCAGTGTTTTATTTGTCAAATATTTGTCAAAATCTTTCACAATAAAAGCAGCATGTCACTTCTTTTTGCATTTTTGTCTCCGTTTTTTCACCCATTGACTTCAACTACTAAATGCACTGTCAAAAACTCGGCAGAAATGCGGTAAAAACGTAGTGTTTACAGTTGGCAAAGTCTGCCAGAGGGTGCCGTTTTGTTGTCAAACCAAAACTGCTGCGTTCGCATATACCCTTATATGATCTCTTTTATGATTTCCAGCCCGTGGCTGGTTGTCATAGAAGACAGTGATTCTTACTACATACAGCATTACTGTGATTTTGCTGTTTACAATACAAGTTATTAGACGATCGCAGGTTCAAGTCTCCTGAGGGAACTAATAATGACCTAAAAAGTAAAAAAAAATAAATTGTTGAAAAAAATAAAAAATATTTTAAATTTGAATTACCCACCTTTTTCCCAGTTCATAATAAAGAAATTTTAAAAAGTAAAAAAGAAACAAATTTGGTATCAACATGTCTACGAAATTTTGATCGATGTAAATATTAAATTAATCAACCTGATCAAAAAAGCTGTAAGAGAATTTTGGAGTGTTAGTTGACTCAACTCCACAAAAAAAACAATAAAATATTATGATTGAATCATATATATCTCAAAATAGTACCAATTAAAACATCATATATATATATATTTTTTTTTTAATTTTGAATATTATTTCAACATTTAAATTAAAAGAGAAACATGCAAGTTTGGTATTTTCATAATTATACTACTTTTATTTTGGAGTCATTTTTACTACAAAATGAAAGCAGCAAAAATTAAATGTTAAAACAATTATGGAATTGCATTTGTTTTTGCAATTTCTCTTCACTTGGAATTTTTTTCTCATTTTTCAGTTAATGATGGTGTCATTTAAAAGTGCAACTAGTTTCACAAAAAAACAAGCCCTCATATGTCTTTTTCAGTGAGAAAAAAACAATTATAGCTCTTGGAAGAAGAGGAGGGAAAGTTAAAAGTGCAAAAATTTTATTGTTTGTATTATTATTATTTTTATTATTGCGAGGGGCTGCTGATAAGTTTTACCGAGAAAGAAACGAGATAGGATGATGAAACTATACATTTATTCCACATATTCTCCACTGATGTCAACACACTTCTTACATCGGTATTCTGAGTTCTGTAAGCCTAGCAAAAAGAAGGATTTCAATTGTGCCTCAAACCAGGCATCCGTAGAAGCCATGGCATCAGGGTCATACAAAAAAATCCAGGTCTCATCCATAGTGACCAGTCGATCGAGGAAGTTCTTATCAGTCCGGAAACGCTGACAAATGGACCGGGAAGTTTTCACTCTCATGCTTCTTTGATCTGTTGTCAAACATTTGGGGACTCACTTTGCATATGGCTTCCTCATGTCCAAATGTTCATGGATAATGACACAAACACGTTCACGGGAAATCCCCATGATGTCTGCTATTGCTTTAGCTAAAATTCGTCAATTCTCCAGTATGAGGTTGTGCACAACATCGACGATCTCTGGAACAACAACAACCACTCTCGGTTGTCCAGGACGGTCCTCATCATTGGTGCTAAAGTGGCCCGTTTTGAATTTCGCAACCCAGTTCTTAACTGTGGAATATGAATGGCATTGATCCCCCAATGTCTGCGACATATCACCATGAATATCTTTAGGAGACTTTCCTTGCAGAAACAAGAGTTTTATCACTCCTCTCCTCTCAGTTATTGTGAATATCACATTAGACCCCACCAGTTTGTTTTCCCACATGCGTAGAGCACTGTTGCCAGAAAGAAACAAACACAACATTTTGAAAACATATATAAGACACATAAGGCTTTCATATGATGTAACATTCATTACCATAGAAACAAAAAGAGATCACAAAGCCAAAGACTTATCAGCAGCCCTGTTATGAATATCATCAGTGATGGTGTGGTTCCTGGAAGTGTTTCTGGGCTCCCTCTAGTGGCTAGTGCTAGTAGTCAGTCTGTTTCTGCATCTGTCACTCAGACAGGTGTGGAAGATGATTGCTGTTCCAGGAAAGCCAATGAAGTCCAGCTTGGTGGAATATAGGAGGGCAATTTCTGTCTAAACTTTGCTGGTGATAATTTTTTCTGCTCTCAGAAAAGATGTCTTGAAGTTTTCCTCCTGCCTTAAGTTTTTTTGCCTTTCCATGTAAGATTGTTTTTTGCTTTTTTCTGCTCCTTTTTTTTGCTCCAGGAATGATTTCTACAGCAGTTTTTTCGTTCCTTTGCATCAGTTTTGTTCCTATGTCATCCTGAGTCTGCTCTGCAGTTATGCCTGATAAGTTTTTTGTTTTTTCTTCCTGAGATTAATTCTCTCTCATTTATTTTTCTGTCTTTTTGTTCCCATTAATGGGAATTGTGTAATCTCAGTGATTTTTCCTTGTGAGGGTTTATTCTCTTAGTCTGGGCTTGGTTTAGGCTGAATTGTACTTATGGGTGTTTCTGCTTAACACTAGTAGTCCCAGAGAGGGATCATTTAACATTCCTACCTTTGAAACCCAGAGACGGGTCGAATGACCTGAAGGATTTTAGCTAAAATCCTATAATCACCGTCTTTTGTTCTGTAATTAAGGCCATTACTGTCGCACCACAGGAGGTTGTTGTTTTCATTTGAGTTTAGCCATTTAGTTTCTAGTTAGTTCTATTCAGTTTATTCAGTTTCATTTGACCCTCTTTCGGGACTTCAGGGGGAGCTCGAAATTTCTGGGACTTCTAGTGTTAAACTATGAAGTCTATTCCTAATTCAAAGTTTGAGAAAATTCTCTTTTGTTTGTTGCATGGGAATAAGCATTCTTTCTGCACAATGTTTTTAGGACGATTTATTCCCAGCAAGAAGTGACATTTTTTTTTACTCCCAGTCTGATTAGGAGTTTGTATTTGCACAAGAGTTCCTGATATAGTGGGAGGAAGATCATATGATCTTTGGGGCATTTTTGATTGTCAGGTGTTGGTATTTTTTCAGGGTATTCACTGGCTGCAACCAGTAATCTTTTCTATCCTTTTTGTTTCTAGCTAGCAGGGCCTCACTTTGCTTAACTCTATATTAACCATGTGTGTGCTCTCTTTTTCCTTACATCACTGTTTTTATATGTTGGGGGCTTTACTAACCTTTTTGAGCTGCTCTGAGGCAAGTCAGAATTCCTCATTCCATCATTTGAGGCTAGTTAGTTCTCCGGCGGTGACGAAGCATCTAGGTTGGTTAGGAACGCTCCACCGCTACTTCTAGTTGTGTTGCGTAGTCAGCGGATTGCAGCCAGCTAAGCTTCCAACTACTCTTGTGCATTATTTTTCTACTTCTTATGAGATTTTTGCAAGATCATTTGCAGTGGTCTCCTGACCATAACACAGCCCCTCGTATAATGCCATTATTTCCATGGCACTTTACATGTAAAAAGGAGTATAGATAATAAAAACAAGTACAATAATCATGAATAATATAAGGCACAGACAGGCACAGGAGGAGAGAGGTCCCTGCCCCTGAGGGCTCACAGTCTACAAGGAATGGATGAGAACATAGTAGGTGAGAGTAGAGCTGGTCAAGCAGCAGTATAGTGGAATAAGGGTTACTGCAGATTTTAGACTTGTCAGAAGTGTTAGGTCTTAAGTTTTCTCCTTAAAGTTGATTTTGAATATTTTCTTGGTATGTGGGAGTCTGATATGTTGAGGATTTGAGTACTAGAGCATGTGAGATGCATGGGAGAAAGCTAGTATGAGATTGTGGGAGATAAGAGGGAATGAGAAAAGGTGTCTTGTGAGGATAGGAGGCTGCATGCAGGTAAGTAACAGGAGAACAGGTCACAGATGTAAGGAGGAGACAAGTTGTGGATGGCTTTGTATGTCATCCTTAGAGTTTTTAACTGAACTCTTTGGGAAATGGGAAGAAAGAGAAAGGAATTGGCAAAGAGGAGAGGCCAGAGAATAGCAGAGGGACAGGTTTATCAGTCAGCAGCATAGTTTACAATAGATTGGAAGGGTGCTAGAAGGGAGGTCACAGAGCAAGAGATTGCAGTAATTGAGGCATCAGATGATAAGGGCATGTACTAGTATTTTTGCAGATTCTTGGTTAAGAGGTGGAAAAGGCTTGAATATGACGCTTGAAGAAAAGAGCAGAAACAAGGGTTACCCCAAGGAAGCAAGTTTGCAGGACTAGGGAGAGTGAGCAGCCATTGCTTTGATGGATAGGTCTGTTGGGTGGGTTTAGCGACATGGGGAAAGATAATAAAAGATAATAAATTCTGATTTGCCAATGTTAAGTTTTAGAAATTGAGCAGAGCAAAAGGATGAATTAGCGGACATACATTGTGGGATTCTGATTAGTAAGAAGGTGATATTAGGTCCAGAGGTAGATGTGTGTCATCTGCATAGAGATGATACTGAAAGCCATAGGATTTTATGAGCTTTCCCAGGCCAAAAGTGTAGATGGAGGAGAGCAGGACACCTAGTCTGCGAAATGAAGAGGTGAGGTGATATGTGAGTGAGAGATGCTTAATGTTCGGTCTGTTAGCTATAAAGAGATCCAAAATAAGGCAAAGTCTGTCATACCAAGAGATGAAAGACTCTGTAAAAGGAGTAAATAGTCCACTGTGTCAAAGGCAGAGCACAAGTCCAGGATGAGGAAGAGTACAGAGTAGTGTCACTTGGGTTTGGTGGTTAGTAGGTAATTGGTGACTTTAGTTTAGTGTAATTTCAGTTGATTGATGTGGACGGAAGCCAGATTATTACAGATCAAAGATGGAGCAGGAGGAATAATGGGAGGACAGTTTCAGATAAACATGATGTTATAGTAGTTTTGAGGCTGAGGGGAAAAGCGATATGTGGCGATAGACGCAAACGATGGATCAAGGGAGAGCTTTTTGAGGATGGGGGAGATCTAGGTATGTTTTAAGCATGAGGGGAAGATACCAGTTATTAGCGAAATTTTCAAGAGATTGGCTAGAGTTGCTATGCAGACTGTGGTGAAGTTGGGGAAGAAGTGGGATGGGAGTGGGTCAAGTACACACGTGGTGAGATGTTATCTGGAGAGTAGAGGCACATTTATTGTCTGTCATGGAAGAGAATCAGGTTTTGGAAGAAGAGTGGCTATGAGGAGGGGCTGTAAATTGGACAGGTTAAGGGAGAGATGACAAGTTCATTGATAGATGTAGGGATTAGAGGGGTTAATAGGAAGTGAAGGACTACAGGGTTGATAGTGGAAAGAAGCAGAACGATTATTTGCTATTTAACTATTGCTTATTAGTGACTATGTATCTGACTATGTTGATCAAAGCTGATCCAGATATGGAATACCATAGCCAGAATAAAGAAGCTGGTCATAAAGAAAAGTGGCAAGGGGGTAGTGGAGTGGACATTTACAAGTATCCCAGGTGGATATAAGCAGCAGAGACAAGATATACTCCCTACTTCATTTATTACAGGGATACAAAACCTTTTCTGGTACATGGGCCAGAATATTACCGGAGGATTAACTTCTAAGATAATTACTGCATATTAATAGTATGTGCCATAAATATAAATAGTGCTGGTTCCATTTATAGGGGTCCCACATATCAAGAAGATAGCAGTTCCCTTCTCATGGGTTTGCAGGCTAAAAAGGAAGAAATTATGTATTTGGTTGTCTACATTGGAGTATTTGCCACACGCTGAAACAGTCAAGTGTTTTCCTTCTTCCATAAACTATAATGAATATAAGAGCCTTTAGGCATGGTCATTTCTTTACCTCATCTACTCATTTATGGGTTAAAGGAGTCCAGACTCACCCATTTTGCCAAAATATGATTAGTTTAGAAATGACCACGCAGCATTCATAATTTCCCATGCCTATGGTACTACACATCACTAGTCTCCTCCATGACGTAGAAAATGTATGTGACCAGACACTTTGCAGTTGATTTAGTGCCACATAGAAGGGTATAGTTTAGTCATATGTGACCCCCTGGCATCAAGTTGTACCCCACTGGTCTACAGAAAAAAGGATTCACACTGCACAGTTTGAAAATTACTCTCATTATTAGTTAAGTAGTTTAATGAGTGAAGTTTTCTGAGACTGAATAAACCAGCTGTATTTCATTGATAGAAGTTCATGCCCAATAACTTAATGAATTTACTAATATCCCATTCAAATAACTTACAAGACACTTCCACAGTGGTAAGTAAACTAGGTAAACCAAAAAAGGTCCACAGCATAATTAATACTCCCATACACATTAAATGAAAATTGGTTGAACACATCAATTTCGGGAACACTGAAAGACCATCTGAGCTGTATGGTGGCCTCACTTCTCACAATTGCTGTTGCTGGTGACTAAGACCAGGGCAAATGAAATTTAAATTACCAATAATTTGCCTTTCAGGGGAGACAATCCATGCTAGAGGTGTCTGCCAGGGCATCTCTACACTTTGATCATTAAATATACATGACTGTTGATCCGAGCCAGGATATGAGTTTATGAGTATATGGAAAAGATAAGCCCTCAACCAACAGCATTTTCATGTACTGAATGATCTATCCCAGAATCCCTTTTAATAAATGAAGGGATCGAAGAATTGCAATTTTCTGCAGTCTCTGTAGATTAATAATTTACAATGCATGATATTTTCCATATGGATTTTGTATCCTACTATTATTTGTATCCTAATTGTGTTTTGTTTTTGTTTTTTTTAAGAACTATTCTGTACTGGATATGAGACCTCCCCCAACTGTAATCACATTGAACAATGCCATGTACTGGCAAGAATTTGAAGAAGCATGTGTCTATGAGTGTCTGGATGGTAAAGACTGTCAAAGCTTCTTTTGTTGTTATGATGAATGTAAATCAGGCTCATGGAGAAGAGGTCGGATACATATAGACCTTCAAGAATTGGACTCCTACTCAAGAGTATTTTTTCCAACATCATTCTTGTTATTTAACCTTGTTTACTGGGTTGGATATCTCTACCTATAAAAACTTGCAATGTGAAGACTGCTTTTATTTGAATTATATAGACTAACAAACCTGAAGGATATAAAAGACTTTGTCTCTTCATACTGTCCAATACATTTGGAGTACATTTGTAGAAGAGAAAGCAAGAACAAAGGACTCTATTTGAAGAGTTTAATTGTGAAATGTTATTACTAAAGCATAAATACTTTTTATCACAAAATGAGACTTATACATTCTTATATACTAAAATCTATATTTGGCATAGAAAATTATACTGGAAAAGTACCATGAAAATTTATTGTACATTAAAAAGTGACAAAAATACCACTGCATCCTTTTATTACAATTTTCTTTAATTTCTATATAAAATAAAGATTTTTTTTATCAAAATAGTGCAAATTCATTTATTTAAAAATATGTCTTGGAGATACGGTTTAGAAATGAAAAAAGGTAACATATTTTTGCAGATAATTACTAGTGATGAGTGAATGTATTCGTCACTATTCGCTATTCGCAGAATAGTGTGGAATTCGGGCTATTCATTATATAGCGAGTAAAGGTGTACTCGCCTCGCTGTATTTGGATGTCCCACCCAGCCATTTTGGTGCCGGATTTGCAGCCAATAAACATGCTGGGCTTCTTAATCAATCACTGTAATGCTGCAGCCACCTTGGTTGTGGCATTACTATGATTGGCTGGCCGCTCAGCATCATAGGGTCTATAAACGTTGTATCAATGCAAGGATAGAGCGAGAAGATGCTAGGGAGAGTGTACACCTCTTAATAACACAAAAAGCCCTTTTCAGGGCTACTTGCAGTGTAGATCAGTGTAGGTCAGTGTAGAGAATGGAGGGACAGATTTCAGAGCAGGGACAGGGTTTAAAGCGGTGTGTGTAACCTCCTACATAGTACCATAGATTGTAGATTAGGTAGGGAATCAGGACCTGTTTCCACAGTGTCATGAACAGCCGGGGAAGTCACTCAGAAATCCACACCTGGTCACTGATTTGTCACAAACACAACTACTCTCTAGCGCCCCTTTTGTCTGCAGGCCACTTTTGGTACTGCAGGACAATGCATAAGATGAGGCTGCTGAGCTAATAATGCCATATATTGGAGGTCTCGCAGCAAGGGTAAATGTATATATCAACTATTCCCTCTAATGGAATATATATATATACCTTTGTACCCTTAATGATAGCACTCCAATAATTCTATGCAATAATAATTACGCTGCCACCACCCAGCTTTTCGGGATAGCTGGGGACCAGTTTCAGATAGCATAAGGCCCTTCGGGTTTATTGGATTCATATATAAAGCACGAGGAAAGAAACTATTACATTTTTTATATTTAATCCGAAAATAGGCAGTGTTTAAAAAATATACAAGAATTTACAAAAGGGAACAATGCAAATACAGTATAGACAGTTACATTAAAATTAAAAGGTATAAAACGTGAAACTTACTAAGCTTGTGCCATAGAAGTGACATCTACTTAGGGAGTGGGAGGTCTCCAAAGGAAGAAGATGGTCGAAGAATGGCCAGCATCACCTCTTACAGATGCCTTCCAAATACTGACTGACTCCCCCCAGAAAGGAGCTATCTCTTATGCCCTAGCTAGCCCCGCGTCCTCTGTGACATCATTTTACAATCTCTTGTGGGCTGTGCTGAGATTCTCCCAAAGTTTCTTAATTCTGGCTTTCCACATATCTTTTCCCCTGGGCCACTCAGGTGAAAGATATTAGCGTCATATTTTATATCTCAATTTTACATTTACATAGACACCAAACACGATGCCTCTAGTACGATGTTATTGGCCAATACTAGTTTGTCGTGATACCGGCGATCTCCCCGTTAAGAGAAATGGTGTGCTGGGTTTTGCTCGACACAGGGATTCTGGCAATATGCTTTTCATTTTTCTAGCATTAACGTAGCGCTTAAAAACTGTTTTGGAAGTTTTTCCTTCCAATAGAACAAAGGGATGTTTTCTCTGCATCTCTTTGCTGTGGCTGTACCATCACCCAAAGCCATAAATACCTAAACTTTCAGGTCGATCAGATAATCGTCATGATGATCTGTGGCTGATGGCAAAGAGGAAGGGGGTGAGGATCCTTCAACAGTTTTACATGACACACAGTATTTGGGGGGTTCTCAGTCTCCCTTGTGGCATCCAGATCAGCCACATTAATACGTTGCTAGTGGCTTTTGCAAATAACTGCAAAGCAGTACTCTAGCAGTCAGTGCTGCTTAATACAGTAAATGCACCGTTCCTGTTTCCACAATATTTAGGGGTTCACAGACTGATTGCCATCCTGGTGCCATCCATCCACATCAGGCACATTAATACATTGCTAGTGGCTTTAACAAATACAAAGCAGGACTCTACCATTTTTTGCTGCCTGAAACACTAAACACACCGTTCCTGTTTTCCCAATATTTAGGGGTTCATAACCTAACTTGTGCCATCCATCCACATCAGCTACATTAATATGTTGCTAGTGGCTTTTGCAAATAGTTACAAAGCAGTACTCTAGCATTTACTGCTGCCTGATACAGTAAAGTACCGTTCCTGGTTCCACAATATTTAGGGGTTCACAGCCTGACTTGTGCCGTCCGTCTACATCAGCCACGTTAATACATTGCTGGTGGCTTTTGCAAATACAAAGCAGGACTCTAGCATTTTATACTGCCTGATTCAGTGAATGCACCGTTTCTGTTTCCACAATACTTAGGGGTTCAAAGCTTGACTTGTGCCATCTGTCCACATCAGCCAGATTAATACGTTGCCTGTGGCAAATAAAAACCAGGACTCTGGCATTTAGTGCTGCCTGTTCTCCTCTCCACACTGACTGGTCCTGTTTCCACAATATTTAGGGGTTCTGGCTTTTGCAAATACAAAGCAGCACTCTACCATTTTGTGCTGCCTGGTACAAAGTACTAACTAGTACATTCTCCACAATATTTTTGGGGTCAAAGATTGCTTGGCTTGGGCTATCAGCGTCTACAAATATGTCAGCAAAACCTAAAATGACAAAAAGGCAGTTGTTGAGGGACAGGGACATGGACATGGTGTTGTCAGTGGTGGATGATAAGGCACTGAGTCTGTGTCAGGTCAGAAGAAGCTTGATGCATCCACTATGTTCCTTGTCAAATTGCCCAGTCTGGAACATAAATGTGTGTGGAAGCCAGAAGAGCAAGAGCAAATTCTGTCTTGGATGGTAGACAAGGCCTCTTTGCATTTGTCTTGCAGCAACCAATCTTCCATGCCCACACAGTCTACTGTGGATACACAGAAGGCTGGCACATCCAATCCTCAACCTGGTCCTTCTTCTTCCCCCCTTCATGAGTCACCAGAGACATATGACCTCAAGCTTGTGCAACTCTGAGGATCTGTTTTGTATATATCCTTTGGATGACTCTGGCCTCTCACCGTGCAGCATTGAAAAGGGACATGAGGATAAGGCATGCATTGATGCGCAAGTATTAAATGACCTACAGCCAGAAGAAAGCCACTTTGAGGAACATGATTTACTGTCCCCAGAGGTGGAGGCTGAGGACAATGAGACACAGTTGCCATCAGGACAGCCTACAATATCAAGTGGGAAGAAGGATGAGATGGAAGACGAGGTGGTCGATGGTGAGTCCACTGACCCAACCTAGACCATTGACATGCATAGCCAGCCCAGAAACACAGAGGAAAATGGATATGTAGCACCAACACGGGCACCAAGAGGTAGTGGTTTGCCCAAAGTGAAAACTGGGTCAACTTTTCCCAAGAGTACCCCCACTGTGGCCCAAGTCAGGGCAACGGGGCATTCAGCCGCTGTCTGGAATTTTTTTTCTGAATGACCTTCAGAGAAAAACATTGTAATCTATAGCATCTGCCATATCAAGTGTAGCAGAGGCCAGGGTAAAGGCAACCTGAGCACCACCAGTATGTTGAACCACATGGCAGGCAAACACTCCAGTAGGTGGGTAGAACACCAGGGTACCAAATTTGTGACTGCGGGTCAAACCACTGCAATGTCACCTGTGCTACATCATTCAATATCTGCTGTCCAGGAAGCAGGCATTCATACATCCTGCCCACAAGGTGCAATTGCGCAGACACAGCAAACATCAATCACATACACTTCTTTGTCCCAGGGAAGCAATCAATTGTCTGTGCCTGTAAGCGTGAGGAGAGGATGGGTATTGTTCCTCCTGATGGGGACACAGAACCTTTGCCTGTTTGCAGCTTTGCCCACATGGCACAGTTCATGTGTAAGTGTCTGTGGCAAGACTCTCGCGTGATACACATTTTATCCAACAACCTATGCTGGTTGGCCATCTTTCTGAACCCACGGTACAAGGAGAAATTTCCATCTCTCCTTTTGGAGTCACCAAAGGGTTGCACAATGGAATCCTTCAAGAGGGTCACTGTAGATCAGTTGATGAAAACATCACTCTCAGACAGCGCTGTTGGCAGAGATACAGGCTCTTTCAACATCAAGGATTAATGGGGAGAGACACCAACACCAGGTCCAACAGAGGTGGGTGGGAAATGTGCGTAAACTGGGCCATTTTCAATAAACCAGGAAATCAGCAAGAGCTATCTGAGCCTGTAACAAGTCCAAGGAGGGAGACGTTGGTACTTAAGTGAATATACCTGTGTCCTTTCTGATGCTTCAGTTCCCTTTAATTAATGGGTGTCAAAGCTGAACACCTGTCCCGACCTCACCTTATACGCTGTGGAGGTGCTGGCCTGCCTGGCTGCTAGCGTGATGTCACAGTGTGTTTTCAGTTCTCCTGGAGTAATCATCACTGATAGGCGCACCACAGAGAATGCAGATAGACCTACTCTGATTAAATTCAACAAGGACTGGATTTCTCCACAGTTTGCAATCCCTCTAGATGAGAGCAAGCCAAACTAAATTCCCCCAAAATGTTCATTTTGAGTACTGCTGTTAACGTCAACCATGACTCAGCCCTAGGGATAATTTTTGTAAACACTATGCACATTGTGCAGTTGCGGACAAACCAGGACAGTGTTACTACTCCAACCTAAATACTATTTGTCTTTGGAGACCCTTGTGATGGGGACTTCCTGCGTCAATGATGATTCAGCTCATAGGGCTAATTTTTGTAAACACTATGCACATTGTACGGTGGCGGACAAACTAGGACAAGACTTCTACTCCAGCCTAATAGATAGCCGGATGGATAGCTAGATAGATAGAAATATAGATAGATAGAAAGACATATATAATGTCCCAACCTTTCATTTCACCCTTTAAATGGTGTTTAGTTTTGTTTTTAGCCACAAATTAATTATTTTCCCCTCAAAAATAAGGTAAGGTCCCCCCTATTTTTTGTACACAGCTGAGGTGAAGCAGACAGCTGCAGCCTGCAGACTGCAGCTGGCAACTCTATTTTGGCTGGTAATCCAAGACAGAAAGTTCCTCACGCTGTTATATTAAATTAAATTAAATTAATAATTTAAAACAAAAAATGTGGGCTTCCCCACAAATTGGATCACCAGCTAAGGTACAGCGGACAGCTGTGATCTGGTATTCT
Organism: Anomaloglossus baeobatrachus; assembly: GCF_048569485.1. NCBI lineage: Eukaryota > Metazoa > Chordata > Amphibia > Anura > Aromobatidae > Anomaloglossus > Anomaloglossus baeobatrachus. The sequence goes on from NC_134354.1 coordinate 532,377,260, forward strand.
CAGACCAGGGAGGTCCACAATTATTGGAAACTCTACAGCCTAAAAATAGCAGGCCACATCCGTGTCAGAAGTGGCGCATCCATTAGATGTGTCAATCCTGGCACTTCGCCCCCAACTCATCCCGTTGCCCTGGTGCGGTGGCAAACGGGGTAATATAAGAGGTTGATACCAGCTATGTAATGTCACCTGGCATCAAGCCCTGGCAATAGTGAAGTCACGGCATCCATCAGATACCCGACATCACTAACACAGTCAGTAATAAAAAAATAGACAACAAAAAAAAAAATATTTGAAAAAACACTCCCCAATACATTCCCTCTTTCACCAATTTATTGGAAAGAAAAACAAATCCGGGTTCAGTGTAATCAAGTAAGGGGGTCCCACGACGATCTATACCATTCTCAATGTCCCAGTCAATGAAGAACAGAATGTTTCCCATTAGCTGGGGGAGCAATGCAGTGACATAAGCTAACATCATTAGGTCAGGCCAGGTCACTGCAGGGCATAATGAGCGCCAACGTCATGAGTAGAGTTGAGCGCGGCTCGAGGTTCTCCAGTTCGCGGCTCGAGTGATTTTGAGGGCTGTTCTAGATCAAACTAGAACTCAAGCTTTTTGCTAAAGTTCGATAGTTCTAGATACGTTCGAGAACGGTTCTAGCAGCAAAAAGACAAGCTAATTACAAGCTGGCTTTCTGCTGTAATAGTGTAAGTTACTCTGTGACTCACACTATTATGAAATTTCAGCGTATAGTGTGCGGGAACAGCGCATTCAGATCACTGCTGTTTGGATAATGGCGATCGCCATTTTTTTTTTTTTTTCCTTGTCTTCCTTCCCTAAGCGCGCGCGTGTAGTGGGGCGGGCCAGCATGTCAGCCAATCCCAGACACACACACAGCTAAGTGGACTTTTAGCCAGAGAAGCAACGGCATGTGTGATAGGATGTCCATGTCACATGTCCATGCATTATAAAAACGGACATTTTCCTCCAGCACGCCATTATCTGCCTTCTGCGTCTTGTTGTCAGTCACCGCTGGCGTAGCTCCTGTCTCCGATACTGCTGTGCACGCTCTATACACAGCGCTATACAGAATAGGGATAGCAGTTTCTTTTAGTGCTTGTAAGGGCGAATACCGGCAGGGTCAGAGCCATAGGTGACAGTCAGGTCCATGAAAACAGATTTTACCAGCTACACAAGATGACAGCGTGTGTGTAGCTAAGGTCAGGGATTTCCTCGCTGCATTTCCCCATTGAGAGGGATAGAAAGGGAGGCTTCCTTTCCTCTACCCAGACCCACAACCCTGCCACTATACCCTCCTGCCCTTTGCACACTTAAACTCATTGTTACTAAGCCATTATACTAGCAAACACTGAGTAAACTTAGTGGCATCCTAAAAGTGGCTGTTGGACTTCCATTAGTGTCCCACTGGTGCAAACCTATGTGCAGCACCTCTGCATTGCACACTCAAACTCATTGTTACTAAGCCATTATACTAGCAAACACTGAGTAAACTTAGTGGCATCCTAAAAGTGGCTGTTGGACTTGCATTAGTGTCCCACTGGTGCAAAGCTATTTGCAGCACCACTGCATTGCACACTCAAACTCATTGTTACTAAGCCATTATACTAGCAAACACTGAGTAAACTTAGTGGCATCCTAAAAGTGGCTGTTGGACTTCCATTAGTGTCCCACTGGTGCAAAGCTATTTGCAGCACCACTGCATTGCACACTCAAACTCATTGTTACTAAGCCATTATACTAGCAAACACTGAGGAAACTTAGTGGCATCCTAAAAGTGGCTGTTGGACTTCATTATTGTCCCATTAGTGCAATGATATTTGCAGCACCTCTGCATTGCACACTCAAGCTCATTGTTACAAAGCCATTATAATACAAAACACTGAGTATACTTAGTGGCACCCTAAAAGTGGCTGTTGGACTTCCATTAGTGTCCCACTGGTGCAAAGCTATTTGCAGCACCTCTGCATTGCACACTCAAACTCATTGTTACTAAGCCATTATACTAGCAAACACTGAGTAAACTTAGAAGCATCCTAAAAGTGGCTGTTGGAATTCCATTAGTGTCCCACTGGTGGAAATCTATGTGCAGCACCTCTGCATTGCACACTCAAACTCATTGTTACTAAGCCATTATACTAGCAAACACTGAGTAAACTTAGAAGCATCCTAAAAGTGGCTGTTGGACTTCATTATTGTCCCACTAGTGCAATGATATTTGCAGCACCTCTGCATTGCACACTCAAGCTCATTGTTACAAAGCCATTATAATACCAAACACTGAGTAAACTTAGTGGCATCCTAAAAGTGGCTGTTGGACTTCCATTAGTGTCCCACTGGTGCAAATCTATATGCAGCACCTCTGTATTGCACACTCAAACTCATTGTTACTAAGCCATTATACTAGCAAACACTGAGGAAACTTAGTGGCATCCTAAAAGTGGCTGTTGGATTTCCATTAGTGTCCCACTGGTGCAAATCTATGTGCAGTACCTCTGCATTGCACACTCAAACTTTTTGTTACTAAGCCATTATACTGGCAAACACTGAGGAAACTTATTGGCATCCTAAAAGTGGCTGTTGGACTTCCATTAGTGTCCCACCGGTGCAAACCTATGGCCAGCACCTCTGCATTGCACACTCAAACTCATTGTTACTAAGCCATTATACTAGCAAACACTGAGGAAACTTAGTGGCATCCTAAAAGTGGTTGTTGGACTTCCATTAGTGTCCCACTGGTGCAAACCTACTGTATGTGCAGCATCTCTGCATTGCACACTCAAACTCATTGTTACTAAGCCATTATACTAGCAAACACTGAGTAAACTTAGTGGCATCCTAAAAGTGGCTGTTGGACTTCCATTAGTGTCCCACTGGTGCAAATCTATGTGCAGCACCTCTGCATTGCACACTCAAACTCATTGTTACTAAGCCATTATACTAGCAAACACTGAGGAAACTTAGTGGCATCCTAAAAGTGGCTGTTGGAATTCATTATTGTCCCACTAGTGCAATGATATTTGCAGCACCTCTGCATTGCACACTCAAGCTCATTGTTACAAAGCCATTATAATACCAAACACTGAGTAAACTTAGTGGCATCCTAAAAGTGGCTGTTGCACGTCCATTAGTGTACCACTGGTGCAAAGCTATGTGCAGCACCTCTGCGTTGCACACTCAAACTCATTGTTACTAAGCCATTATACTAGCAAACACTGAGGAAACTTATTGGCATCCCAAAAGTGGCAGTTGGACTTCATTATTGTCCCACTAGTGCAATGATATTTGCAGCACCTCTGCATTGCACACTCAAACTCATTGTTACAAAGCCATTATACTAGCAAACACTGAGTAAACTTAGAAGCATCCTAAAAGTGGCTGTTGGACTTCCATTAGTGTCCCACTGGTGCAAATCTATGTGCAGCACCTCTGCATTGCACACTCAAACTCATTGTTACTAAGCCATTATACTGACAAACACTGAGTAAACTTAGAAGCATCCTAAAAGTGGCTGTTGGACTTCATTATTGTCCCACTAGTGCAATGATATTTGCAGCACCTCTGCATTGCACACTCAAGCTCACTGTTACAAAGCCATTATAATACCAAACACTGAGTAAACTTAGTGGCATCCTAAAAGTGGCTGTTGGACTTCCATTAGTGTCCCACTGGTGCAAATCTATGTGCAGCACCTCTGCATTGCACACTCAAACTCATTGTTACTAAGCCATTATACTAGCAAACACTGAGGAAACTTATTGGCATCCTAAAAGTGGCAGTTGGAAATCATTATTGTCCCACTAGTGCAATGATATTTGCAGCACCTCTGCATTGCACACTCAAACTCATTGTTACTAAGCCATTATACTAGCAAACACTGAGGAAACTTAGTGGCATCCTAAAAGTGGCTGTTGGACTTCCATTAGTGTCCCACTGGTGCAAACGTTCTGTACGTGCAGCACCTCTGCATTGCACACTCAAATTCATTGTTACTAAGCCATTATACTAGCAAACACTAAGTAAACTTAGTGGCATCCAAAAAGTGGCTGTTGGACTTCCATTAGTGTCCCACTGGTGCAAACCTATGTGCAGCACCTCTGCATTGCACACTCAAACTCATTGTTACTAAGCCATTATACTAGCAAACACTGAGTAAACTTAGTGGCATCCTAAAAGTGGCTGTTGGACTTCCATTAGTGTCCCACTGGTGCAAAGCTATTTGCAGCACCACTGCATTGCACACTCAAACTCATTGTTACTAAGCCATTATACTAGCAAACACTGAGTAAACTTAGTGGCATCCTAAAAGTGGCTGTTGGATTTCCATTAGTGTCCCACTGGTGCAAAGCTATTTGCAGCACCTCTGCATTGCACACTCAAGCTCATTGTTACAAAGCCATTATAATACCAAACACTGAGTAAACTTAGTGGCATCCTAAAAGTGGCTGTTGGACTTCCATTAGTGTCACACTGGTGCAAATCTATGTGCAGCACCTCTGCATTGCACACTCAAACTCATTGTTACTATGCCATTATACTAGCAAAAACTGAGGAAACTTAGTGGCATCCTAAAAGTGGCTGTTGGACTTCCATTAGTGTCCCACTGGTGCAAATCTATGTGCAGAACCTCTGCATTGCACACTCAAACTCATTGTTACTAAGCCATTATACTATCAAACACTGAGGAAACTTATTGGCATCCTAAAAGTGGCTGTTGGACTTGCATTAGTGTCCCACCGGTGCAAACCTATGGGCAGCACCTCTGCATTGCACACTCAAACTCATTGTTACTAAGCCAGTATACTAGCAAACACTGAGGAAACTTAGTGACATCCTAAAAGTGGTTGTTGGACTGCCATTAGTGTCCCACTGATGCAAACCTACTGTATGTGCAGCATCTCTGCATTGCACACTCAAACTCATTGTTACTAAGCCATTATACTAGCAAACACTGAGCAAACTTAGAAGCATCCTAAAAGTGGCTGTTGGACTTCCATTATTGTCCCACTGGTGCAAATCTATGTGCAGCACCTCTGCATTGCACACTCAAACTCATTGTTACTAAGGCATTATACTAGCAAACACTGAGTAAACTTAGAAGCATCCTAAAAGTGGCTGTTGGACTTCATTATTGTCCCACTAGTGCAATGATATTTGCAGCACCTCTGCATTGCACACTCAAGCTCACTGTTACAAAGCCATTATAATACCAAACACTGAGTAAACTTAGTGGCATCCTAAAAGTGGCTGCTGGACTTCCATTAGTGTCCCACTGGTGCAAATCTATGTGCAGCACCTTTGCATTGCACACTCAAACTCATTGTTACTAAGCCATTATACTAGCATACACTGAGGAAACTTATTGGCATCCTAAAAGTGGCTGTTGGACTTCATTATTGTCCCACTAGTGCAATGATATTTGCAGCACCTCTGCATTGCACACTCAAACTCATTGTTACTAAGCCATTATTCTAGCAAACACTGAGGAAACTTAGTGACATCCTAAAAGTGGCTGTTGGACTTCCATTAGTGTCCCACTGGTGCAAACCTATGGGCAGCACCTCTGCATTGCACACTCAAACTCATAGTTACTAAGCCATTATACTAGCAAACACTGAGGAAACTTAGTGGCATCCTAAAAGTGGCTGTTGGACTTCCATTTGTGTCCCACTGGTGCAAACCTACTGTACGTGCAGCACCTCTGCATTGCACACTCAAACTCATTGTTACTAAGCCATTATACTAGCAAACACTGAGTAAACTTAGTGGCATCCTAAAAGTGGCTGTTAGACTTCCATTAGTGTCCCACTGGTGCAAACCTATGTGCAGCACCTCTGCATTGCACACTCAAACTCATTGTTACTAAGCCATTATACTAGCAAACACTGAGGAAACTTAGTGGCATCCTAAAAGTGGCTGTTGTACTTACATTAGTGTCCCACTGGTGCAAACCTACTGTATGTGCAGCACCTCTGCATTGCACATTCAAACTCATTGTTACTAAGCCATTATACTAGCAAACACTGAGTAAACTTAGTGGCATCCTAAAAGTGGCTGTTGGACTTTCGTTATTGTCCCACTGGTGCAAAGCTATTTGCAGCACCTCTGCATTGCACACTCAAACTCCTTGTTACTAAGCCATTATACTAGCAAACATTGAGTAAACTTAGTGGCATCCTAAAAGTAATTGTTGGATTTCCATTAGTGTCCCACTGGTGCAAAGCTATTTGCAGCACCACTGCATTGCACACTCAAACTCATTGTTACTAAGCCATTATACTAGCAAACACTGAGGAAACTTAGTGGCATCCTAAAAGTGGCTGTTGGACTTCCATTAGTGTCCCACTGGTGCAAATCTATGTGCAGCACCTCTGCATTGCACACTCAAACTCATTGTTACTAAGCCATTATACTAGCAAACACTGAGTAAACTTAGTGGCATCCTAAAAGTGGCTGTTGGACTTCCATTAGTGTCCCACTGGTGCAAATCTATGTGCAGCACCTCTGCATTGAACACTCAAACTCATTGTTACTAAGCCATTATACTAGCAAACACTGAGGAAATTTAGTGGCATCCGAAAAGTGGCTATTGGACTTCATTATTGTCCCACTAGTGCAAAGATATTTGCAGCACCTCTGCATTGCACACTCAAGCTCATTGTTACAAAGCCATTATAATACCAAACACTGAGTAAACTTAGTGGCATCCTAAAAAAGTGGTTGTTGGATTTCCATTAGTGTCCCACTGGTGCAAAGCTATTTGCAGCACCACTGCATTGCACACTCAAACTCATTGTTACTAAGCCAATATACTAGCAAACACTGAGGAAACAGTGGCATCCTAAAAGTGGCTGTTGGACTTCCATTAGTTTCCCACTGGTGCAAATCTATGTGCAGCACCTTTGAATTGCACACTCAAACTCATTGTTGCTAAGCCATTTTACTAGCAAACACTGAGGAAACTTAGTGGCATCCTAAAAGTGGCTGTTGGACTTCCATTAGTGTCCACTTGTGTAAAGCTATTTGCAGCACCACTGCATTGCACACTCAAACTCATTTTTACTAAGCCATTAAACTAGCAAACTATGCTGCCAGTTTAAGGGCCGTAGTTGCATTGTCAGGGATAGTTATTGTTGTTTATTCTGCTGTTAATAAAGATAGACCACCGCTGCAATCTACACCACCTCTCAATTTTTACTACCAAATTTTAAGTGCACAATCTTGTCGCAATCAAAATCTGTGGCAAAATGACAGATGCTGGTGGAAAGGGGAAGAGACGTGTTTTAAAAGGAAAAAAAGGGTTTGTCCGTGGGGAAGGTGGCAAAGCTCCATTAACATCTGCTTAAGATAGACCATCTTCCAGCAAAAGTAAGATGTCTACTACTTACCGTGGACAATCTGATGTGCTCCCTTTTTTACGGACACGAACAACTGGAACAAAGGTAGATGATGGCCAAAAAAAGCAAATGCTTGAATGGATCTCAAGTGGTCCAATAAGTGCCCTCTCCTCCACCTCAACTACCGCATCCAAAAAACACCAGTCCTCTGAGTTGTCATCCCAATCACACTTGCTTTCTCCCAGCTCTGAAGTCTCCATCCGCCCTGCACAGTATGGTGGAACTGAGATGGCTGAGTTTGCAGAGCTGTTCAGTCACACTATAGCCTGGGAATCAGAGGTGTGCTCCCAAACTACAGTGAGTACAGACCAGGAAATGGTCTGCAGTGATGCCCAGAACCTTTGTGACTCAGATTCAGGCTGTGATGACCAAGTTTCTGAGCATAATGTTGACCCTTATTCACAAACTGAAACACCTGTTGTAATTTACAATGAGGAACATACTGATGACGATGAGACGCAGATACCAGATTGGGGTGACAACTTAAATATTCGGTCAGGGCAAGAAGAGGCTCGGTCTGAGGGTGAGGGGAGTGCAAACACAACAATTGATGAGGAAGTTCTAGATCCCACCTACTGTCAATCCACAGTCAGGCCCTCGAGGAGGTCAACAGAGACGGTGGAGGAGGATGCAACTGACGATGAAGTTACCTTGCGCCTTCCTGAACAGAGTCGGAGCACTGGTAGCACGTCTACAACTGCATCCTCAGCCACCACTCTGCCTCTGAGCACTAGTCGGGGGGGGGCTCAGCAGGTCGCATGCCCTCTAAGCCTTGCCTAGCCTGGTCATTTTTTGACATAGCAAAAGATCGCCCAAATTATGTGATCTGTAAAATTTGTTGTGATTCTGTTAGTAGAGGGCAAAACCTCAGCAGTTTGACAACTTCTTCCATGAATCGTCACATGAATAAATATCATATGTCCCAGTGGGAAGCTCACCGTGCTGCAATGCGGCCTAGCGGAGCGAACCATCCACCGCCTGCCCCTTCCAGTGCATCCGCGCGCTCTTCATCTTCTAGGACTGTGGGGACAGCTGTCACACCTGGTTTTCCACGCACAACTTCCACCACTGTAACCGCAACAGGCAGTTTGCTTGGTAGGTCGTCAGTTGGTTTGGAAGGGGAAACAAGTGCATGTGTACAGCTCTCTCAGACATCGATAGCACCAACGTTGGATGAAGGCAACATCATGTCTACGCCTGCACTTTCCTCACAAACCTGCATTTTTCCAGGGACACCCTACTCAACACAGTCTACATACAGCAGCCAGATCTCTGTCCCTCAGATGTGGACAAACAAAAGGCCATTTCCTGCGACCCATGACAAAGCTAAGAGGTTGACTTTAACCCTCTGTAAGCTCTTGGCTACGGAAATGCTGCCTTTCCGCCTGGTGAACACACAGGATTTTAGAGACCTTATGTCTGTCGCTGTGCCCCAGTACCAGATGCCCAGTCGCCACTACTTCTCTAAGAAAGGTGTGCCCGCGCTACACCAGCATGTCGCACACAACATCACCGCTTCCTTGAGAAACTCTGTGTGTGAACGGGTGCATTTCACCACCGATACTTGGACCAGTAAGCATGGACAGGGATGTTAGATGTCGCTGACTGGGCACTGGGTAACTATGGTGATAGATGGTGAAGGGTCTGCTGCACAAGTCTTGCCGTCCCCACGACTTGTGTGTCAATCCTCTGTCTGTCCAAGTTCCGCCACTGCTTCTGCCTCCTCCACCTCATCTGGGTCCTCCACCTCCGCCCCAAACCTGCCTGGTCAGGCCACCAGCGTTCTCACTGCGCAGAAGGAATCACGCACCCCTCATTACTATGCTGGCAGCAGAGCGCAACGGCATCAGGCGGTCTTTAACTTGACATGTCTTGGAAATAGGAGTCACACAGTGGCTGAGTTGTGGGCAGCTCTGGAGACTGAGTTTAATAAATGGTTGTCTCCACTCAACCTGCAGCCTGGTAAGGCCGTGTGTGACAATGCTGCAAACCTGGGTGCGGCCCTTCGCCTGGGCAAGGTGACACAAGTGCCTTGTATGGCTCACGTGTTGAACCTTGTTGTCCAGCAATTTCTAACACACTATCCTGGCCTAGATGGCCTTCTGACCAGGGCACGAAAACTGTCTGCTCACTTCCGCCGTTCAACCGCCGCAGCTGAGCGATCTGCATTGCTCCAGAAGTCTTTCGGCCTGCCGGTTCATCGCCTGAAATGCGATGTGGCGACACGCTGGAATTCGACTCTCCACATGTTACAGCGACTGTGGCAGCACCGCCGAGCCCTGGTGCAATACATCATGACGTATAGCCTGGACCAACGAGATGCAGAGGTGGGGCAGATCACCTTGATGGAGTGGTCTCAGATCAAGGACCTATGCACCCTTCTGCACAGTTTCGACATGGCGACGAATATGTTTAGCTCTGACAATGCCATTATCATGGAAGGTATCTCGTGGAGACGCCTGACATGAATAATTTAGGACTTATTGGCAGCTATGGGCTTCCAATAACTCCTTATTACCCTGATTTGCCAACGCACCAGGGCAAATCGGGAAGAGCTGGGTACAGAACTGTCGCATATAATGTATTTCGCAATTCTGGGCGGCTGCTGACTGATATTGTTAGGCTGGGGGGCTCCCCATAACGTGGGGCTCACCATCCTGAGAATACCAGCCTTCAGCCGTTTGGCTTTATCTGGCTGGTATTAAAATTGGGGGGGGACCGCACGCCGTTTTTTTAAATTATTTATTTATTTATTTTACTGCGCAGTATAGACACGCCCACCGGCTGCTGTGATTGGGTGCAGTGAGACAGCTGTCACTCAGCTTGGGGGGCGTGTCTGACTGCAACCAATCACAGGCATCTGTGGATGGGGAAAGCAGGGAATACGAGATTGATTAATGAGCGGCCGGCATATTCAAAGTAATTGTTGCCGCGTATTCTCTGCACAGCTGTTCCTCACCACGCTGGTGATCGGGGAGCGGTAAGTATGAGAGAGGGCTGCTCACTTCAGTCACTCGGGGGATTAGCGGTCACTGGTGAATCCTTCACAGGTGACCGTTAATCAGTACGCGGCACACAGACAGAGCCGCGGCATGACAATGAAGTCGGGTGAAGTTCACCTGAGTTCATTCTCATCACGCAACTCTGTTTGCTGTCATCCGACATGTATCAACGACATTGTGCAACACACAAATGGACATTCCACACGGACATTCCACGTACACATACACAGGCATTTTACACACAAACACGGACATTTTACACGTGCACACGGCTCGCATACGCCATCACATGGATGCCATAAGTACCGGAGAAACGCCCCAAAAAAACGGAACACGGACCGAAAAACGGACCGTGTCACACGGACGTTTATTTTGCGGAAGTGTGTTTTAGGCCTAAGTCAGAGTACTTACTTGCAGATAAGAACTGCAAAGATGCATATGCTGGGCGTCTGCTGGTAATGCAATAGATAACTCACGCATTCCTATTGTTGTGACACATAAACAAAAATTCTAAATAGTCCCCTCTCTATCAAGGCATTACTCCCCATTCATTAAGGTACTTACTTGCAGGTCAAACTGCATGGATGTATATCCTGGACGTCTGTCGGTAATACAGTGGATGGTGGATGCTTGCCCATTATCGCCACTCTGAGGTTTAAATATCCCTCCATCTGGGCGTCTTATTAGACCATTTCCGGTCCTCGACGTTATAGTGGCATGATTGTCACTCCAATCAGCCAATCGGGCTGTAGGAGGATTCCTGTGACAAGCTCCATTACTTCATATCCAGTTTCCCAGCATTACTTCTATGTGCACGTCGCGATACGTCATTTCCGGTCCCAGAATGCATCTGGTACTATGGGACCTTGCGATTCATCACTTCCTGTCCCGGCAGTCATATGGGTCATATTGTAGGCGGAACCATACGTCATGCAGTGTCCTTTTGTATCCAAAACGGGGCATTTTCAGTCACATATAAGCGTTTAAAATATGTAATGGGAAGGATCCCTTGTTCCCTTGTTTCCAACATTTCCCTAGGGATGTCCGATGACTAGGGGGAGGTGCTATGTTTCATCATTATAGGCCTTGCAGCCAAAGGCTGCTTATGCTGTGGGAGGAGGCCTATAACTCCGCCCCCACTAGTGGCCATTTTTTTATTTGATAGCGACATATCAGCCGAAATATGGGAAATTCTATCCTCTATTCTATCCTCTATGCCAATTAAAGACAAGACATAATGTCATAGCTTTTCATATAACATTTTTGGTTGCTTAAAACAAAAATACAGTTTAAAAGAAAAATTTGGAAATTTTCCATAATACCATTCACCATTCTTATCACCATTGTTACGGTCATTTGCCCCATATATTCTGTTGACAAGTTAGCAAGCTTATCAAAAATGACATGATGCCAATAACGTATCAAACCTTGTGATTTCACTACAGATCTGTTTACAAAACATGACCTAAAAGTAAAAATGTAAACTATGATGTGACAAAAAACCTAATATGCATTGCCCAACATTTTTAAAAGGGTAGTCCGAAACTAATAATTTTAATGTTAAATAGCTATTTATTGCAATACACTAATCATTTTTCAAAATTCACTGTCATTAAAAAGTCCCTACCATTCCCACTTTAGTCCATCCAACTGCTTTATATTTTTTATATTTTTTTTTATATATCGTCACACACCGCCCCCCGAAGAAGCAATGCAGCGAAACGCGTTGGGACTTCCTTCCCCTCATTGGACCTCTGCCTTGGCACCTGCCTTTATTGTGCACTATATCATGGGTGAGTAGCAATGCTTTCTAGGTATTTTTGATGACTTTTCCTGCATTTAATAAGGAGCATTACTATAAACCCTTGTATGTTTTATATTCATCTGGCAGAGACCTGTGGTCTGGGAACCAGTTTCTGGGATCTTTCTCCTGCACCTTATGACATTTTATAATGTTTATTCCATGTATTGTCCCCTTGTGTAAATGTGACTATCTAATAAATATAACTATATTTTGATACGCACAAGGCACTTTATGTCTCTTATTTACATCATGAATGGCCCTTTAAGACTCCTTTCTCTTCTTTTTAAATATATGTACTGTTGGAGTGGCCCTATAAGATTGTGTTCTATTCCATCTGTTATCCCTAAATTCTGTTTTATAACTGCTTTATATTTTTTACCTACCCATTCTGATGATGTATTGTTTGTGAATTTCCGGTGCATGCTGGGAAACTAAAATTAGACGTCATCAGGGGAAAGGAGCTGTGGTCACTGCCGGAAACTCTGCACCCACCCTAAAATGAAGCGTCATTAGTGATGTCTGTTATACTGGCTGGGCTTGGCCCTGCCCTACTGAGCATGTGTCAATTGTCATTTCCAATTTATGTTCAATACAAGCTGTTGTCACTATGCAATATTTCTTTCAATGCACAGTGACAGATCGTTCCCTTGTTGACTCTAATTAGAAGTGATGAGCTATAAAAAGACTAAATGGTCAATGAGCAGTATAAAGTAGTGAACATCGAAAAGAGAGACAAGCATCGCTCCCAATTAGAGTTGAGCGATGTTCGAGGTTCAACAATTTCATGTTTGAGTGATTTTGGGGGGTGTTCGAGAGGCTCGACGAACGCGAGCTTTTTGCTAAAAGCTCGACAGTTCGAGATACGTTCGAGAACGGTTCAAGCACCAAAAAGCCAAGCTAGTTACTAGCTGGCTTTTCACTGTAATAGTTTGAGTCACTGTGTGAATCCCGCTATTATCAAAATTCAGCGTATAGTGTGCGGGGGGGACGGGGTTTAGATCAGTGCTGCTGCTGAGCTGAGTGCTGAGATAATGCCGATCGCAAGTGAGACACACACTGCACAGTGGATTTTTGCCAGACAAGCAAGGGCTTGTGTCATAGGCTGTGCATGTCACATGTCTTTGTTCAATAAGACACGGCCATTTTCCCCGTCGCCGCCATTATCTGTCTGCTGCGTGTGGGTGACAGTCACTGCTCCCGCTCCCGCTGCTACTGCTGCTGTGTGCACTATAGAGATACAGTGCAATCTACACAGCGCTTTAGGGATTAGGGACTACTGGTTATTTAAGCCCTTTTCAGGGCTGATTTAAAGGCGTTCATAGCCATAGATGCTGGGCAGGTCCGTGCAAACGCTGTGCTGGGCTTTGCTGTCCTGCTACCTACAGCACCCATGCATTCTACCCACCTGGCCATTTTTTGCCACTCTATTTTATTTCACCAAAGTGCTGACACTTTTTGTGGCATCCTAAAAGTGTCTGGAATACTAAGTTAGTGTTCCTTTGCTGTCCACTGACCCACAGCACCCGTGCATTCTACCCACCTGGCCATTTTTTGCCACGCTATTTTATTTGCCCAAAGAGCTGACACTTTGTGGCGCCCTAAAAATGTCTGGAATACTAAGTTAGTGTTACTTTGCTGTTCACTGACCCACAGCACCGGGCATTGTACCCACCTGCCCATTTTTGCCACACTATTTTATTTGCCGAAAGACCTGACACTTTTTGTGCCATCCTAAAAGTGTCTGGAATACTAACTTAGTGTTCCTTTGCTGTCCACTGACCCACAGCACCCCTGCATTCCACCCACCTGCCCATTTTTGCCACGCTATTTTATTTGCCTGAAGAGCTGACACTTTATGTGCCATCCCAAAAGTGTCTGAAATACTAAGTTAGTGTTCCTTTGCTGTCCACTGACCCACAGCACCCCTGCATTGTACCCACCTGCCAATTTTTGCCACGCTTTTTATTTGCCCAAAGAGCTGACACTTTTTATGCCATCCTAAAAGTGTCTGGAATACTAACTTAGTGTTCTTTTGCTGTCCACTGACCCACAGCACTTGGGCATTGTAACCACCTGGCCATTTTTTGCCCCGCTATTTTATTTCCCCAAAGAGCTGATACTTTTTGTGGCATCCTAAAAGTGTCTGGAATACTAAGTTAGTGTTCCTTTGGTGTCCGCTGACCCACAGCACCCGGGCATTGTATCCACCTGCCCATTTTTGCCACGCTATTTTATTTGCCCAAAGAGCTGACACTTTTTGTGCCATTCTAAAAGTGTCTGGAATACTAAGTTAGTATTCCTTTGCTGTTCACTGACCCACAGCACCCATGCATTCTACCCACCTGGCCATTTTTTGCCAGGCTATTTTATTTCCCCAAAGAGCTGACACTTTTTGTGACATTCTAAAAGTGTCTGGAATACTAAGTTAGTGTTCCTTTGCTGTCCACTGACTCACAGCACCCGTGCATGCTACACACCTGTCAATTTTTGCTACGCAATTCTAATTGCAAACTGTGCTGCCACTGTTACTAAAATTGACCGGGATATTCAGTGTTAGTTCGTCAGCTGTTAATAAAGCTAGACCATCTCTGCATTGTACACACCTGTCAATTTTTAGCTATGTAATTCTAATTGCAAACTGTGCTGCCACTGTTAGGGGCATACTAAAATTGACCGGGTTACTCAGTGTTGGTTCTTCAGCTGTCAATAAAGCTAGACCACCTCTGCAATCTACACCACCTCTCCATTTTTGCTACCACATTTTAAGTGTCCAATCTTGTTGCTAACAAAATGAGTGGCATAAGGACAGATGCTGATGGAAAGGGGAACAGGCATGTCGGAAAAGGAAAAATAGTTTGTGTCCATGGGGTAGGTGGGAAACCTACATTAACATCTGCTGAAGAAAGGCCATCTTCCAGCAAAAGTATGATGTCTACTACTTTCCGTGGCCAATCTGATTTTCTCCTTTTTTTACGGAACCGAACAACTCTAAAAAAGGTAGACGATGCACCAAAAAAGAACGTGCCTGAATGGATCGCAAGTGCTTCAACAAGTGGCCTCTCCTCCACCTCAACTTCAACATCCAAAAAACAACAGTCCTCTGAGTTGTCAACCCAATCGCACTTGCTTTCTCCCAGCTCTCAAGTCTCCACCCGCTATGCAGAGTATGGTGTAACAGAGATGGCTGAGTCTGCAGAGCTGTTCAGTCACACTATACCCTGGAAATCAGAGGTTTGCTCCCAAACTACAGTGAATACAGACTAGGAAATGGTCTGCAGTGATGCCCAGAAGCTTTGTGAGTCTGATTCAGGCCCTGATGACCAAGTTTCTGAGCATAATGTACACCCTCATTCCCAAACTGTAACACCTGTTGGTGGAGACAATGAGGAACATACTGATGATGATGAGACGCAGTTACCTGATTGGGATGACAACTTAACTATTCAGTCAGTGCAGGAAGAGGTTAGGTCTGAGGGCAAGGGGAGTTCAAACACAACGCTTGATGATGAAGTTCTAGATCCCACTTACTGTCAACTCACATTCACGCACTCGAGGAGGTCAGCAGAGGCGGTGGAGGAGGATGCGACTGACGACGAAGTAACCTTGCGCCTTCCTGTCCTGGACAGAGTCAGAGTACTGGAAGCACGTCAACAACTGAATCCTCAGCCACAACTTCCTCTGAGCACAAGTCGGGGTGGCTCTGCAGGTCGCATGGGCTCTAAGCCTTGCCTAGCCTGGTCCTTTTTTGACCTCGCAAAGGATCTCCCAAATCATGTGATATGTAAGATTTGTCGGCAATCTATAAGTAGAGGCAAAAAGCTCACTAGTTTGACAACTTCTTCCATGAATCGTCACATGAATAACAAGCATAAGTCCCAGTAGGAAGCTCACTGTGCTACAATGGGGCCTAGCGGAGCGGGCAAACCACCGCCTGCCCCTTCCAGTGCATCCGCGCGCTCTTTTTCTTCTATGACTGTGGGGACAGCTGTAACACATGTTTTTCCACGCAGACCTTCCACCTCTTTAACCGCAACAGGCAGTTTGCTTGGCAGGTCGGCAGTTGTTTTGGAATTGCAAACAAGTGCTGGTGTAGAGCTCTCTCAGACATCAAGAGCACCATCTTTGGATGAAGGCAACATAATGTCTCTGCCTGCACCTTCCTCACAGACCTGCAGTTTTCCACGGACACACTACTCAACACCGTCTCCACACAGCAGCCATATTTCGGTCCCTTAGATGTGGACGAATAAAAGGCCATTTCCTCCGAGCCATGACAAAGCTAAGAGGTTGACTTTCACCCTCTGTAAGCTCTTGGCTACTGAAATGCTGCCTTTCTGCCTGATGGACACAGAGGATTTTCGAGACCTTATGTCAGTCGCAGTGCCCCAGCACCAGATGCCCAGTCACCACTACTTCTCCAAGAAAGATGTGCCTGCGCTACACCAGCATGTCGCACACAACATCACTGCTTCCTTGAGAAACTCTGTGTGTGACAGGGTGCATTTCACCACCGATACTTGGACCAGTAAGCATGGACAGGGGCGTTACATGTCTCTGACTGGGCACTGGGTAACTATAGTGAGAGATGGAGAAGGGTCTGCTGAACAAGTCTTGCCGTCCCCATGACTTGTGCGTCAATCCTCTTTATGTAGAAGTTCCTCCACTGGTTCTGCCTCCTCAACCTCATCTGGTTCCTCCAACTCCGCACCAAGCTTGCCTGGTCAGGCAACCCACGTTGTAACTGAACACAAGGAATCCCGCACACCTCCTTACTATGCTGGCAGCAGAGCTCAATGGCATCAGGTAGTCTTTACATTGAAATTTCTGGGAAATAAGAGTCACACAGCTGAGGAATTTTGGTCAACTCTGCGGTCCAAGTTTCGTAATGATTGTCTCCACTCAACCTGCAGCCTGGGAAGGCCGTGTGCGACGATGCTGCAAACCTGAGTGCGGCCTTTCACCTGGGCAAGGTGACACACGTGCCTTGTATGGCTCACGTGTTGAACCTTGTTGTCCAGCAATTTTTAACCCACTATCCCGGCCTAGATGGGCTTCTGCACAGGGCAGGTCACTCTCTGCTCACTTCCGCCGTTCAACCGTCGCAGCTGACCGACTTGCATCGCTCCAGAAGTCTTTTGGCCTGCCGGTTCACCGCCTGAAATGAGATGTGGCGACACGCTGGAATTCGACTCTCCACATGTTGCAGCGACTGTGGCAGCACCACCGAGCCCTGGTGCAATCCGTTATGACGTATAGCCTGGGCCAACGAGATGCAGAGGGGGGGAAGATCACGCTGGTGGAGTGGTCTCAGATCAAGGACCTATACACCCTTCTGCACAGTTTTGACATAGCGACGAATATGTTTAGAGCTGACAATGCCATTATCAGCATGACAATTACAGTCATTTACATGCTGGAGCACACGCTAAACACTATTCGGAGTCAGGGGGTGGGACAAGAGGAAGGCGAGGAAGTACAGGAGGATTCATATGCGCAAGGGATACCAACATCTACAAGGTCCAGACGTTCAGCATCACCAAGGCGGCAGGCATGGGAAAGTGGGGAAGAGGGATTAAGAAGGGCGCATGGTAGCAGCCAAAATGTTGAGAAAGGTGCAGGAGACCAGGAAGAAATGAAGGACGAACTCTCGATGGGCATGGAAGACTCAGCAGATGAGGGAGACCTTGGTCAAATTTCAGTTGAACGAGGTTGGGGGGAGATGTCAGAGGAAGAAAGCACTGTTATCACCTCGCCGCCACAAACACAACGAGTGTTTGGTCCGCATGGATGCGCAAGACACATGAGCGCTTTCTTGCTGCACTACCTACAACATGACCCTCGGATTGTCCGAATTAGAAGTGTTGATGACTACTGGGTTGCCACACTATTATATCCCCTGTACAAGTCCAAATTTGGCGAAATAATTCCAGCCACGGACGCACGTATGCAGGAGTATCAGCAGAAGCTGTTACTCAATCTTAGCTCGGCTTTTCCACCAAACACCAGTGGTGCACAGAGTGAGTCTCCCAGTTGTAACTTGGCAAGCATGGGACTGTCTCCTCATTATCAGTCAAACCGTACCTGCAACACCGTATCTGGTGCTGGTAACAGCAATTTTATGGAATCGTTTCAAAAATTTTTTAGACCATCCAATGCAAGGCCACAAGAGACAAGAAGTCTGACACATAGTCAACGGCTGGAGAGGATGATACAGAAGTATCTCCAAATGAACATCGATGCCATGACTTTGCAACTGGAGCCTTGCTCATTTTGGGCTTCAAATCTTGAAAAATGGCCTGAGCTTGCCACTTACACCTTGGAGATCTTGTCGTGTCCCGCAGCCAGCGTTGTCTCTGAATGTGTCTTCAGTGCTGCTGGGTGTGTGCTGACAGATAAGCGCACGCGTCTGTTCAGTGACAATGTGGACAGACTAAAGTTCATCAAGATGAACAAGTCATGGATAAGCAAGGACTTTACTACCCCTGTATCATCCTGGGAAGAGTAAAGGCTGGCGTATTTTTGACTGTGCTTGATGCAAATCTACCTGTCAAGTTTGCAACTGGGACACAAGTGATGCCACTGAAGTGGTGTCTGTGGGGCCCAATTTTTGGAAAAAAGTGAGACTCTGCTTTGAGTCCCCTTGCTGTGTTTTACATGATTTTAGAAGGGCATGACATGCCTATATCTGTGTCTCCTCCTCTTTTTCCTCATCCAGCTGCTTTGTTTTCGCATGAGTATATATCCTTGGCACTTTCCCATGTTTTGTGGTGTCTTGGGAGTTGTTTGTCACCTTTTGGTCACCTTTGAAGGTGTTTTCTATCTGTTTTTATGTGTTTGTTTGTTTCCCATTGTTTTCAATGGGGTTTGAGAGGTTCGTCGATCGGTTCGCCGAACCGAACTCGACCGCGGCCTCCGTTCGACAAACTAAACCGAACTCGAGCCTTTAGAGGCTGGCTCATCTCTACTCCCAATAGTGACATCACTTTGGGGTTAGACTTGTCTTTGCTTGCTAGGTTCTATTCTTCAATGCACTGGGAAATTTGAAACGATATGTAATCAAAATGGAAATGTGTAACAAAAAGAAATAAAGCACTTAGAGAGAAAAGAGTGAGGACTTTTAAATTAAAGTGTATAAAAAAAGATTAAGTTATTACAGTAAACAGTCATTTAGGCTTAAAATCAAAATTATTTTTGGACTATCCCTTTAGGGTAAATATTATGAAGCCAATTATTTTATAATATTGGGCTTTATTTATTTTTGCACCAAAAACTTTTATATCTGTTGTGAAAGCAATACCTAATCCTGCAGCAATGTTGTGCCTGTGATAGAATTCAATTAATGTGTAGCCATGCCCTTTAACTTAGCTTCACATCTACAGCTCCCATTAAAGTGAATAGAGAGAGCCGTGCATGGCACACCCTATAGTAACATTGATTACATCATCATTTATTTGGGGACTTTTTTCTGCACCAACAATTATCAGATATTTACAGTATATCCTGGGATTATGCCATATATACAGTATGTCTGTGATGCGACCACCACTTTAAATATTTTTGTTTTTCAAAGTTTGGGGCTTTTTTAATGCTTTTAGCTATTTTTACCAATTTATTAGTAATATTAGTGTTATATTAAAGAATATTAGTCTTGTTTTTAAAAGTAATATTCGTCTTGTAGTAGTAGTAGTAGATGTAAAATTTTACTGACCTAAGAAAATCAGTACTGCTCTTTTTGTAAGTTAAGTCATTTCAGTGTAATAGCACTTTGAATCATAGAAGCACACCTTTTCCAGCATTAAAGAATGCAAGTATTGCGCTTGATTCTTCTCTTGATGAAAGTCAAACATTTGCTGAGTCGGAGTTTCTTTTACTATTGTACTATTTTCCAATAGTACCTTTCATCTTTTAAATTAAGCTAAAATTGCTGCTCCTTTCAATGGGAAAAAATCTATGTCATGAAGCTTTCAATCTTTGGTGAGAATGGAGTTAATATACTTGATTGGTGTCAGTGGTTTGATATATGCCATTTTTTGGTAAGGCAGTGCTGCAATTTAATCTCCTTTGAGGCATATTTTCCATGTAATTTCTTTATATTATCTTGTCCTGAATATTTGCTTTGGGCAACTTTTTAACTTTCTCTCTTGAAGGAACTTTGAGTCACATTACATGGATGCTACTGATGCATTGCTCAATATCAACATCAGAAATCATTGGGTTTTACGGTTTGTGAATAGCAGCGTTGGTCTGACCCACAGGGACACCAGACTATGCTCTGGTGGGCATAGGTCCTTGATGGGTCCGCGTGCAAGATGTAGAGGGCATCCGCCAGTAACAGTTCCTTAGTTGTTATAATGACCACCAGTCTAAAGGCCAACAGCCGTCGTCAGTGCATGGCTATCACTCAAGGTATGGGGGGATACCAAATGAATGGCAAAAGTGGGGGAGGAGTGGGAAACCCTCTCTCTAGGGAAGGGGGAAGATGGTGACCCTGGTAAAACCTACCACTGGCTCCGGGCTTCCCTGACCTCCTGAGATAGGTTCCTCATCTATAAATCAATCAGGATACTTAGGTCCTGGCTGTCCCTGAAATAGGCCCTAAGTAGTGACCGGATGGGTTGAGCACTAGTAAATCCCACTGAGACCTAAAGAACACATAGAGAAAACAAACAGAGGAATACAAACGGACAACTTATCTGCAAGATTACTTTGGAATAATGACAGCAACATATGAAAATGTGTAATGACAGGACATTTCAAGCTGACTGCCTGCAATCTGGACAGCATAGGAGAAACTTTATCAGTGGCAACAAACCAAAAGTATATGCAGGTACATATAGACACAGGGAGTTGAGATATGGATTTGCAGCTGAATTGCCAATATATCTTCAGGGTCCAAAAGGGAAAGAGTTAACCCTTACAGGGACGATACATAGAACTCCATTCCCAACAAGGAAGAAAATATGGTATATCAAGGAGCAGTTTGTGCAGCCAAACGCAGTAATGTTCTGAAGTCAGACACCACAGGGTTGTCTGTCAACCATGAAACACCCGTGACAGTACCCCCCTTCTACTAGTGATCTCTGGACACTCAGGACCAGGTTTTTCAAGATGAGAGGCATGAAATGAATGAACCAACCTTGTGGCATTCATGTTCAATGCTGGAACTCACATTCTCTCCTCTGGTCCATAACCCTTCTAGTTCACCAAATATTGAAATGAATGATGTAGAAAGCAAGAATCAACAACCTTAGTTATTTGGAATTCCAAATTACCATCATCCATGACCAGGGCAAGCAGCAAAGGGGACGGCTTCAAAGGTACAACATACTTCTTGAGCAGTGGTCTGTGAAACAAATTGTAGAAAATTTTTAAGAGAAAGCCTGAGGTAACTCATATAGTTATAACTTTATAGGGACCAATAAACTTAATGCTCACACTACCAGGAAGCAACTTTAAACTTAATATTCCTAGTGGATAACCACACATAGTGATTCCCACTTAAGTCCACACCTGGCAAGTGTATTCTATCAGCCATATGTTTGTATCTGTCCCCCATAACCCTCAAATTATTCTGAAGTGCTTGTCATACAGAAGAGAGTGATGATGCAAAATGCTCCTCTTAAGGAACCCCTGAAGCCAACCTGCCACTCAAGGTACGAAACTGTGGATGAAAACCATATGCACCAAAAAATGGTGACTTGCCAGTAGACAACACAGCCCCAACAAACACCTCAGATGCATCAACCGCTATAAAAATGGCTGTGAAACATTAGGCTAGATGAATATAGGTGCTGTGGAAAAACATCTTTGTGGCGGAGTCCGAACATTTAGCGAACTCCAACCCCTTTTTTGTCATGTCAATAAGAGGTAGAGATGAGCGATCCTGCCAAGCATCAGATTGGTTAAGGATCACTCCTGAGATCACGATCGGATCGTCGATCCTAGCCTATCCGATCATTGATCCTAGCCGAACCCATTCAATTAAATGGGAGACAAAAGTGATGTGTTGTAAAATGGTGTAGGGTGGTCTTTAAAAGAAAGAAAATACAAAGGGTTAAAGCAGTACATACTTGCTGAGTCCCCATTGCTGCAGTGCTACTTCCGGGTCCGACAATGATCTAATTATGCATATTCACTGCTTTCTCCGGCCACCGGCATCTGTGATTGGCAGCGGTTGGACCACGCTCCCACCCTCTAAGACAGTGTCTGTAATTTGTTGGAACAACAAAGACTGTGCCTTCATACTGGTGATAAATAAATAAATACATTAAAAATAATTATGTAAGTCCCCCTGTATTGATACCCAGCACAGATAAAACCATGGCTACAAGCTACAGCCCCTAGACGTGTGCTTATTTGGCTGCATATCAAAAAAAAAAGGAACTCCATTGGCATATTTAAATAAATAATTTTAAAATACCACATTTAGTCCCCCTCAATTTTGATACTCAACCATGATAGAGCCTGACAGCTAGGGGCTGGTATTCTTAGCCTGAGGAGATCCAAGCTTATTGGGAGCCCTCAGCCTTAAAATAGCAGATTGCAGGTACTCAGAATTGTCACATCCATTAGAAGTGACAATCCCAGCACGTCACCCGGCTCATCCTGACTGCCCTGGTGCGGTGGCAATCAGGGTAATTACGGGTTAATTACAGCCCACAGCTGCCACTAAGCCCTAGATTAGTGATGGGGAGGGTCTATGAGTAGAGTTGAGCGCGGTTCGTGGTTCGTGGTTCTCCAGTTCTAGGCTCGAGTGATTTTGGGGCCTGTTCTAGATCGAACTAGAACTCGAGCTTTTTGCAAAAGCTCGATAGTTCTAGAAACAATCGAGAACGGTTCTAGCAGCAAAAAAACAGCTAAATCCTAGCTGGCTTTCCGCTGTAATAGTGTAAGTCACTCTGTGACTCACACTATTATGAAATTTTAGTGTATAGTGTGCGTGAACAGCGCCTTCAGATCACTGCTGTTTGTATAATGGCGATCGCCATTTTTTGTTTTTTTTTCCTTGTCTTCCTTCCCTAAGCGCGTGCGTGTAGTGGGGAGGGCCATTATGTCAGCCAATCCCAGACACACACACAGCTAAGTGGACTTTTAGCCAGAGAAGCAACGGCATGTGTGATAGGATGTCCATGTCACATGTCCCTGCATTATAAAAACGAGTATCTGGCCGTCTGGACGCCATTATCTCTTCTGCGTCCTTGGTGTCAGATATCACTGGCGCAGCTCCGTCCTTTGTCCTATCGCCGATACTGCTGTATGCGCTCCATACACAGCGCTGGACAGCTTAGGGAGAGCACTTTCCATCAGTCCTTTTAAGGGCTCGTACCGGCAGGGTCAGAGTTAAGGTGACAGGTCCTGAAAACAGAGCCAGCGTCTGTGTAGCTAAGGTCAGGGATTAACTAAGCCATTATACTAGCAAACACTCAGTGTACCTAGTGGCATCCTAAACGTGGCTATTGGACTTTGCTATAGTCCCACTAGTGCAAAGATATTTGCAGCACGTCTGCCTGCATTACACACTCAAACTCATTATAACTAAGCCATTATACTAGCAAACACTCAGTGTACCTAGTGGCATTCTAAACGTGGCTATTGGACTTTTGTCTACTCCCACTAGTGCAAAGATATTTGCAGCACGTCTGGCTGCATTGCACACTCAAACTCATTATAACTAAGCCATTATACTAGCAAACACTCAGTTTACCTAGTGGTATTCTAAACGTGGCTATTGGACTTTTGTCTAGTCCCACTAGTGCAAAGATATTTGAAGCACGTCTGCCTGCATTGCACACTCCAACTCATTATAACAGCCATTATACTAGCAAACACTCAGTGTACCTAGTGGCATCCTAAACGTGGCTATTGGACTTTGCTATAGTCCCACTAGTGCAAAGATATTTGCAGCACCTCTGCCTGCATTGCACACTCAAACTCATTGTTACTAAGCCATTATACTAGCAAACACTCAGTGTACCTAATGGCATTCTAAACATGGCTATTGGACTTTTGTCTAGTCCCACTAGTGCAAAGATATTTGCAGCACCTCTGCCTGCATTGCACACTCCAAATCATTATAACAGCCATTATACTAGCAAACACTCAGTGTACCTAGTGGCATCCTAAACGTGGCTATTGGACTTTGCTATAGTCCCACTAGTGCAAAGATATTTGCAGCACGTCTGCCTGCATTACACACTCAAACTCATTATAACTAAGCCATTATACTAGCAAACACTCAGTGTACCTAGTGGCATTCTAAACGTGGCTATTGGACTTTTGTCTACTCCCACTAGTACAAAGATATTTGCAGCACGTCTGGCTGCATTGCACACTCAAACTCATTATAACTAAGCCATTATACTAGCAAACACTCAGTGTACCTAGTGGTATTCTAAACGTGGCTATTGGACTTTTGTCTAGTCCCACTAGTGCAAAGATATTTGAAGCACGTCTGCCTGCATTGCACACTCCAACTCATTATAACAGCCATTATACTAGCAAACACTCAGTGTACCTAGTGGCATCCTAAACGTGGCTATTGGACTTTGCTAAAGTCCCACTAGTGCAAAGATATTTGCAGCACCTCTGCCTGCATTGCACACTCAAACTCATTGTTACTAAGCCATTATACTAGCAAACACTCAGTGTACCTAATGGCATTCTAAACATGGCTATTGGACTTTTGTCTAGTCCCACTAGTGCAAAGATATTTGCAGCACCTCTGCCTGCATTGCACACTCCAAATCATTATAACAGCCATTATACTAGCAAACACTCAGTGTACCTAGTGGCATCCTAAACGTGGCTATTGGACTTTGCTATAGTCCCACTAGTGCAAAGATATTTGCAGCACCTCTGCCTGCATTGCACACTCCAACTCATTATAACTAAGCCATTATACTAGCAAACACTCAGTGTACTTAGTGGCATCCTAAACGTGGCTATTGGACTTTTGTCTAGTCACACTAGTGCAAAGACATTTGCAGCACCTCTACCTGCATTGCACACTCCAACTCATTATAACTAAGCCATTATACTAGCAAACACTCAGTGTATCTAGTGGCATCCTAAACGTGGCTATTGGACTTTGCTATAGTCTCACTAGTGCAAAGATATTTGCAGCACCTCTGCCTGCATTGCACACTCCAACTCATTATAACTAAGCCATTATACTAGCAAACACTCAGTGTACCTAGTGGCATCCTAAACGTGGCTATTGGATTTTTGTCTAGTCACACTAGTGCAAAGACATTTGCAGCACCTCTGCCTGCATTGCACACTCCAACTCATTATAACTAAGCCATTTTACTAGCAAACACTCAGTGTACCTAGTGGTATCCTAAACGTGGCTATTGGACTTTTGTCTAGTCACACTAGTGCAAAGACATTTGCAGCACCTCTACCTGCATTGCACACTCCAACTCATTATAACTAAGCCATTATACTAGCAAACACTCAGTGTACCTAATGGCATCCTAAACGTGGCTATTGCACTTTGCTATAGTCCCACTAGTGCAAAGATATTTGCAGCAACCTCTGCCTGCATTGCACACTCCAACTCATTATAACTAAGCCATTATACTAGCAAACACTCAGTGTACCTAGTGGCATCCTAAATGTGGCTATTGGATTTTTGTCTAGTCACACTAGTGTAAGGACATTTGCAGCACCTCTACCTGCATTGCACACTCCAACTCATTATAACTAAGCCATTATACTAGCAAACACTCAGTGTACCTAGTGGCATCCTAAATGTGGCTATTGGACTTTTGTCTAGTCACACTAGTGCAAAGACATTTGCAGCACCTCTACCTGCATTGCACACTCCAACTCATTATAACTAAGCCATTCTACTAGCAAACACTCAGTGTACCTAGTGGCATCCTAAACGTGGCTATTGGACTTTGCTATAGTCCCACTAGTGCAAAGATATTTGCACCACCTCTGCCTGCATTGCACACTCCAACTCATTATAACTAAGCCATTATACTAGCAAACACTCAGTGTACCTAGTGGCATCCTAAACGTGGCTATTGGACTTTGCTATAGTCCCACTAGTGCAAAGATATTTGCAGCACCTCTGCCTGCATTGCACACTCCAACTCATTATAACTAGGCCATTATACTAGCAAACACTCAGTGTACCTAGTGGCATCCTAAACGTGGCTATTGGACTTTTGTCTAGTCACACTAGTGCAAAGACATTTGCAGCACCTCTACCTGCATTGCACACTCCAACTCATTATAACTAAGCCATTATACTAGCAAACACTCAGTGTACCTAGTGGCATCCTAAACGTGGCTATTGGACTTTGCTATAGTCCCACTAGTGCAAAGACATTTGCAGCACCTCTACCTGCATTGCACACTTTAACTCACTATAACTAAGCCATTATACTAGCAAACACTCAGTGTACCTAGTGGCATCCTAAACGTGGCTATTGGACTTTGCTATTGTCCCACTAGTGCAAAGATATTTGCAGCACCTCTGCCTGCATTGCACACTCAAACACATTATAACTAAGCCATTATACTAGCAAACACTCCGTGTACCTAGTGGCATCATAAACGTGGCTATTGGACTTTGCTATAGTCCCACTAGTGCAAAGATATTTGCACCACCTCTGCCTGCATTGCACACTCCAACTCATTATAACTAAGCCATTATACTAGCAAACACTCAGTGTACCTAGTGGCATCCTAAACGTGGCTATTGGACTTTTGTCTAGTCACACTAGTGCAAAGACATTTGCAGCACCTCTACCTGCATTGCACACTTCAACTCATTATAACTAAGCCATTATACTAGCAAACACTCAGTGTACCTAGTGGCATCCTAAACGTGGCTATTGGACTTTGCTATTGTCCCACTAGTGCAAAGTTATTTGCAGCACCTCTGCCTGCATTGCACACTCCAACTCATTATAACTAAGCCATTATACTAGCAAACACTCAGTGTACCTAGTGGCATCCTAAACGTGGCTATTGGACTTTGCTATAGTCCCACTAGTGCAAAGATATTTGCAGCACCTCTGCCTGCATTGCACACTCCAACTCATTATAACTAAGCCATTATACTAGCAATTGATGCTGCCAGTTTAAGGGCCGTAGTTGCATTGTCAGGGATATTTATTCTTTATTATTCTGCTGTTAATAAAGCTAGACCACCGCTGCAATCTACACCACCTCTCAATTTTTACTATTACATTTTAAGTGCACAATCTTGTCGCAATCAACATGAGTGGCAAAATGATAGATGCTGGTGGAAAGGGGAAGAGGCGTGGTGGAAAAGGAAAAAAAGGGTTTGTCCGTGGGGAAGGTGGCAAAGCTCCATTATCATCTGCTGAAGATAGACCATCTACCAGCAAAAGTAAGATGTCTACTACTTACCGTGGCCAATCCGATGTGCTGCCTTTTTTACGGACACAAACAACAGGAACAAAGGTAGATGATGGCCAAAAAAGGAAAATGCTTGAATGGATCTCAAGTGGTCCAACAAGTGCCCTCTCAGCCACGTCAAGTACCGCATCCAAAATACACCAGTCCTCTGAGTTGTCATCCCAATCAAACTTGCTTTCTCCCAGCTCTGAAGTCTCCATCAGCCCTGCACAGTATGGTGGAACTGAGATGGCTGAGTCTGCAGAGCTGTTCAGTCACACTATAGCCTTGGAATCAGAGGTCTCCTCCCAAGCTACAGTGAGTACAGAACAGGAAATGGTCTGCAGTGATGCCCAGAACCTTTGTGACTCTGATTCAGGCCGTGAGGACCAAGTTTCTGAGCATAATGTTGACCCTTTGTCACAAACTGTAACACCTGTGGTTATAGACAATGAGGAACATACTGATGAAGATGAGACGCAGATACCCGATTGGGATGACAACTTAAATATTCGGTCAGGGCAAGAAGAGGCTCGGTCTGAGGGGGAGGGGAGTGCAAACACAACAATTGATGATGAAGTTCTAGGTCCCACTTACTGTCAACCCACAGTCAGGCACTCGAGGAGGTCAACAGAGGTGGTGGAGGAGGATGCAACTGATGACGAAGTTACCTTGCGCCTTCCTGGACACAGTCGGAGTACTGGTAGCACGTCTACAACTGCATCCTCAGCCACCACTCTGCCTCTGAGCATTATTCGGGGTGGATCAACAGGTCGCATGGCCTCTAAGCCTTGCCTAGCCTGGTCCTTTTTTTACATAGAAAAAGATCGCCCAAATTATGTGATCTGTAAAATTTGTCATGGTTCTCTTAGTAGAGGTCAAAACCTCAGCAGTTTGACAACTTCTTCCATGAATCGTCACATGAATAAATATCATATGTCCCGGTGGGAAGCTCACCGTGCTGCAATGCGGCCTAGCGGAGCGAACCATCCACCGCCTGCCCTTTCCAGTGCATCCGCGCGCTCTTCATCTTCTAGGACTGTGGGGACAGCTGTCACACCTGTTTTAACACCCACAACTTCCACCACTGTAACCGCAACAGGCAGTTTGCTTGGTAGGTCATCAGTTGGTTTGGAAGGGGAAACAAGTGAGTTTGTACAGCTCTCTCAGACATCGATAGCACCAACGTTGGATGAAGGCAACATCATGTCTCCGCCTGCACTTTCCTCACAAACCTGCATTTTTCCAGGGACACCCTACTCAACACCGTCTACACACAGCAGCCAGATCTCTGTCCCTCAGATGTGGTCAAATAAAAGGCCACTTCCTGCGACCCATGACAAAGCTAAGAGGTTGACTTTATCCCTCTGTAAGCTGTTGGCTACCAAAATGTTGCCTTTCCGCCTAGTGGACACACAGGATTTTAGAGACCTTATGTCTGTCACTGTGCCCCAGTACCAGATGCCTAGTCGCCACTACTTCTCTAAGAAAGGTGTGCCCGCGCTACACCAGCATGTCGCACACAACATCACCGCTTCCTTGAGAAACTCTGTGTGTCAAAGGGTGCATTTCACCACCGATACTTGGACCAGTAAGCATGGACAGGGACGTTACATGTCGCTGACTGGGCACTGGGTAACTATGGTGATAGATGGTGAAGGGTCTGCTGCACAAGTCTTGCCGTCCCCACGACTTGTGTGTCAATCCTCTGTCTGTCCAAGTTCCGCCACTGCTTCTGCATCCTCCACCTCATCTGGGTCCTCCACCTCCGCCCCAAGCCTGCCTGGTCAGGCCACCAGCATTCTCACTGCGCAGAAGGAATCACGCACCCCTCATTACTATGCTGGCAGCAGAGCGCAACGGCATCAGGCGGTCTTTAGCTTGACATGTCTTGGGAATAAGAGTCACACAGCTGAGGAGTTGTGGTCAGCTCTGCGGTCCGAGTTTAATAAATGGTTGTCTCCACTCAACCTGCAGCCTGGTAAGGCCATGTGCGACAATGCTGCAAACCTGGGTGCGGCCCTTCGCCTGGGCAAGGTGACACACGTACCTTGTATGGCTCACGTGTTGAACCTTGTCGTCCAGCAATTTTTAACACACTATCCCGGCCTAGATGGCCTTCTGAACAGGGCATGAAAACTGTCTGCTCACTTCCGCAGTTCAAGCGCCGCAGCTGAGCAACTTGCATCGTTTCAGAAGTCTTTCGGCCTGCCGGTTCATCGCCTGAAATGCGATGTGGCGACACGCTGGAATTCAACTCTCCACATGTTACAGCGACTGTGGCAGCACCGCCGAGCCCTGGTGCAATACGTCATGACGTATAGCCTGGGCCAACGAGATGCAGAGGTGGGTCAGATCACCCTGATGGAGTGGTCTCAGATCAAGGACCTATGCACCCTTCTGCACAGTTTCGACATGGCGACGAATATGTTTAGCGCTGACAATGCCATTATCAGCATGACAATTCCAGTCATTTACATGCTGGAGCACACGCTAAACACTATTCAGAGTCAGGGGGTGGGACAACAGGAAGGGGAGGAACTACAGGAGGATTCATATACACAAGGGACAACAACATCACCAAGGTCCAGACGTTCATCATCACCAACGCAGCAGGCATGGGACCATGGGGGACAGGGATCAACAAGGGCGCATAGTAGCAGGTGAAATGTTGAGGAAGGTGCAGGAGAACATGAAGAAATGGAGGACGAACTGTCCATGGACATGGAAGACTCAGCAGATGAGGGAGACCTTGGTCAAATTTCAGTTGAAAGAGGTTGGGGGGAGATGTCAGAGGAAGAAAGAACGGGTAGCACCTCTATGCCACAAACACAGCGTGGACTTGGTCTGCATGGCTGCGCAAGACACATGAGTGCCTTCTTGTTGCACTACCTCCAACATGACCCTCGTATTGTCAAAATTAGAAGTGATGATGACTACTGGATTGCCACACTATTAGATCCCCGGTACAAGTCCAAATTTTGTGACATAATTCCAGCCATAGAAAGGGACGCACGTATGCAGGAGTATCAGCAGAAGCTGTTACTCGATCTTAGCTTTTCCACCAAACAACCGTGCAGGTGCAGGGAGTGAATCTCCCAGTTGTAACTTGCCAAACATGGGACGGTCTCGTCATCTTCAACAGTCTACCCGTACCAGTAGGACCGTATCTGGTGCTGGTAACAGCAATTTTATGGAATCTTTTCATAATTTATTTAGACCCTCTTTTGCAAGGCCACCAGAGACAACAAGTCTGACACATAGTCAACGGCTGGAGAGGATGATACAGGAGTATCTCCAAATGAACATCGATGCCATGACTTTGCAAATGGAGCCTTGCTCCTTTTGGGCTTCAAATCTAGAAAAATGGCCAGAGCTCTCCAGTTACGCCTTGGAGATTTTGTCGTCTCCAGCTGCCAGCGTTGTCTCTGAACGTGTCTTCAGTGCTGCTGGGTGTGTGCTGACAGATAAGCGCACGCGTCTGTCCAGTGACAATGTGGACAGACTGACGTTCATCAAAATGAACAAGTCATGGATCCAGAAGGAATTTACTACCCCTGTGTCATCCTGGGGAGAGTAAATGCTTGTGGATTTGGAATGTGCTTGATGCAAATCAAAACATCCTGTTTGCAACTAGGGCACAACTGCTGCCACTGAAGGGGTGGGTGTGTGTGGGGCCCAATTTTTGGAAAAAAGGGATACTCCGCTTGGAGTAACCCTTGCTTGCTGTGTTTTTTAAAAGGAGCCAAGATGAACAGAGCTGGGATCAGGAAAGACTTTGCTACCTACCCCGGTGTCATCCTGGGGACGGTTAAGAATAGCGTATTTTTGAATGTGCTTGATGCAAATGTAGCTGTGAATTGTACAACTGGGGCACAACTGCTGCCACTGAAGGGGTGGGTGTGTGTGGGGCCCAATTTTTAGAAAAAAGGGAGACTCCGCTTGGAGTAACCCTTGCTTACATTGTTTTTAAAAGGAGCCAAGATGAACAAGTCATGGTTCAGCAAAGACTTTTACCTACCCCGGTGTCATCCTGGGGACGGTTAATTAGGGCGTATTTTTGAATGTGCTTGATGCAAATCTAGCTGTGAAGTGTACAACTGGGGCACAACTGCTGCCACTGAAGGGGTGGGTGTGTGTGGGGCCCAATTTTTGAAAAAAAGGGAGACTCCGCTTGGAGTAACCCTTGCTTACATTGTTTTTAAAAGGAGCCAAGATGAACAGAGCTGGGATCAGGAAAGACTTTGCTACCTACCCCGGTGTCATCCTGGGGACGGTTAAGAATAGCGTATTTTTGAATGTGCTTGATGCAAATGTAGCTGTGAATTGTACAACTGGGGCACAACTGCTGCCACTGAAGGGGTGGGTGTGTGTGGGGCCCAATTTTTGGAAAAAAAGGGAGACTCCGCTTGGAGTAACCCTTGCTTGCTGTGTTTTTTAAAAGGACCCAAGATGAACAGAGCTGGGATCAGGAAAGACTTTGCTACCTACCCCGGTGTCATCCTGGGGACGGTTAAGAATAGCGTATTTTTGAATGTGCTTGATGCAAATGTAGCTGTGAATTGTACAACTTAGGAACAACTGCTGCCACTGAAGGGGTGGGTGTGTGTGGGGCCCAATTTTTGGAAAAAAGGGAGACTCCGCTTGGAGTAACCCTTGCTTGCTGTGTTTTTTAAAAGGAGCCAAGATGAACAGAGCTGGGATCAGGAAAGACTTTGCTACCTACCCCGGTGTCATCCTGGGGACGGTTAAGAATAGCGTATTTTTGAATGTGCTTGATGCAAATGTAGCTGTGAATTGTACAACTGGGGCACAACTGCTGCCACTGAAGGGGTGGGTGTGTATGGGGCCCAATATTTGGAAAAAAGGGAGACTCCACTTGGAGTAACCCTTGCTTACATTGTTTTTAAAAGGAGCCAAGATGAACAAGTCATGGTTCAGCAAAGACTTTTACCTACCCCGGTGTCATCCTGGGGACGGTTAATTATGGCGTATTTTTGAATGTGCTTGATGCAAATCTAGCTGTGAAGTGTACAACTGGGGCACAACTGCTGCCACTGAAGGGGTGGGTGTGTGTGGGGCCCAATTTTTGGAAAAAAGGGAGACTCCGCTTGGAGTAACCCTTGCTTGCTGTGTTTTTTAAAAGGAGCCAAGATGAACAGAGCTGGGATCAGGAAAGACTTTGCTACCTACCCCGGTGTCATCCTGGGAACGGTTAAGTATGGCGTATTTTTGAATGTGCTTGATGGAAATCTAGCTGTGAAGTGTACAACTAGGGCACAAGTGCTGCCACTGAATGGGTGGGTGTGTGTGGGGCACAATTTTTGGAAAAAAATAGAGACTCCGCTTGGAGTAACCCTTGCTTGCTGTGTTTTTTAAAAATGATCCAAGATGAACAGAGCTGGGATCAGGAAAGACTTTGCTACCTACCTTGGTGTCATCCTGGGGACGATTGAGTATGGCGTATTTTTGAATGTGCTTGATGCAAATCTAGCTGTGAAGTGTACAACTGGGGCACAACTGCTGCCACTGAAGGGGTGGGTGTGTGTGGGGCCCAATTTTTGGAAAAAAGGGAGACTCCGCTTGGAGTCAAATTGCGGTGTTTTACATGATTTTAGAAGGGCGTGCCATGCCTATATCTGTGTCTCCTCCTCTTTTTCCTTGTCCTGCTCTTTTGTTTTCACATGAGTATATGTCCTTGTCACTTTCTCATGTGTTTGTGTTGTGTTGTGAGTTGTTTGTCACCTTTTGGACACCTTTGAGGGTGTTTTCTATGTGTTTTTATGTGTTTGTGAATGCCTGCCATAGTTTCCTATGCGGTTCGAGTTCGGTTCGTCGAACGTTCGACGAACCGAACTCGAACGGGACCTCCGTTCGGCGAACCGACCTCGAGCCGAACCGGGACCGGTTCGCTCATCTCTATCTATGAGACTCCCCATCACTAATCCTATGAGTGAAAAAAAATAAATACAAACACAGAAAAATCCTTTAGCTAGAAAAACAATAAAACACCCTCTTTCTCCAATTTATTAATCCCCAAAACTCCCAGGTCTGACGCAATCCACATGAGATCCCACATTGCTTCCAGTTCTGCTACATCTGAGTCACAGCGAGCGCCATAGAACATGACTGTTTTCTGTGAGCTCCAGGCAGAGTTCTATGGCACACGCTGTGACTCAGATGTAGTAGAGCTGGAATTCTCATGGGACCTCGTGTGGATTATTCGTGGGGATTGCTTAGGGTCTGGGTGTTTTTGGGATTAACAAATTGGTGAAAAAGGGTGTTCTTTTGTCTTTTATTTCAAATAAAGGATTTTTTTGGTGTTTGTGTTTATTTCTTTTCACTTACAGATTAGTAATGGGGGGTCTCATAGACATCTCCCATTACTAATCTAAGGCTTAGTGGTAGCTGTGAGCTGAAATTAACCCCTTATTACTTCGATTGCCATTGCACTAGGGCAATCAGAAAGAGACAGGTAAAGTGCTGGGATTGTCGCATCTAATGGATGTGACAATCTTGGATGGCTACAGGCTACTATTTTTAGGCTGGTGAGCCCCAAATAAGCATGGGTGTCCCCAGCCTAAGAATACTAGCCACCAACTGACAGGCTTAATTATGGCTGGGTATCAAAATATGAGGGGACTGCACACACATTTTTAAAAATTATTTGTTTAAATAATAATAATAAAAACAAAAAAAAAAAAAAGTTGCATAAAGTTTCTGTTATTTTGATACACAGCCAAGATAAGTGCATGGCTGGGGGCTACAGCCTGTAGCCATGGCTTTATCTCTGCTGGTATCAATATAGTGGGGGATCATTTGCCAATTTACTTATTTATTTATCCCCAGTTTAAGGACACAGACAGCATTTTTTATTCCAACCAATCCCAGAGGCTGTTTCAGAGGGTGGGGACGTGGTCCAGCGGCAACCAATCAGAGACTCCGTTGACCAAAAAAAGCAGGGAATAGGCATTAGAGACAATTATTGGACCCGGAAGCAACACTGCAGCCGCGGGGATTTGGTAAGTATGTACTGCTTTAACGCTTTTGCTTCCTTTTTGTTTACAGGTGTCAATCACAGCCATGCCAATATTGACATGGCTCTGATGGGCAGGGAGATCATGGTTTTTGCAATCCAAACATTTACCCATCCGTAGCAAGATCACCAACTTTAAATTATTGTATGTTCAATACTGAACTGATCTGGTCAAATGATTTTAACATTTTCCTGATCTTTGCCGATCAGGATCGCTTATCTCTAGCAAGAAGTTTCACAATTACAGAATAATTCTGAATACATTTCTGGTAACAATTGGTAGTGCCTGGAAAACGTTTTCTAGTCAAGTACAGCAAGGACCTTTTCTGAATCTATCTGAAAACTGAAGACAACAACATGTACCCCAAAAACTGCACCACTTGAACAGGAAAAATACACTTCTCCAGTTTGGATGTTTAGTATCTCTTAAAATCTGTAATATGGGCATTAGGGAAGTAGTGAAGCCAAGTTCCATGACCCAACTTTCAAATTGCTCCTCAGGTCTCAGATGATAATCTTATTAAATTCCCAAATAGAAAAATACATACAAAAAATACCCTTTAAAATGTTAAATGTTTATCGATGTGAGATTAAAAGCACTAACCCACATCTAGATGGAAAAATAAAACCGTTGGAGTGTTCAGAAAAGGGTGATATATTGGCCTTAGTAATGCACTCCCTTCTGAGCTCTGCCTGCCAGTGAAGGTCAGCACTCTACAATGCGATATGGCGATCCCACTCCTGATCAACTGCCCCTAACATCACTCTGTGTATCCCTACCAGGAAAAAGTGCAAGTGCCTTTCAAAGTGAATAGAGATACAAGCTAAAAAGGGCAGTAGTCCGGGCGCTGCACAGAACCATACCACATCAACAAGGGGATTAATCTTTTAACTTCAAAAGTGCAGTCTGGTTCTGTACAGCACCCGAACTTCCACCCTTTTCACCTTATATCTGTGTTTACTCAGCTCCCGGGTACGGAGCTGGCGGCCGGTGCAGCAACGTGAACCAAGAAACACGCAGCCGACAGGGGATTTGTTCACAATCCAACAGAGCGAGAAGCTGTGGTGGTGGGGACTCTGACCTTGATACACCCCACGGAGGATCAGAGGTGAGGAGACCTCGTACATGCGCTACTACAGAGTTGTACCTGTGACGTGCAACAATAAGAGGTGAGTACAATTTGCTACTGCACTTACCATCTCAAGTGACAGTTCTACACAGAAGCACCTTCTCTTTTTTTCTTTTCATTGTATCAAAATGAACAGTGCATAAAAGCACTATAATGGTGTCTAGCAGGTGCAGGGTCAAATGATAAACATTAATATAGATGTCAAAGGGGTTACTCATCACTCTTTGAGTGGTAGACCAATTTACGAAAATCCAACAAGGACAGAAACTCAATCTTTCTTCTTTAAAACGAAGAACCCTGCCACCACAAGTGAAGAGGAAGGTCTAATATGTCACTTCTGAAGACTTTCAGCAATGTAATCTTTCATAGGTTGTCTCTCTGGACCAGAAAGATTATACAGTCTGGACTTGGGCAGTTTTTCTCCAGGAAGTAAATTAATGGGGCAGTCATATACAAGTTAAGCTTGCAAATCTTCTTGACACCCCCTCTGTGCAAATATATCTTCAAAACCAGAAAAAAATGCAGGTAAGATCTTCTCCATAGAGATGGCATAGAGGGATGGGTGCAAACAGTAATCAAAATAGTAATCTTCCCACTCCACAATTTCCCTGTATTACCCTACGTGATTATGTCTCACTAACCAGAGTAACCCTATTAAAATAGGAGTAGGAAGGCCCTCCAAGATATAACAAGAAATTATCTCATAATGCAGGTGTCCTACCCTCAGTCATTTGCCATGTAAAATCTGCATAAGACATCCCTGAGCAAGCGGCGCTTAGTCAATCGCAAAAATAGAGATTGGTTTAGTTAACATACCACAAGCGAGCCCATTATGCCTTACAAGTGGAGCTACCATCATGCTGCCTCCTGCTTCACTTTTCAGTAACACAGAATAACCTCAGTTTTGGTATCTAGCACCACCTCTGCTGTTATGACAACCCGAGAATTAAGCGTTGAGGAATAACACACATCCAGCCTACTCACCTCCACCCCACTAAGAGTAAGCTGAGTCGCAGATGGTTCTCTTTGCTTAGGAACTAAGGGGAAAACTCCAATAAAATGTTCTTTTTAACAATGAGTGAAACAAGTCTCTTGTTATGGCGTTTCACAGTGGAATCATGCAAAGGAGTAACTTTCCCTAAATGCATGGGCTCCTGCAAATTTAGATTGACCCCCTGGCAATGGACTGCAAAACCAAGATATGGTCTCAGGAAAGGTGGTCTCATCAATATATTTCAGAGGCGTCTAGTCATGTACATGGTTGTTTCTAGGGACTCAGTGATCTGATGTATAATCAAAGCATCTTTCAATCTTTCTGACAGTCCCTGACAAAATTGGCTTATAAGTAGAGATGAGCGAACCGGTCGCGGTTCGGCTCGAGGTTGGTTCGCCGAACGGACCTCCCGTTCGAGTTCGGTTCGTCGAACGTTCGACGAACCGAACTCGAACTGCATAGGAAACAATGGCAGGCAATCACAAACACAGAAAAACACCTAGAAAACACCCTCAAAGGTGTCCAAAAGGTCACAAACAACTCACAACACATGGGAAAGTGACAAGGACATATACTCATGCGAAAACAAAAGAGCTGGACAAGGAAAAAGAGTAGGACACACAGATATATGAGTATATGCAAGGAAACATCGATTCCATTATTGTGCAACTTGAGCCCTGCTCATTTTAGGCTTCCAATGTTGATAAATTGCCTGAGCTCGCCACGTACGTCTTGGGGATCTTGTCGTGTCCTGCAGCCAGCGTTCTCTCGGAACCTGTCTTCAGTGCTGCTGTGGGTCTGCTGGCAGATAAGCACACGTGTCTGTCCACTGACAATGTGGACATGGCTCTCAGAGGACTTTTCTTCCCCTGGGTCAGCCAGGGGATGGGAAAGGCACGCGTATTTTTGAGAGTGCTTCATGCAAAGCATCTTTTTCTTTTTCAAAAGGGGGCTCAACCGATGCCAGTCAAGTGGGGTGTGTGTGGCCCAGTTAGTGGCAACGAGGGAGACTGTGGTTGGAGTCCCCTCGCTGTGTTTCTAAAAGAACCAAGATGAACAAGTCATGGCTCTCAGAGGACTTTTCTTCCCCTGGGTCAGCCAGGGGACGGGAAAGGCACGCGTATTTTTGAGAGTGCTTCATGCAAAGCATCTTTTTCTTTTTCAAAAGGGGGCTCAACCGATGCCAGTCAAGTGGGGTGTGTGTGGCCCAGTTAGTGGCAACGAGGGAGACTGTGGTTGGAGTCCCCTCGCTGTGTTTCTAAAAGAACCAAGATGAACAAGTCATGGCTCTCAGAGGACTTTTCTTCCCCTGGGTCAGCCAGGGGACGGGAAAGGCACGCGTATTTTTGAGAGTGCTTCATGCAAAGCATCTTTTTCTTTTTCAAAAGGGGGCTCAACCGATGCCAGTCAAGTGGGGTGTGTGTGGCCCAGTTAGTGGCAACGAGGGAGACTGTGGTTGGAGTCCCCTCGCTGTGTTTCTAAAAGAACCAAGATGAACAAGTCATGGCTCTCAGAGGACTTTTCTTCCCCTGGGTCAGCCAGGGGACGGGAAAAGCACGCGTATTTTTGAGAGTGCTTCATGCAAAGCATCTTTTTCTTTTTCAAAAGGGGGCTCAACCGATGGCAGTCAAGTGGGGTGTGTGTGGCCCAGTTAGTGGCAACGAGGGAGACTGTGGTTGGAGTCCCCTCGCTGTGTTTCTAAAAGAACCAAGATGAACAAGTCATGGCTCTCAGAGGACTTTTCTTCCCCTGGGTCAGCCAGGGGACGGGAAAGGCACGCGTATTTTTGAGAGTGCTTCATGCAAAGCATCTTTTTCTTTTTCAAAAGGGGGCTCAACCGATGCCAGTCAAGTGGGGTGTGTGTGGCCCAGTTAGTGGCAACGAGGGAGACTGTGGTTGGAGTCCCCTCGCTGTGTTTCTAAAAGAACCAAGATGAACAAGTCATGGCTCTCAGAGGACTTTTCTTCCCCTGGGTCAGCCAGGGGACGGGAAAGGCACGCGTATTTTTGAGAGTGCTTCATGCAAAGCATCTTTTTCTTTTTCAAAAGGGGGCTCAACCGATGCCAGTCAAGTGGGGTGTGTGTGGCCCAGTTAGTGGCAACGAGGGAGACTGTGGTTGGAGTCCCCTCGCTGTGTTTTACATGCTTTTAGAAGGGCATGACATGGCTTGGAGGTTGACTTTCATCATATGCAAACTGTTGGCTACCAAAATGCTGCCTTTCCAACAACTGTGGTTATAGGCAATGAGGAACATACTGATGAAGATGAGACGCAGATACCCGATTGGGATGACAACTTAAATATTCGGTCAGGGCAAGAAGAAATTCGGTCTGAGGGGGAGGGGAGTGCAAACACAACAATTGATGATGAAGTTCTAGATCCCACCTACTGTCAACCCACAGTCAGACACTCGAGGAGGTCAATAGAGGCGGTGGAGGAGGATGCAACCGACGTCGAAGTAACCTGGCGCCTTCCTGGACACAGTCGGAGCACTGGTAGCACGTCTACAACTGCATCCTCAGCCACCACTCTGCCTCTGAGCATTATTCGGGGTGGATCAACAGGTCGCATGGCCTCTAAGCCTTGCCTAGCCTGGTCCTTTTTTGACATAGAAAAAGATCGCCCAAATTATGTGATCTGTAACATTTGGCATGGTTATCTTAGTAGAGGTCAAAACCTCAGCAGTTTGACAACTTCTTCCATGAATCGTCACATGAATAAATATCATATGGCCTGGTGGGAATCTCACCGTGCTGCAATGCGGCCTAGTGGAGCCAACCATCCACCGCCTGCCCCTTCCAGGGCATCCGCGCGCTCGTCATCTTCTAGGACTGTGGGGACAGCTGTCACACCTGTTTTTCCACCCACAACTTCCACCACTGTAACCGCAACAGGCAGTTTGCTTGGTAGGTCGTCAGTTGGTTTGGAAGGGGAAACAAGTGAGTGTGTACAGCTCTCTCAGACATCGATAGCACCAACTTTGGATGAAGGCAACATCATGTCTCCGCCTGCACTTTCCTCACAAAGCTGCATTTTTCCAGGGACACCCTACTCAACACCGTCTACACACAGCAGCCAGATCTCTGTCCCTCAGATGTGGTCAAATAAAAGGCCACTTCCTGCGACCCATGACAAAGCGAAGAGGTTGACTCTATCCCTCTGTAAGCTGTTGGCTACAGAAATGCTGCCTTTCCGCCTAGTGGACACACAGGATTTTAGAGACCTTATATCTGTCGCTGTGCCCCAGTACCAGATGCCTAGTCGCCACTACTTCTCTAAGAAACGTGTGCCCGCGCTACACCAGCATGTCGCACACAACATCACCGCTTCCTTGAGAAACTCTGTGTGTGAACGGGTGCATTTCACCACCGATACTTGGACCAGTAAGCATGGACAGGGACGTTACATGTCGCTGACTGGGCACTGGGTAACTATGGTGATAGATGGTGAAGGGTCTGCTGCACAAGTCTTGCCGTCCCCACGACTTGTGTGTCAATTCTATGTCTGTCCAAGTTCCGCCACAGCTTCTGCATCCTCCACCTCATCTGTGTCCTCCACCTCCGCCCCAAGCCTGCCTGGTCAGGCCACCAGCGTTCTCACTGCGCAGAAGAAATCACGCACCCCTCATTACTATGCTGGCAGCAGAGCGCAACGGCATCAGGCGGTCTTTAGCTTGACATGTCTTGGGAATAAGAGTCACACAGCTGAGGAGTTGTGGTCAGCTCTGCGGTCCGAGTTTAATAAATGGTTGTCTCCACTCAACCTGCAGCCTGGTAAGGCCGTGTGCGACAATGCTGCAAACCTGGGTGCGGCCCTTCGCCTGGGCAAGGTGACACACGTACCTTGTATGGCTCACGTGTTGAACCTTGTCGTCCAGCAATTTTTAACACACTATCCCGGCCTAGATGGCCTTCTGAACAGGGCACGAAAACTGTCAGCTCACTTCCGCCGTTCAAGCGCCGCAGCAGAGCGACTTGCATCGCTCCAGAAGTCTTTCGGCCTGCCGGTTCATCGCCTGAAATGCGATGTGGCGACACGCTGGAATTCAACTCTCCACATGTTACAGCGACTGTGGCAGCACCGGCGAGCCCTGGTGCAATACGTCATGATGTATAGCCTGGGCCAACGAGATGCAGAAGTGGGGCAGATCACCCTGATGGAGTGATCTCAGATCAAGGACCTATGCACCCTTCTGCATAGTTTCGACATGGCGACGAATATGTTTAGCGCTGACAATGCCATTATCAGCATGACGATTACAGTCATTTACATGCTGGAGCACACGCTAAACACTATTCGTAGTCAGGGGGTGGGACAACAGGAAGGGGAGGAACTACAGGAGGATTCATATGCGCAAGACACAACAACATCACCAAGGTCCAGACGTTCATCATCACCAACGCGGCAGGCATGGGACCATGGGGGACAGGGATCAACAAGGGCGCATGGTAGCAGGCGACATGTTGAGGAAGGTGCAGGAGGACATGAAGATATGGAGGACGAACTGTCCATGGACATGGAAGACTCAGCAGATGAGGGGGACCTTGGTCAAATTTCAGTTGAAAGAGGTTGGGGGGAGATGACAGAGGAAGAAAGAACGGTTAGCACCTCTATGCCACAAACACAGCGTGGACTTGGTCCGCATGGCTGCGCAAGACACATGAGTGCCTTCTTGTTGCACTACCTCCAACATGACCCTCGTATTGTCAAAATTAGAAGTGATGATGACTACTGGCTTGCCACACTATTAGATCCCTGGGACAAGTCCAAATTTTGTGACATAATTCCACCCATAGAAAGGGACGCACGTATGCAGGAGTATCAGCATAAGCTGTTACTCGATCTTAGCTCGGCTTTTCCACCAAACAACCGTGCAGGTGAAGGGAGTGATTCTCCCAGTTGTAACTTGACAAACATGGGACGGCCTCGTCATCTTCAACAGTCTACCCGTACCAGTAGGACCGTATCTGGTGCTGGTAACAGCAATTTTATGGAATCTTTTCATAATTTTTTTAGACCCTCCTTTGCAAGGCCACCAGAGACAACAAGTCTGACACATAGTCAACGGATGGAGAGGATGATACAGGAGTATCTCCAAATGAACATCGATGCAATGACTTTGCAAATGGAGCCTTGCTCCTTTTGGGCTTCAAATCTAGAAAAATTGACAGAGCTCTCCAGTTACGCCTTGGAGATTTTGTCGTGTCCAGCTGCCAGCTTTGTCTCTGAACGTGTCTTCAGTGCTGCTGGGTGTGTGCTGACAGATAAGCGCACGCGTCTGTCCAGTGACAATGTGGACAGACTGACGTTCATCAAAATGAACAAGTCATGGATCCAGAAGGAATTTACTACCCCTGTGTCATCCTGGGGAGAGTAAATGCTTGTGGATTTGGAATGTGCTTGATGCAAATCAAAACAT
Organism: Anomaloglossus baeobatrachus; assembly: GCF_048569485.1. Lineage (NCBI taxonomy): Eukaryota > Metazoa > Chordata > Amphibia > Anura > Aromobatidae > Anomaloglossus > Anomaloglossus baeobatrachus. The sequence goes on from NC_134354.1 coordinate 532,419,436, forward strand.
CCTGTTTGCAACTAGGGCACAAGTGCTGCCACTGATGGGGTGTCTGTGTGCCCAATTTTGGGAAAAAAGGTAGACTCCGCTTGGAGTAACCCTTGCTTGCTGTGTTTTTTAAAAATGATACAAGATGAACAGATCTGAAGGCAAGATGAAGGCAACATCATGTCTCCGCCTGCACTTTTCTCACAAACCTGCATTTTTCCAGGGACACCCTACTCAACACCGTCTACAGACAGCAGCCAGATCTCTGTCCCTCAGATGTGGTCAAATAAAAGGCCACTTACTGCGACCCATGACAAAGCTAAGTGGTTGACTCTATCCCTCTGTAAGCTGTTGGCTACCGAAATGCTGCCTTTACGCGTAGTGGACACACAGGATTTTACAGACCTTATGTCTGTCGCTGTGCCCCAGTACCAGATGCCCAATCACCACTGCTTCTCCAAGAAAAGCATGCCCGCGCTACACCAGCATGTCGCACACAACATCATCACCACTTCCTTGAGAAAATCTGTGTGCGACAGGGTGCATTTCAACACAGATACTTGGACCAGTAAGCATAGACAGGGTCATTACATGTCACTGACTGGGCACTGGCAAACTATGGTGAGAGATGGAGAAGGGTCTGCTGTACAAGTCTTGCCGTCCCCACGAGTTGTTTCAATCCTTGTTCTGTATGTAGAAGTTAATACACTGCTTCTGCCTCTTCAACCTCGTGTGGGTCCTCTACCTTGGCGCAAACCCTGTGTGGTCAGGCCACCCTTCCTTGCAACTGCGCACAAGGACTACCACACACCTCCTTACTATGCTGGCAGCAGAGCTCAATGCCATCAGGCAGTCAAAGTTTTACTTTGAAATGTATGGGAAATGTGAGTCACACCGCTATTCCAGAGAATAGTAGTCAGGCAGGGTCAAAACATTAATTGAGGAACAGGAACAGAATGGGACGGCCAGGACTTAATCAGAAAACAAGCAGAGGTGAAATGCGTATCGGCCAACAAGGTACATAAACAGCAAGCAGGAAAAGTAGTCAGGTAACAAGCACACAAAATCATAAAACTGAACTGGGGGTAAAATTAACCAGAGGTTCATAGCTATGTCTGGCAGTGGTCTGCAGACAGGATGGGCATAAAAAAGGGTGTGGTGTCTTCCCATTGGTTGTAGCTGAATGATGGTATTTCATCTGTGAGATACCCACCAGCTACATTCAGCCAGAGATTCTGCATCTGTCAAGGTAATGCAGCCCAGTGGGTGAGCATAACCTGCGTCCACCTGCGCCGCTGGCATCGACTACTCTCCCATCATCAGCACTATTCCTGAAAGGAACACGTTGTCACCTGGCAACCGGAGTACAAATTGACGGAGCGGAGTACGTTGGTGACTTAACAGCCGTGTGCGGCAATGATGCAAACCTGGCTGTGGGCCATCGTCAGGGCAATGTGACACACGTGCCTTGTATGGCTCACGTGTTGAACCGAATTCTCCAGCAATTTTTAAAACACCATCACGGCCTACATGGACTTGTGCAGCGGGCACGCTCACTATGTGCTCACTTCCATCGTGCGCACACAGCAGCTCAACAACTTTCATCACTCCGGAAGTCTTAGGGTCTGGCAGTTAAACGCCGGAAATGTTCCGACACGCAGGAATTGGAATCTGCACATGTTGCAGCGTGTGTGGCAGCACCGCAGAGCCCTGCTGAAATACGGTAAGACATATAGCCTGGGATAACTTGATCCAGAGGTGGTGCAGATCACGCTGCTGGAGTGGTGTCAGATCAAGGACCTATGCACCCTGCTACACAGTTTTGAAATGTCGACGAAGATGTTTAGCACTGGCAATGTCATTCTCAGGGTGACAATTCTGGTCATCTACATGATGGAGCACACTGTAATTATTATTCAGAGTCAGGTGTTGGGACAAGAGGAAGGGGAGGAAGTACAGGAGGAGTCATATGCGGAAGGGATAACAAGATCTACGAGGTCCAGATGGTCAGCGGCACCTATGCGGCAGTCATGGTGAGGGAGAGGGATTAACAAGGGCGCATAGTATCAGCAAAAAGTGTTGATGAAAGTGCAGGAGCCCATGAAGAAATGGAGGACGAACTGGCGATCGGCATGGAAGACTCAGCAGATGAGTGAGAGCTTGCTCACATTTCGGTTGTGCGAGGTTGTGGGTAGAGGACAGAGGAAGTATGCACGATTCTCACCTCTCTGCCACCAACACACCAAGGACTTGGTCCTCCTGGATGCACAAGACACATGAGCGGATTCTTGCTGCACTACCTACAACATGACCCTCGGATTGTACGAATTCAAAGTAATCCAAAATACTGGGTTGCCACACTGTTAGATCCCCGGTACAAGACAAAATTTGCCGAACTAATTCCTGCCATAGAAATAGACGCACGTATACAGGAGTATCTGCAGAATGTGGTACGCAATCTTAGATCTACTTTTCCACTAAACACCAGTGCTGCACAGAGTGAATCTCAACGCTTTGTCATGGATAGGAGGAAATGGTCTTTTACTTGTCCACATCGGAGGGACCGAGGGATGGCTGCTGTGCTGAGATGCCGTTGAGTACGGTGTCCCTGCACAGTTGCACTTTTGGTCATATCCCAAAATGAGTTGGAAAAGGACAGATGCTGTTGGAAAGGGGAACAGGTGTGTTGGAAAGGGGAAAAAAATTTTGGTCCGTGGATTTGGTGGTTAAGCAACTGTAACATTTGCTGAAGAAACAACATCTGTTACAGTGGGACTGGCAGATTTGGATAAAGTGGTATATAATCTGTGACCGCTATATAACGAAAATTAATAAGAAAAGAAAGAGAAAGGTATATATCCCCATCAGCAGTCAGTGTCCACCGTGCTCCCAGTTGGAAAAGGAGAGGTTGGCAACTGGAAGGTTTGGTGGAGGATACAGAGCTGTGTGGCTATGAAACTAATAGTAGCCTGAACCGAGTTAGACGCCATTCGGATCTGGAGACTGTGAGCCCTGTTAGCGTCACAGGGTCCACATGCCCACCCAGCCCAGGAACTCCCTGTTAACAACACAGGGGCCATTGAGTACGCTGACCGTGTGCGTAGGGGCCACACCTGTGGACAGCAGGCGCATCAGCAGCAGCAGGCCTGTTAATGCCACTGGGCTGCACAAGCAGGACTGTTAGGACAGGAGCTGGTCTTAACCGTTCTGCGTTACCAACTGTGGTGGTGGCCTGCATCCACCACCCTATCCCTGCCTACCTCTGGCCTAAAGCCGCAATGGGTTCAACACATGGAGGTGTGCTCTTTCGGAGCATAATAGAAGACTGTGCACCTCCTTGTTGGCTCCAGCCCCTTTGATAACCTGGGTCCGCCCCAAACCATGGTGAACCACAATGCACCTCCTATAGACAAAAGTAGAGTGACACGTCATGAGTGGCATAACTAGCGTCCTATTTGGAAACGCAACTTCAATGATGACCTCATGGCTGCCATGACCCAAACACCTCACCAGTCATCGTCTGACCATCAATAATGCGATGACAAGTCATAGGTGTGGGCCTCTGCAAGCCATTTGGGAGGACACCTGATGCCCTGTGGTCTATATGGGACCCCCACATCAGGGCCAGGGCCAAAGAGTTCATTACCGGACCTAGTCTCTGATGCAGGAAGTGCCTGAGCATGCTCAGTAGCATGAAATACAGTCTCTGAAAAAAGACTATCAGCTTTAGCATGGTGTCTAGGCACAAAACAGGACTTAGACCCGGCACGGAATGCAAGCACCTGTGCAAAGAGGCTTTTCACACTTAGTGTGGGAGCATGCGCTGGATCCCGAAATGAAGACTTAGCGTCAGGAATGGCACAGTCAGGCTGAGCATACTCACTAGGCGAAACACTGTAATTATGCTGCAGCTGGGGTACATCGGCACACGCATGCGCACTTGCTGCCTCTCCACACTTAGACGTGGAGGGGAAATTTGTCTTGGAGATGCTGTCTATGAACAGAAGGAAAAGCTAAAGGAAGCCTGACTTTCTATCCCTCCGAATTATGAAATGCAGCAATGAATTCCATGAGTTTGCTATAACATTAGCGTAGCAAAATGTGCATGAGGGTGTGATGTAGAGGTGCTAGAACTAGCTTGTCACCAGTGGGGCACTAATGGAATACAACAGCCAGTTCTATGATGCCACAAAATGGCAGTATTTTGTGCTATCATTATAGCTTATTAAAAACAGAGCACGAGGTTGTCATGCAGAGGTGCTGCACATAGATTTGCAGTAGTGTCAATAGACAAAAGTACAATAGCCACGTTTAGGATACAACTAGGTACAGTGAGTGTTTGCTAGTATAATGGCTGAGTTTAAAAAAGTTAGAGTGTGCAATGCAGGCAGACGTGCTGCAAATAACGTTCCAATACTATGAATTGACAAAAGTACAATAGCCACGTTTAGGATACAACTAGGTACAGTGAGTGTTTGCTAGTATAATGGCTGAGTTTAAAAAAGTTAGAGTGTGCAATGCAGGCAGACGTGCTGCAAATAACGTTCCAATACTGTGAATAGACAAAAGTACAAAAGCCACGTTTAGGATACAACTAGGTACACTGTGTGTTTGCTAGTATAATGGCTGAGTTTAAAAAAGTTAGAGTGTGCAATGCAGGCAGACGTGCTGCAAATAACGTTCCAATACTGTGAATTGACAAAAGTCCAATAGCCACGTTTAGGATACAACTAGGTACAGTGAGTGTTTGCTAGTATAATGGCTGAGTTTAAAAATGTTAGAGTGTGCAATGCAGGCAGACGTGCTGCAAATAACGTTCCAATACTGTGAATAGACAAAAGTACAAAAGCCACGTTTAGGATACAACTAGGTACACTGTGTGTTTGCTAGTATAATGGCTGAGTTTAAAAAAGTTAGAGTGTGCAATGCAGGCAGACGTGCTGCAAATAACGTTCCAATACTGTGAATTGACAAAAGTCCAATAGCCACGTTTAGGATACAACTAGGTACAGTGAGTGTTTGCTAGTATAATGGCTGAGTTTAAAAAAGTTAGAGTGTGCAATGCAGGCAGACGTGCTGCAAATAACGTTCCAATACTATGAATTGACAAAAGTACAATAGCCACGTTTAGGATACAACTAGGTACAGTGAGTGTTTGCTAGTATAATGGCTGAGTTTAAAAAAGTTAGAGTGTGCAATGCAGGCAGACGTGCTGCAAATAACGTTCCAATACTGTGAATAGACAAAAGTACAAAAGCCACGTTTAGGATACAACTAGGTACACTGTGTGTTTGCTAGTATAATGGCTGAGTTTAAAAAAGTTAGAGTGTGCAATGCAGGCAGACGTGCTGCAAATAACGTTCCAATACTGTGAATTGACAAAAGTACAATAGCCACGTTTAGGATACAACTAGGTACAGTGAGTGTTTGCTAGTATAATGGCTGAGTTTAAAAAAGTTAGAGTGTGCAATGCAGGCAGACGTGCTGCAAATAACGTTCCAATACTGTGAATAGACAAAAGTACAAAAGCCACGTTTACGATACAACTAGGTACACTGTGTGTTTGCTAGTATAATGGCTGAGTTTAAAAAAGTTAGAGTGTGCAATGCAGGCAGACGTGCTGCAAATAACGTTCCAATACTGTGAATTGACAAAAGTACAATAGCCACGTATAGGATGCCACTAGGTACACTGAGTGTTTGCTAGTATAATGGCTTAGTAACAATGAGTTGTAGTGTGCAATGCAGGCAGACGTGCTCTGCAAATGTCTTTGCACTAGTGGGACTATAGCAAAGTCCAATAGCCACGTTTAGGATGCCACTAGGTACACTGAGTGTTTGCTAGTATAATGGCTTAGTAACAATGATGTCACGGCCAGGTGTACGGGCAGGCCCAGGAGGTGGATCCACTGGACCGAACTCCTAGATGGTAGGAAAGAGTCCGGCAGCTGGAACACTAGAAACAGCAGAACAGTCCTTGCACACGGGAATAGCGGAGAAGTCCCTGGGACCACGGAGTTATGGGTGGTAGTCCGGGTGACGCAGCTCAGGTTCGGAAGCCGAGATGATGTCAGGCGGGGTCCGGAACCTTGGGAGCAAGATGACGGGTCACCGCAGGGATCCGAGATGGTGCGGACTGTCAGGATGGCAGAAGGACAGCGTTCGGGTTTCAGGATACGGCAGACTGGATGGCGAGGCAAGCACGGCTCTACAAAGAGAGATAGGTGAGTACATGCACTGAAACACCAGGAGACCTGACTCCTAGCTTAGGGAACACGAAGATCAGGCCCCGCCCCCTTGGACAATACACCCCTTTATACCCTGTACCTGATTAGCCTCATTACCTGTTAATGGACGCTGGCCCTTTAAGAAAGGGTCAGTGACCGCGCGCGCGCCCTAATGCGCATGCGCGCAGCCCGGGTGCCAGAAGCCAGGGAAGGAGGCTGAGAAGAGGACGCAGCGGAGCCGGCCAGGGCCTGGGAAGCCGTCGGGCGCCGCGATCGGGGACCAGGGGGCCTGGGAAGGACGGGGACCGGAGGCTGGAGAGCGGGGAGCGTGGCAGGTGAGCCGGGGAGCGGGGCTGAGGACCCGGGGAGCGGAGCAGAGGACCCGGGGAGGGAAGCCAAGGACCCGGGGAGCGTGACAGTACCCCCCCCCCACGCCCCCCTCCCCGCAACCGGGACATGAAGGCACGGATCAGAGGAGTGCCCACGTTCTCCCTGGGCTCCCAGGACCTATCCTCAGGACCATACCCCTCCCAGTCCACCAGGAAGAACTGACGACCTCGAACGGTCTTCATGGCCACGATATCCCTTACCGCATAGATGTCGTCATCGGCAATAGGTGGAGGAGCCGGACAGGCAGCAGCGGAGAAGGGACCAAGGACGACCGGCTTGAGCAGGGAGACGTGGAAAGAGTTGGGAATCCTCATCGTGGCCGGGAGCTGTAGCTTGTAGGAGACCTCATTGATCTTGCTGAGGACCTTAAACGGCCCGATGTAGCGAGGACCCAGCTTGTAGGAAGGTATCTTCAATCGGATGTACTGGGAAGCAAGCCAGACCAGGTCACCAGGAGAGAAACACGGAGGGTCCAGACGGCTCTTGTCAGCGTGTTTCTTCATCCGCTGGGAAGCGCGTCCAAGGGACGCCTTGACAGAGTCCCAAATGGTAGCGAAGTCACGGGCTACAGTATCAGCCGCAGGGACATCCGAAGAAGGGGATATAGGCAATGGAACGGAGGGCTGAAGTCCGTAAACGACATGGAAGGGAGATTTGGAGGACGACTCACTGATATGGTGGTTATGTGAGAATTCAGCCCAAGGCAGAAGCGTGGACCAGTCGTCGTGATGGGCGTTGACATAGTGACGTAAGAAGGATATCAAGATTTGATTGACCCTCTCCACTTGGCCATTAGACTGAGGATGGTAAGCAGAAGAAAAGTCCAGAGTCACTCCCAGATGCTTGCAGAGCGCCCTCCAGAAGCGGGAGGTGAACTGAGTTCCTCTGTCGGACACGATGTGGGATGGAAAGCCATGCAAGCGGAAGATGTGATGTATATAGGCTTCCGCGAGTTCCTGAGCAGAGGGCAGTCCGGCCATAGGGACGAAGTGAGCCATTTTGGAGAACCGGTCCACCACGACCCATATGACTGTGTGTCCGGAGGATAATGGCAAGTCCGTAATAAAATCCATCGCTATGTGTTGCCACGGAACTGAGGGTATAGGCAGAGGCAGAAGACGGCCATAGGGCAGGTGTTTGGGCGTCTTGTTCCTGGCACAAGAGGAGCAGGCAGAGACATAAGCAGCGACGTCCGTGCGAAGGGATGGCCACCAGTAATGGCGTACAATCGCACCCCATGTTCTCTTCTGGCCTGCATGACCGGCTGTTTTGGAGGCATGACCCCAGTGTAACACTTTTTGCCTGTCAGTCTCAGAGACATAGGTCTTCCCGGGCGGTATCTGGGCCAGAGTGACAGGGGCCACCGGAATAATCTTGCTAGGAGGGATGATAGGTTGGGTAGTCTCTTCCTCCTGCTCCATGGGCACGAAAGACCTAGACAAGGCATCAGCGCGTACATTCTTGTCCGCGGGTCTGAAATGGAGCTGGAAGTCAAACCTGGCAAAGAATAAGGACCACCTGGCTTGCCGTGGGTTCAGTCGCTGAGCGGACCGCAGGTATTCCAGGTTCTTGTGGTCCGTGTAGATAATCACGGGGTACACTGCTCCTTCCAGGAGGTAGCGCCACTCCTCCAGAGCCAGTTTGACCGCCAATAGTTCTCGGTCACCGATGGTGTAATTACGTTCCGGCGCTGAGAAGCTCTTGGAGAAGAAACCGCAAGTCACCATCTTGCCGGAGGAGGATTTCTGCATGAGCACTGCTCCAGCCCCCGAGGAGGAGGCATCCACTTCCAAGGTGAACTGGCGGTTTAACTCCGGACGGTGGAGTACAGGAGCGGAGGCAAATGCTCGCTTCAGGGAGCAAAACGCGGCGTCGGCCGCAGGTGACCAGTCCTTTGGATTAGCCTCCTTTTTGGTCAAAGCGGAGAGAGGAGCAGTCAGGGCAGAGAAGTGAGGGATAAACTGGCGGTAGTAGTTGGCGAATCCCAGGAACCGTTGGATTGCCTTCAGTCCAGAAGGAGGAGGCCAGTTGAGTATGGAGGAGACCTTCTTTGGATCCATCTGCAGTCCAGTGCCCGAGATGATGTATCCCAGGAAAGGGAGAGAAGACTGCTCAAAGACGCACTTCTCATATTTGGCGTAAAGACGATTCTCCCTCAGTCTTTGCAGAACCAGCTGTACGTTCTCTCTATGGGTCTGGAGGTCCGGAGAGAAGATAAGGATGTCATCCAGATAAACTACGACACAGACGTAGAGGAGGTCCCGGAATATGTCGTTCACCAATTCTTGGAAGACTGCTGGTGCATTACACAGGCCGAAGGGCATCACGCAGTATTCATAGTGCCCATCGCGAGTATTAAACGCGGTCTTCCATTCGTCCCCAGAGCGGATACGAACTAGGTTGTAGGCACCCCGAAGATCCAGCTTGGTGAACACACGGGCTCCTCTGAGCCGGTCGAACAATTCGGGGATGAGCGGCAGAGGGTACTTGTTTTTGACGGTGATCTGATTTAGACCCCGGTAGTCGATGCATGGGCGTAGGTCACCCTCTTTCTTCTTCACGAAGAAGAAGCCTGCTCCCGCAGGAGAGGAGGATCTCCGGATGAATCCTTTTGCCAGGCTCTCTGTGATGTAGGTAGACATGGCCCTGGTTTCGGCCGGAGACAACGGATATATCCGTCCTCGAGGTGGTGTTGTTCCTGGGAGCAGGTCGATGGCACAATCGTAGGGACGGTGTGGCGGAAGTACCTCAGACTCCTTCTTGTCAAAAACGTCTGCGAAGGACCAATAGGCCGAGGGCAGTTCCGGTAGGTTCTCTGGAACCGGAGGTCGTCGGATAGGTTGTATGGACTTCAGACACTTCTCATGACAAGCAGGACCCCATCGGGTGATTTCGCCAGTACCCCAGCTGACTGATGGTTCGTGTGTCCGCAACCAGGGAAGTCCCAGCAGGATCTGGTGGGACATGTGTGGAAGGACGTAGAGAGTGATGTTCTCGGTGTGCAGGGCACCGATACGCAGTTCGACCGGTCTGGTGACCCAGGAGATGGTATCAGAGAGGGGTCTCCCATCCACAGAGGCAATCACTAGGGGCTTCTCGAGTAGAGTAACAGGCAGCTGGTACTTGTCCACCGTGGCCTGCTGGATGAAATTGCCTGCTGCTCCAGAGTCGAGGTATGCCTCAGCCGTGAAGCGCGTCTCTCCCGTTGACACTTGCACAGTCCACATAACCGGGTCTGAGAGAGTCCCAGCACCTAGGGTGGCCTCTCCTACCAACCCTAGGCTTTGGAGTTTCCCGGCCTTTCCGGACAGGAGCGTAGGAGGTGAGTGTCCTCTCCGCAGTAAAAGCAGAGGCCCTTGGCGAGCCGCTCTGCTCGACGTTGTTCAGATTGCCGTACTCGGTCGATCTGCATGGGCTCGTGGACGGGAATCCCAGCTGTTGATGACTGCGATACGGAGGGCTTCTGTGGAGGAGGGGAATGTCGTACCGGACGTCTCTCCCGAGACAGCTCTTTGGAGCGCTCCTGAAAACGAATGTCCACTCGAGTTGCTAGGGCAATCAGGGCATCTAGGGTGGAGGGCACGTCACGACCCGCCAACTCATCTTTGATGCGACTCGAGAGTCCTTCCCAGAAGGCGGCTGTTAGGGCCTCATTATTCCACCCGAGTTCAGAAGCCAACGTGCGGAAACGGATGGCGTATTGGCCCACCGTCAGTGTTCCTTGACGTAAGCGGAGGAGGGATGAAGCAGACGCAGAGGCGCGTCCCGGCTCGTCAAAGGTGCTGCGGAAGGCCTGCAGGAACTCTTGAAGATCCTTGGTCATAGGGTCCTCCTTCTCCCACAACGGGTTCATCCACGCCAGTGCCTCGCCCTCCAGGTGAGACATGATGAAGGCGACCTTGGCTTGGTCGGAGGCAAACAGATGTGGCAGCTGCGTGAAGTGGAGGGAGCATTGGTTTATAAACCCCCTGCAAGTCTTGGGATCTCCGGTGTACCGGGGTGGTGAGGCCAAACGCAGTCTGGAAGCATCCGAAGAAGCGGCCACGGGAGCGGGGGACGTGGCTTGACTAGTGGCGGCTTGGGATGTTGTAGACGTGACTGCCGCTTGTAGCATGGTCAGGCGGGTGTCCACGGAAGTCATGAAGTTCAGCATGCGGGTCTGGACTTCACGCTGGCGTTGGAGTTCCTCTTGCAAGGCCGCTAGTGCTGCAGCGGGATCCATGGCCTGATCTTACTGTCACGGCCAGGTGTACGGGCAGGCCCAGGAGGTGGATCCACTGGACCGAACTCCTAGATGGTAGGAAAGAGTCCGGCAGCTGGAACACTAGAAACAGCAGAACAGTCCTTGCACACGGGAATAGCGGAGAAGTCCCTGGGACCACGGAGTTATGGGTGGTAGTCCGGGTGACGCAGCTCAGGTTCGGAAGCCGAGATGATGTCAGGCGGGGTCCGGAACCTTGGGAGCAAGATGACGGGTCACCGCAGGGATCCGAGATGGTGCGGACTGTCAGGATGGCAGAAGGACAGCGTTCGGGTTTCAGGATACGGCAGACTGGATGGCGAGGCAAGCACGGCTCTACAAAGAGAGATAGGTGAGTACATGCACTGAAACACCAGGAGACCTGACTCCTAGCTTAGGGAACACGAAGATCAGGCCCCGCCCCCTTGGACAATACACCCCTTTATACCCTGTACCTGATTAGCCTCATTACCTGTTAATGGACGCTGGCCCTTTAAGAAAGGGTCAGTGACCGCGCGCGCGCCCTAATGCGCATGCGCGCAGCCCGGGTGCCAGAAGCCAGGGAAGGAGGCTGAGAAGAGGACGCAGCGGAGCCGGCCAGGGCCTGGGAAGCCGTCGGGCGCCGCGATCGGGGACCAGGGGGCCTGGGAAGGACGGGGACCGGAGGCTGGAGAGCGGGGAGCGTGGCAGGTGAGCCGGGGAGCGGGGCTGAGGACCCGGGGAGCGGAGCAGAGGACCCGGGGAGGGAAGCCAAGGACCCGGGGAGCGTGACAAATGAGTTGTAGTGTGCAATGCAGGCAGACGTGCTCTGCAAATGTCTTTGCACTAGTGGGACTATAGCAAAGTCCAATAGCCACCTTTAGGATGCCACTAGGTACACTGAGTGTTTGCTAGTAAAATTGCTTAGTTTAAAAAAGTTGGAGTGTGCAATGCAGGCAGATGTGCTCTGCTAATGTCTTTGCACTAGTGGGACTATAGCAAAGTCCAATAGCCACCTTTAGGATGCCACTAGGTACACTGAGTGTTTGCTAGTAAAATTGCTTAGTTTAAAAAAGTTGTAGTGTGCAATGCAGGCAGACGTGCTCTGCAAATGTCTTTGCACTAGTGGGACTATAGCAAAGTCCAATAGCCACGTATAGGATGCCACTAGGTACACTGAGTGTTTGCTAGTAAAATTGCTTAGTTTAAAAAAGTTGGAGTGTGCAATGCAGGCAGACGTGCTCTGCAAATGTCTTTGCACTAGTGGGACTATAGCAAAGTCCAATAGCCACGTTTAGGATGCCACTAGGTACACTGAGTGTTTGCTAGTATAATGGCTTAGTAACAATGAGTTGTAGTGTGCAATGCAGGCAGACGTGCTCTGCAAATGTCTTTGCACTAGTGGGACTATAGCAAAGTCCAATAGCCACCTTTAGGATGCCACTAGGTACACTGAGTGTTTGCTAGTAAAATTGCTTAGTTTAAAAAAGTTGGAGTGTGCAATGCAGGCAGATGTGCTCTGCTAATGTCTTTGCACTAGTGGGACTATAGCAAAGTCCAATAGCCACCTTTAGGATGCCACTAGGTACACTGAGTGTTTGCTAGTAAAATTGCTTAGTTTAAAAAAGTTGTAGTGTGCAATGCAGGCAGACGTGCTCTGCAAATGTCTTTGCACTAGTGGGACTATAGCAAAGTCCAATAGCCACGTATAGGATGCCACTAGGTACACTGAGTGTTTGCTAGTAAAATTGCTTAGTTTAAAAAAGTTGGAGTGTGCAATGCAGGCAGATGTGCTCTGCTAATGTCTTTGCACTAGTGGGACTATAGCAAAGTCCAATAGCCACTTTTAGGATGCCACTAGGTACACTGAGTGTTTGCTAGTAAAATTGCTTAGTTTAAAAAAGTTGGAGTGTGCAATGCAGGCAGATGTGCTCTGCAAATGTCTTTGCACTAGTGGGACTATAGCAAAGTCCAATAGCCACGTATAGGATGCCACTAGGTACACTGAGTGTTTGCTAGTATAATGGCTTAGTAACAATGAGTTGTAGTGTGCAATGCAGGCAGACGTGCTCTGCAAATGTCTTTGCACTAGTGGGACTATAGCAAAGTCCAATAGCCACGTTTAGGATGCCACTAGGTACACTGAGTGTTTGCTAGTAAAATTTCTTAGTTTAAAAAAGTTGGAGTGTGCAATGCAGGCAGATGTGCTCTGCAAATGTCTTTGCACTAGTGGGACTATAGCAAAGTCCAATAGCCACGTATAGGATGCCACTAGGTACACTGAGTGTTTGCTAGTAAAATTGCTTAGTTTAAAAAAGTTGTAGTGTGCAATGCAGGCAGACGTGCTCTGCAAATGTCTTTGCACTAGTGGGACTATAGCAAAGTCCAATAGCCACAGATAGGATGCCACTAGGTACACTGAGTGTTTGCTAGTATAATGGCTTAGTTAGAATGAGTTGGAGTGTGCAGAGGACAAGAGGGTACAGTGGCAGGATTGTGGTGCTCTGGGTAGAGGAATGGAAGCCTGCCTTTCTATTCCCTCCTAATGGTGAAATGCAGGGAGGAAATCCCTGACCTGGGCTACACAGACGCTGTTGCTGTTTGCAGGACCTGTCACCTATGGCTCTCTGACCCTGCCGCTTTGAGCCCTTAAAAGGACTGCTAGAATGTGCTCTCCCTAAGCTGTCTAACGCTGTGTATGCAGCGCATACAGCTGTATCGGCTATAGGACTCAGGAGGACGGAGCTGCGACACTGATGTCTGACACCAAAGACGCAGAAGGCAGATAATGGCGTTCGTGAAGAAAATGTCCGGTTTTATAATGCAGGGACATGTGACATGCAGATCCTATCACACATGCCGTTGCTTCTCTGGCTCAAAGTCCACTTAGCTGTGTGTGTGTCTGTGATTGGCTGACATGCTGGCCCGCCCCACAAGACGCGCGCGCTTAGGGAAGGAAGACAAGAAAAAAAAAAAAAAAATGGCGATCGCCATTATAGAAACAGCAGTGATCTGAAGGCGCTGTTCACGCACACTATACACTGAAATGTGATAATAGTTTGATTCACAGAGTGACTTACACTATTACAGCAGAAACCAAGCTATGATTTAGCTGTTTTTTGGCTGCTAGAACCGTTCTCGAACGTTTCTAGAACTATCGAGCTTTTGCAAAAAGCTCGAGTTCTAGTTCGATCTAGAACATGCCCCAAAATCACTCGAGCCTAGAACTGGAGAACCACGAACCACGAACCGCGCTCAACTCTACTTATAAGAGCTGGTTCATTCCATTTGGTATCAGTTGCACATCTATGAAATTCCAAACATTACATTTCTGCTGACCGATGCCCCTGCTAAAGGCAACGCAGCCTGGACAGCATGGGAGACTTGGTCAGGATCATCATAGATAAGACCTAATGCCTCAAAATATCCATATATAGACCAAACAGAACCAGAACCAGGTGGAAGAGAAAAAACCCAGGATTGGGGGGTCCCTCTGCAACAGCGAGATCCCAATCCCCACCTGCTGTTTCTCATCACCAGAGGAGTAAGGTAGAAGCTAGAAGTACAATTTACAAGGCCTCCCTGAACAATAAAAATGTGTTTCTTCCCCAGAAAATCTGTGTGGGAGAGCAATCTTGGGCTCAGGCTGGACCTGCTTGCCCGCAGAATCTCCAAAGCTTTGAGTCTTCGACCGCTGCTGCTGAATAGCTGACCGAAGTTCTACTACCTCCAGAGACAGACCCTGAAGCTGCTCAGTTAGAGCAGTGACAGGATCCATAATAAAGGTTCGAATGACAGGGGCTTTTTTTGGGGCAGGGGGTTTGGCTGGCGATAAACAGGTTTGGCTGCTTTTTTTGCTGTGTGGTGCAGATTATATGTGTTATTGGTCTACAGTAAACAATTAACAAAATTAATTTAATTGACCAAACAAGCAGCAAAATGATTGTTGCATTATTTGCAGCATTTTTGTACACTCGTTGCTTTATATGAAGGAAAAACGCTGCAAAAAAAGCTGAAAGAATCGACTTGCTGCAGTTTTCAAAAACACATCAGTTTTCCAATTCAGTATTTTTGAAATTCCATAGCTTTTCGTTGGTATTGTCAAAAGCAGCTTTTAATTTACCTTAAAAAAACCCGAAAAATCTGAACATAGTCTTACTTTACAGGGTGGCTATATGTTACTTTTTTTCTTTATCTTGTGCACTGTAGTGTGAATGCGCTCTACAAGTAATCAGCTATAGATGTTGGTGTGTTATTTTCTATAGAGATGAGTCCTGGCTGGAAGAAATTATAGCAGTCTGCACCAGAAGAAGAAGAAAGGCAAACATCAATTACTTCAACCAGAGATTTCAATCCTAAAGCGGACTTTACACGCTACGAGATCGCTACAGCGATCTCGTTGGGGTCATGGATTTTGTGACGCACATCCGGCCGCTGTAGCGATGCCATTGCATGTGACACCTATGAGCCATTTTGCATCGTAGCAAAAGCATGCAAAATCGCTCATCGGCGACATGGGGGCCTATTCTCAAATATCGTTACTGCAGCAGTAATGAAGTTGTTCCTCGTTCTTGCGGCAGCACATATCGCTCCGTGTGACACCGCAGGAACAAGGAAGCTCTCCTTACCTGCCTCCTAGCCGCAATCCGGAAGGAAGGAGGTGGGCGGGATGTTCATCCCGCTCATCTCCGCCCCTCCGCTTCTATTGGGCGGCGGTTCAGTGACGCTGCTGTGACGTTGATGTGACGCTGAACGAACCGCCCACTTAGAAAGCAGGCGTTTCACCGGTAACAGCGACGTCGCAGGGAAGGTAAGTAGTGTGATGGGTCCGGGCGATGTTGTGCGACACGGGCAGAGATTTGCCCGTGTCGCACAACCGATGGGGGCGGGTACGCATGATGGCGATATCGGTACCAATATCGCAGGGTGTAATGCGGCCTTTAGACGTTGTATTACATGTACACATACACAAATGATGCACTTTATAATATATGCAGAGCGCCTGTTCACAATCTCACCAGCGATCTCTGTATTACCTGTACACACTATACATTATATACAGAGCTCCTGTGCATAATGTCACCAGTGATATCTGTATTACTTGTACACTAATTACTATATATAGGGCTCCTGAGTATAATTGTAAAAAAACCTGTACATTATTCACTATATGCAGGGTTCTTGAGTATACTGGTGGTAATATCAGTGTTGTTATTATTATTGTGGATTCTATTCATGATCAGTTTTGTATTATTCAGTCACTATGTGGTTGTAGTATGTTATCTAGGCAGGGTGTGGTGGTATTTGTCCCATGTATGTGGTATTATTTGCTCACTATGTGGAGATACAATGTGCTCTGGTCAGGGTGTGACCGTATTTGTCCCTTGTGTAAGGTATTGATCAGTCAGTATGTAGAGATACAACGTGGTCTGTTCATAGTCTGGTGGTATTTGTCCCTTGTATGTGACATTATTTGGTCACCATATGGTAATAATTAGAGATGAGCCACCCCCCTAGAGTTCGAGTTCGGTTCGGTTCGTCGAGCGGTGCCCCGTTCGACGAGCTGTTCTACGAATCGTTTGATGAACCTCTCGAACCCCATTGAAAACAATAGGAGGCAATCACAAACACCTAAAAACACCTTGAAAACACCCTCAAAGTTGTCCAAAAGGTTCCAAACAACTCCCAAGACAACACAAACACATGGGAAAGTAACAAGGACAAATACCCATGCGAAAACTAAACAGCTGGATGAGGAAAAACAGGAGGAGACACAGAAATAGGCATGGCATGCCCTTCTAAAGTCATTTAAAACACAGCAAGGGGACTCCAAGCAGACTCTCCCTTTTTTCCAAAAATTGGACCCCACAGACACCCCTTTAGTGGCAGCACTTGTGCCTCAGTTGCAAACTGTATGTGTTGATTAGCATCAAGCACATTTCAAAATACGCCAGCCTTAACTGTCCCCAGGATGTCACCGGGAAAGGTAGCAAAGTCTTTGCTGAACCATGACTTGTTCATCCGGGCTCATTTTTAAAAACACAGCAAGGGTAACTCCAAGTGAAGTCTCCCTTTTTTCCAAAAATTGGGCCACACAGACACCCCTTCAGTGGCAGCACTTGTGCCCCAGTTGTAAACTGAATGTGTTGATTAGCATCAAGCACATTCCAAAATACGCCAGCCTTAACTGTCCCCAGGATGACACCGGGATAGGTAGCAAAGTCTTTGCTGATCCACATCTGTTCATCTTGGCTCATTTTTAAAAACACAGCAAGGGTTACTCCAAGCGGAGTCTCCCTTTTTCCAAAAATTGGGCTTCACAAACACCCCTTCAGTGGCAGCACTTGTGCCCCAGTTGCAGACTTGACAGGTACATTTGCATCAAGCACATTCCAAATCCACAAGCATTTACTCTCCCCAGGATGATACAGGGGTAGTAAAGTCCTTGCGAATCCATGACTTGTTCATTTTGATGAACGTTAGTCTGTCCATATGGTCACTGGACAGACGGATGCGCTTATCTGTCAGCACAAATCCAGCAGCACTGAAGACACATTAAGAGACAATGCTGGCAGCTGGACACGACAATATCTCCAAGGCGTAAGTGGCGAGCTCAGGCCATTTTTCAAGATTTAAAGCTTAAAATGAGCAAGGCTCCAGTTGCCAAGTCATGGCATCGATGTTCATTTGGAGATACTCCTGTATCATCCTCTGCAGCCGTTGACTATGTGTCAGACTTCTTGTCTCTGTTGGCCTTGCAAAGGATGGTCTAAAAAAATTATGAAACGATTCAATAAAATTTCCAGCACCAGATACGGTGCTGCTGGTACAGTTAAACTGTTGATGACGAGACCATCCCATGTTTGTCATGTTAAAACTGGGAGATTCACTCCATGCACCACTGGGGTTTGGTGGAAAAGCCGAGCTAAGATTGAGTAACAGCTTCTGCTGATACTCCTGCATACGTGCGTCCCTTTTTATGGCTGGAATTATTTCACAAAATTTTGACTTGTACCGGGGATCTAATAGTGTGGCAACCCTATAGTCATCATCACTTCTAATTTTGACAATCCGAGGGTTATGTTGTAGGTAGTGCAGCAAGAAGGTGCTCATGTGTCTTGTGCATCCATGCGGACCAAGTCCTTGCTGTGTTTGTGGCATAGAGGTGCTAACCGTTCTTTCTTCCTCTGACATCTCCCCCCAACCTCTTTCAACTGAAAAGTGACCAAGGTCTCCCTCATTTGCTAAGTCTTCCATGTCCATGGACAGTTTGTCCTCCATTTCTTCATGTTCTCCAGCACCTTCCTCAACATTTTGCCTGCTACCATGCACCCTTGTGAATCCCTCATACCCACCGTCCCATGCCTGCCGCCTTGGTGATGATGAATGTCTGGACTAGAGTTGAGCGCGGTTCGAGGTTCGAGGTTCTCCAGTTCTAGGCTCGAGTGATTTTGGGGCCTGTTCTAGATCGAACTAGAACTCGAGCTTTTTGCAAAAGCTCGATAGTTCTAGAAACGTTCGAGAACGGTTCTAGCAGCAAAAAAACAGCTAATTCCTAGCTGGCTTTCCGCTGTAATAGTGTAAGTCACTCTGTGACTCACACTATTATGACATTTCAGTGTATAGTGTGCGTGAACAGCGCCTTCAGATCACTACTGTTTGTATAATGGCGATCGCCATTTTTTTTTTTTCCTTGTCTTCCTTCCCTAAGCGCGGGCGTGTAGTGGGGAGGGCCATTATGTCAGCCAATCCCAGACACACACACAGCTAAGTGGACTTTTAGCCAGAGAAGCATGTGTGATAGGATGTCCATGTCACATGTCCCTGCATTATAAAACCGGACATTTTCCTCCAGGACGCCATTATCTGCCTTCTGCGTCCTTGGTGTCAGACATCACTGGCGCAGCTCCGTCCTGAGTCCTATCGCTGATACAGCTGTATGCGCTCCATACACAGCACTGGACAGCATAGGGATAGCACTTTCCATCAGTCCTTTTAAGGGCTCGTACCGGCAGGGTCAGAGCCATAGGTGACAGGTCCTGAAAACAGAGACAGCGTCTGTGTAGCTAAGGTCAGGGATTTCGTCGCTGCATTTCCCCATTAGGAGGGAATAGAAAGGCAGGCTTCCATTCCTCTACCCAGAGCCCCACAATCCTGGCACTGTACCCTCCTGTCCTCTGCACACTCCAACTCATTATAACTAAGCCATTATACTAGCAAACACTCAGTGTACCTAGTGGCATCCTAAACGTGGCTATTGAACTTTGCTATAGTCCCACTAGTGCAAAGATATTTGCAGCACCTCTGCCTGCATTGCACACTCCAACTCATTATAACTAAGCCATTATACTAGCAAACACTCAGTGTACCTAGTGGCATCCTTAACGTGGCTATTGGACTTTGCTATAGTCCCACTAGTGCAAAGATATTTGCAGCACCTCTGCCTGCATTGCACACTCCAACTCATTATAACTAAGCCATTATACTAGCAAACACTCAGTGTACCTAGTGGCATCCTAAACGTGGCTATTGGACTTTTGTCTAGTCACACTAGTGCAAATACATTTGCAGCACCTCTGCCTGCATTGCACACTCCAACTCATTATAACTAAGCCATTATACTAGCAAACACTCAGTGTACCTAGTGGCATCCTAAACGTGGCTACTGGACTTTGCTATAGTCCCACTAGTGCAAAGATATTTGCAGCACCTCTGCCTGCATTGCACACTCCAACTCATTATAACTAAGCCATTATACTAGCAAACACTCAGTGTACCTAGTGGCATCCTAAACGTGGCTATTGGACTTTTGTCTAGTCACACTAGTGCAAAGACATTTGCAGCACCTCTGCCTGCATTGCACACTCCAACTCATTATAACTAAGCCATTATACTAGCAAACACTCAGTGTACCTGGTGGCATCCTAAACGTGGCTATTGGACTTTGGTCTAGTCACACTAGTGCAAAGACATTTGCAGCACCTCTGCCTGCATTGCACACTCCAACTCATTATAACTAAGCCATTATACTAGCAAACACTCAGTGTACCTAGTGGCATCCTAAACGTGGCTATTGGACTTTTATACTAGCAAACACTCAGTGTACCTAGTGGCATCCTTAACGTGGCTATTGGACTTTGCTATAGTCCCACTAGTGCAAAGATATTTGCAGCACCTCTGCCTGCATTGCACACTCCAACTCATTATAACTAAGCCATTATACTAGCAAACACTCAGTGTACCTAGTGGCATCCTAAACGTGGCTATTGGACTTTGCTACAGTCCCACTAGTGCAAAGATATTTGCAGCACCTCTGCCTGCATTGCACACTCCAACTCATTATAACTAAGCCATTATACTAGCAAACACTCAGTGTACCTAGTGGCATCCTAAACGTGGCTATTGGACTTTTATACTAGCAAACACTCAGTGTACCTAGTGGCATCCTAAACGTGGCTATTGGACTTTTGTCTAGTCACACTAGTGCAAAGACATTTGCAGCACCTCTGCCTGCATTGCACACTCCAACTCATTATAACTAAGCCATTATACTAGCAAACACTCAGTGTACCTAGTGGCATCCTTAACGTGGCTATTGGACTTTGCTATAGTCACACTAGTGCAAAGACATTTGCAGCACCTCTGCCTGCATTGCACACTCCAACTCATTATAACTAAGCCATTATACTAGCAAACACTCAGTGTACCTAGTGGCATCCTAAACGTGGCTATTGGACTTTTGTCTAGTCACACTAGTGCAAAGATATTTGCAGCACCTCTGCCTGCATTGCACACTCCAACTCATTATAACTAAGCCATTATACTAGCAAACACTCAGTGCACCTAGTGGCATCCTAAACGTGGCTATTGGACTTTTGTCTAGTCACACTAGTGCAAAGATATTTGCAGCACCTCTGCCTGCATTGCACACTCCAACTCATTATAACTAAGCCATTATACTAGCAAACACTCAGTGTACCTAGTGGCATCCTAAACGTGGCTATTGGACTTTTGTCTAGTCACACTAGTGCAAAGACATTTGCAGCTTCTCTGCCTGCATTGCACACTCCAACTCATTATAACTAAGCCATTATACTAGCAAACACTCAGTGTACCTAGTGGCATCCTAAACGTGGCTATTGGACTTTTGTCTAGTCCCACTAGTGCAAAGACATTTGCAGCACCTCTGCCTGCATTGCACACTCCAACTCATTATAACTAAGCCATTATATTAGCAAACACTCAGTGTACCTAGTGGCATCCTAAACGTGGCTATTGGACTTTTGTCTAGTCACACTAGTGCAAAGACATTTGCAGCACCTCTACCTGCATTGCACACTCTAACTCATTATAACAAAGCCATTATACTAGCAAACACTCAGTGTACCTAGTGGCATCCTAAACGTGGCTATTGGACTTTTGTCTAGTCACACTAGTGCAAAAACATTTGCAGCACCTTTGCCTGCATTGCACACTCCAACTCATTATAACTAAGCCAGTATACTAGCAAACACTCAGTGTACCTAGTGGCATCCTAAACGTGGCTATTGGACTTTTGTCTAGTCACACTACTGCAAAGACATTTGCAGCACCTCTGCCTGCATTGCACACTCCAACTCATTATAACTAAGCCATTATACTAGCAAACACTCAGTGTACCTAGTGGCATCCTAATCGTGGCTATTGGATTTTTGTCTAGTCACACTAGTGCAAAGACATTTGCAGCACCTCTGCCTGCATTGCACACTCCAACTCATTATAACTAAGCCATTATACTAGCAAACACTCAGTGTACCTAGTGGCATCCTAAACGTGGCTATTGGACTTTTGTCTAGTCACACTAGTGCAAAAACATTTGCAGCACCTCTGCCTGCATTGCACACTCCAACTCATTATAGCTAAGCCATTATACTAGCAAACACTCAGTGTACCTAATGGCATCCTAAACGTGGCTATTAGACTTTGCTATAGTCCCACTAGTGCAAAGATATTTGCAGCACCTCTGCCTGCATTGCACACTCCAACTCATTATAACTAAGCCATTATACTAGCAAACACTCAGTGTACCTAGTGGCATCCTAAACGTGGCTATTGGACTTTTGTCTAGTCACACTAGTGCAAAGACATTTGCAGCACCTCTGCCTGCATTGCACACTCCAACTCATTATAACTAAGCCATTATACTAGCAAACACTCAGTGTACCTAGTGGCATCCTAAACGTGGCTATTGGACTTTTATACTAGCAAACACTCAGTGTACCTAGTGGCATCCTAAACGTGGCTATTGGACTTTTGTCTAGTCACACTAGTGCAAAGACATTTGCAGCACCTCTGCCTGCATTGCACACTCCAACTCATTATAACTAAGCCATTATACTAGCAAACACTCAGTGTACCTAGTGGCATCCTTAACGTGGCTATTGGACTTTGCTATAGTCCCACTAGTGCAAAGATATTTGCAGCACCTCTGCCTGCATTGCACACTCCAACTCATTATAACTAAGCCATTATACTAGCAAACACTCAGTGTACCTAGTGGCATCCTAAACGTGGCTATTGGACTTTTGTCTAGTCACACTAGCGCAAAGACATTTGCAGCACCTCTGCCTGCATTGCACACTCCAACTCATTATAACTAAGCCATTATACTAGCAAACACTCAATGTACCTAGTGGCATCCTAAACGTGGTTATTGGACTTTTGTCTAGTCACACTAGTGCAAAGACATTTGCAGCACCTCTGCCTGCATTGCACACTCCAACTCATTATAATTAAGCCATTATATTAGCAAACACTCAGTGTACCTAGTTTCATCCTAAACGTGGCTATTGGACTTTTGTCTAGTCACACTAGTGCAAAGACATTTGCAGCACCTCTACCTGCATTGCACACTCTAACTCATTATAACAAAGCCATTATACTAGCAAACACTCAGTGTACCTAGTGGCATCCTAAACGTGGCTATTGGACTTTTGTCTAGTCACACTAGTGCAAAGACATTTGCAGCACCTCTGCCTGCATTGCACACTCCAACTCATTATAACTAAGCCATTATACTAGCAAACACTCAATGTACCTAGTGGCATCCTAAACGTGGCTATTGGACTTTTGTCTAGTCACACTAGTGCAAAGACATTTGCAGCACCTCTGCCTGCATTGCACACTCCAACTCATTATAACTAAGCCATTATACTAGCAAACACTCAGTGTACCTAGTGGCATCCTAAACGTGGCTATTGGACTTTTATACTAGCAAACACTCAGTGTACCTAGTGGCATCCTAAACGTGGCTATTGGACTTTTGTCTAGTCACACTAGTGCAAAGACATTTGCAGCACCTCTGCCTGCATTGCACACTCCAACTCATTATAACTAAGCCATTATACTAGCAAACACTCAGTGTACCTAGTGGCATCCTTACCGTGGCTATTGGACTTTGCTATAGTCCCACTAGTGCAAAGATATTTGCAGCACCTCTGCCTGCATTGCACACTCCAACTCATTATAACTAAGCCATTATACTAGCAAACACTCAGTGTACCTAGTGGCATCCTAAACGTGGCTATTGGACTTTTGTCTAGTCACACTAGTGCAAAGATATTTGCAGCACCTCTGCCTGCATTGCACACTCCAAATCATTATAACTAAGCCATTATACTAGCAAACACTCAGTGTACCTAGTGGCATCCTAAACGTGGCTATTGGACTTTTGTCTAGTCACACTAGTGCAAAGACATTTGCAGCACCTCTGCCTGCATTGCACACTCCAACTCATTATAACTAAGCCATTATATTAGCAAACACTCAGTGTACCTAGTTTCTTCCTAAACGTGGCTATTGGACTTTTGTCTAGTCACACTAGTGCAAAGACATTTGCAGCACCTCTACCTGCATTGCACACTCTAACTCATTATAACAAAGCCATTATACTAGCAAACACTCAGTGTACCTAGTGGCATCCTAAACGTGGTTATTGGACTTTTGTCTAGTCACACTAGTGCAAAGACATTTGCAGCACCTCTGCCTGCATTGCACACTCCAACTCATTATAACTAAGCCAGTATACTAGCAAACACTCAGTGTACCTAGTGGCATCCTAAACGTGGCTATTGGACTTTTGTCCAGTCACACTAGTGCAAAGACATTTGCAGCGCCTCTGCCTGCATTGCACACTCCAACTCATTATAACTAAGCCATTATACTAGCAAACACTCAGTGTACCTAGTGGCATCCTAAACGTGGCTATTGGACTTTTGTCTAGTCACACTAGTGCAAAGACATTTGCAGCACCTCTGCCTGCATTACAAACTACAACTCATTATAACTAAGCCATTATACTAGCAAACACTCAGTGTACCTAGTGGCATCCTAAACGTGGCTATTGAACTTTTGTCTAGTCACACTAGTGCAAAGACATTTGCAGCACCTCTGCCTGCATTGCACACTCCAACTCATTATAACTAAGCCATTATACTAGCAAACACTCAGTGTACCTAGTGGCCTCCTAAACGTGGCTATTGGACTTTTGTCTAGTCACACTAGTGCAAAGACATTTGCAGCACCTCTGCCTGCATTGCACACTCCAACTCATTATAACTAAGCCATTATACTAGCAAACACTCAGTGTACCTAGTGGCCTCCTAAACGTGGCTATTGGACTTTTGTCTAGTCACACTAGTGCAAAGACATTTGCAGCACCTCTGCCTGCATTGCACACTCCAACTCATTATAACTAAGCCATTATACTAGCAAACACTCAGTGTACCTAGTGGCATCCTAAACGTGGCTATTGGACTTTGCTATAGTCCCACTAGTGCAAAGACATTTGCAGCACCTCTGCCTGCATTGCACACTCCAACTCATTATAACTAAGCCATTATACTAGCAAACACTCAGTGTACCTAGTGGCATCCTAAACGTGGCTATTGGACTTTTGTCTAGTCACACTAGTGCAAAGACATTTGCAGCACCTCTGCCTGCATTGCACACTCCAACTCATTATAACTAAGCCATTATACTAGCAAACACTCAGTGTACCTAGTGGCATCCTAAACGTGGCTATTGGACTTTTGTCTAGTCACACTAGTGCAAAGACATTTGCAGCACCTCTGCCTGCATTGCACACTCCAACTCATTATAACTAAGCCATTATACTAGCAAACACTCAGTGTACCTAGTGGCATCCTAAACGTGGCTATTGGACTTTTGTCTAGTCACACTAGTGCAAAGACATTTGCAGCACCTCTGCCTGCATTGCACAGTCCAACTCATTATAACTAAGCCATTATACTAGCAAACACTCAGTGTACCTAGTGGCATCCTAAACGTGGCTATTGGACTTTTATACTAGCAAACACTCAGTGTACCTAGTGGCATCCTAAACGTGGCTATTGGACTTTTGTCTAGTCACACTAGTGCAAAGACATTTGCAGCACCTCTGCCTGCATTGTACACTCCAACTCATTATAACTAAGCCATTATACTAGCAAACACTCAGTGTACCTAGTGGCATCCTTAACGTGGCTATTGGACTTTGCTATAGTCCCACTAGTGCAAAGACATTTGCAGCACCTCTGCCTGCATTAACCACTCCAACTCATTATAACTATACCATTATACTAGCAAACACTCAGTGTACCTAGTGGCATCCTAAACGTGGCTATTGGACTTTTGTCTAGCCACACTAGTGCAAAGACATTTGCAGCACCTCTGCCTGCATTGCACACTCCAACTCATTATAACTAAGCCATTATACTAGCAAACACTCAGTGTACCTAGTGGCCTCCTAAACGTGGCTATTGGACTTTTGTCTAGTCACACTAGTGCAAAGACATTTGCAGCACCTCTGCCTGCATTGCACACTCCAACTCATTATAACTAAGCCATTATACTAGCAAACACTCAGTGTACCTAGTGGCA
Source organism: Anomaloglossus baeobatrachus (assembly GCF_048569485.1). Lineage (NCBI taxonomy): Eukaryota > Metazoa > Chordata > Amphibia > Anura > Aromobatidae > Anomaloglossus > Anomaloglossus baeobatrachus. The sequence goes on from NC_134354.1 coordinate 532,445,169, forward strand.
TCCTAAACGTGGCTATTGGACTTTGCTATAGTCCCACTAGTGCAAAGACATTTGCAGCACCTCTGCCTGCATTGCACACTCCAACTCATTATAACTAAGCCATTATACTAGCAAACACTCAGTGTACCTAGTGGCATCCTAAACGTGGCTATTGGACTTTTATACTAGCAAACACTCAGTGTACCTAGTGGCATCCTAAACGTGGCTATTGGACTTTTGTCTAGTCACACTAGTGCAAAGACATTTGCAGCACCTCTGCCTGCATTGCACACTCCAACTCATTATAACTAAGCCATTATACTAGCAAACACTCAGTGTACCTAGTGGCATCCTTAACGTGGCTATTGGACTTTGCTATAGTCCCACTAGTGCAAAGATATTTGCAGCACCTTTGCCTGCATTGCACACTCCAACTCATCATAACTAAGCCATTATACTAGCAAACACTCAGTGTACCTAGTGGCATCCTAAACGTGGCTATTGGACTTTTGTCTAGTCACACTAGTGCAAAGATATTTTCAGCACCTCTGCCTGCATTGCACACTCCAACTCATTATAACTAAGCCATTATACTAGCAAACACTCAGTGTACCTAGTGGCATCCTAAACGTGGCTATTGAACTTTTGTCTAGTCCCACTAGTGCAAAGACATTTGCAGCACCTCTGCCTGCATTGCACACTCCAACTCATTATAACTAAGCCATTATACTAGCAAACACTCATTGTACCTAGTGGCATCCTAAACGTGGCTATTGGACTTTTGTCTAGTCACACTAGTGCAAAGACATTTGCAGCACCTCTGCCTGCATTGCACACTCCAACTCATTATAACTAAGCCATTATACTAGCAAACACTCAGTGTACCTAGTGGCATCCTAAACGTGGCTATTGGACTTTTGTCTAGTCACACTAGTGCAAAGACATTTGCAGCACCTCTGCCTGCATTGCACACTCCAACTCATTATAACTAAGCCATTATACTAGCAAACACTCAGTGTACCTAGTGGCATCCTAAACGTGGCTATTGGACTTTTGTCTAGTCACACTAGTGCAAAGACATTTGCAGCACCTCTGCCTGCATTGCACACTCCAACTCATTATAACTAAGCCATTATACTAGCAAACACTCAGTGTACCTAGTGGCATCCTAAACGTGGCTATTGGACTTTTATACTAGCAAACACTCAGTGTACCTAGTGGCATCCTAAACGTGGCTATTGTACTTTTGTCTAGTCACACTAGTGCAAAGACATTTGCAGCACCTCTGCCTGCATTGCACACTCCAACTCATTATAACTAAGCCATTATACTAGCAAACACTCAGTGTACCTAGTGGCATCCTAAACGTGGCTATTGGACTTTTGTCTAGTCACAGTAGTGCAAAGACATTTGCAGCACCTCTGCCTGCATTGCACACTCCAACTCATTATAACTAAGCCATTATACTAGCAAACACTCAGTGTACCTAGTGGCATCCTAAACGTGGCTATTGGACTTTTATACTAGCAAACACTCAGTGTACCTAGTGGCCTCCTAAACGTGGCTATTGGACTTTTGTCTAGTCACACTAGTGCAAAGACATTTGCAGCACCTCTGCCTGCATTGCACACTCCAACTCATTATAACTAAGCCATTATACTAGCAATCACTCAGTGTACCTAGTGGCATCCTAAACGTGGCTATTGGACTTTGCTATAGTCCCACTAGTGCAAAGACATTTGCAGCACCTCTGCCTGCATTGCACACTCCAACTCATTATAACTAAGCCATTATACTAGCAAACACTCAGTGTACCTAGTGGCATCCTAAACGTGGCTATTGGACTTTTGTCTAGTCACACTAGTGCAAAGACATTTGCAGCACCTCTGCCTGCATTGCACACTCCAACTCATTATAACTAAGCCATTATACTAGCAAACACTCAGTGTACCTAGTGGCATCCTAAACGTGGCTATTGGACTTTTGTCTAGTCACACTAGTGCAAAGACATTTGCAGCACCTCTGCCTGCATTGCACACTCCAACTCATTATAACTAAGCCATTATACTAGCAAACACTCAGTGTACCTAGTGGCATCCTAAACGTGGCTATTGGACTTTTGTCTAGTCACACTAGTGCAAAGACATTTGCAGCACCTCTGTCTGCATTGCACACTCCAACTCATTATAACTAAGCCATTATACTAGCAAACACTCAGTGTACCTATTGGCATCCTAAACGTGGCTATTGGACTTTGCTATAGTCCCACTAGTGCAAAGACATTTGCAGCACCTCTGCCTGCATTAACCACTCCAACTCATTATAACTATACCATTATACTAGCAAACACTCAGTGTACCTAGTGGCATCCTAAACGTGGCTATTGGACTTTTGTCTAGTCACACTAGTGCAAAGACATTTGCAGCACCTCTGCCTGCATTGCACACTCCAACTCATTATAACTAAGCCATTATACTAGCAAACACTCAGTGTACCTAGTGGCATCCTAAACGTGGCTATTGGACTTTTGTCTAGTCACACTAGTGCAAAGACATTTGCAGCACCTCTGCCTGCATTGCACACTCCAACTCATTATAACTAAGCCAGTATACTAGCAAACACTCAGTGTACCTAGTGGCATCCTAAACGTGGCTATTGGACTTTTGTCCAGTCACACTAGTGCAAAGACATTTGCAGCACCTCTGCCTGCATTGCACACTCCAACTCATTATAACTAAGCCATTATACTAGCAAACACTCAGTGTACCTAGTGGCATCCTAAACGTGGCTATTGGACTTTTGTCTAGTCACACTAGTGCAAAGACATTTGCAGCACCTCTGCCTGCATTACAAACTACAACTCATTATAACTAAGCCATTATACTAGCAAACGCTCAGTGTACCTAGTGGCATCCTAAACGTGGCTATTGAACTTTTGTCTAGTCACACTAGTGCAAAGACATTTGCAGCACCTCTGCCTGCATTGAACACTCCAACTCATTATAACTAAGCCATTATACTAGCAAACACTCAGTGTACCTAGTGGCCTCCTAAACGTGGCTATTGGACTTTTGTCTAGTCACACTAGTGCAAAAACATTTGCAGCACCTCTGCCTGCATTGCACACTCCAACTCATTATAACTAAGCCATTATACTAGCAAACACTCAGTGTACCTAGTGGCCTCCTAAACGTGGCTATTGGACTTTTGTCTAGTCACACTAGTGCAAAGACATTTGCAGCACCTCTTCCTGCATTGCACACTCCAACTCATTATAACTAAGCCATTATACTAGCAAACACTCAGTGTACCTAGTGGCATCCTAAACGTGGCTATTGGACTTTGCTATAGTCCCACTAGTGCAAAGACATTTGCAGCACCTCTGCCTGCATTGCACACTCCAACTCATTATAACTAAGCCATTATACTAGCAAACACTCAGTGTACCTAGTGGCATCCTAAACGTGGCTATTGGACTTTTGTCTAGTCACACTAGTGCAAAGACATTTGCAGCACCTCTGCCTGCATTGCACACTCCAACTCATTATAACTAAGCCATTATACTAGCAAACACTCAGTGTACCTAGTGGCATCCTAAACGTGGCTATTGGACTTTTGTCTAGTCACACTAGTGCAAAGACATTTACAGCACCTCTGCCTGCATTGCACACTCCAACTCATTATAACTAAGCCATTATACTAGCAAACACTCAGTGTACCTAGTGGCATCCTAAACGTGGCTATTGGACTTTTGTCTAGTCACACTAGTGCAAAGACATTTGCAGCACCTCTGCCTGCATTGCACAGTCCAAATCATTATAACTAAGCCATTATACTAGCAAACACTCAGTGTACCTAGTGGCATCCTAAACGTGGCTATTGGACTTTTATACTAGCAAACACTCAGTGTACCTAGTGGCATCCTAAACGTGGCTATTGGACTTTTGTCTAGTCACACTAGTGCAAAGACATTTGCAGCACCTCTGCCTGCATTGCACACTCCAACTCATTATAACTAAGCCATTATACTAGCAAACACTCAGTGTACCTAGTGGCATCCTTAACGTGGCTATTGGACTTTGCTATAGTCCCACTAGTGCAAAGACATTTGCAGCACCTCTGCCTGCATTAACCACTCCAACTCATTATAACTATACCATTATACTAGCAAACACTCAGTGTACCTAGTGGCATCCTAAACGTGGCTATTGGACTTTTGTCTAGCCACACTAGTGCAAAGACATTTGCAGCACCTCTGCCTGCATTGCACACTCCAACTCATTATAACTAAGCCATTATACTAGCAAACACTCAGTGTACCTAGTGGCCTCCTAAACGTGGCTATTGGACTTTTGTCTAGTCACACTAGTGCAAAGACATTTGCAGCACCTCTGCCTGCATTGCACACTCCAACTCATTATAACTAAGCCATTATACTAGCAAACACTCAGTGTACCTAGTGGCATCCTAAACGTGGCTATTGGACTTTTATACTAGCAAACACTCAGTGTACCTAGTGGCATCCTAAACGTGGCTATTGGACTTTTGTCTAGTCACACTAGTGCAAAGACATTTGCAGCACCTCTGCCTGCATTGCACACTCCAACTCATTATAACTAAGCCATTATACTAGCAAACACTCAGTGTACCTAGTGGCATCCTTAACGTGGCTATTGGACTTTGCTATAGTCCCACTAGTGCAAAGATATTTGCAGCACCTTTGCCTGCATTGCACACTCCAACTCATTATAACTAAGCCATTATACTAGCAAACACTCAGTGTACCTAGTGGCATCCTAAACGTGGCTATTGGACTTTTGTCTAGTCACACTAGTGCAAAGATATTTGCAGCACCTCTGCCTGCATTGCACACTCCAACTCATTATAACTAAGCCATTATACTAGCAAACACTCATTGTACCTAGTGGCATCCTAAACGTGGCTATTGGACTTTTGTCTAGTCCCACTAGTGCAAAGACATTTGCAGCACCTCTGCCTGCATTGCACACTTCAACTCATTATAACTAAGCCATTATACTAGCAAACACTCATTGTACCTAGTGGCATCCTAAACGTGGCTATTGGACTTTTGTCTAGTCACACTAGTGCAAAGACATTTGCAGCACCTCTGCCTGCATTGCACACTCCAACTCATTATAACTAAGCCATTATACTAGCAAACACTCAGTGTACCTAGTGGCATCCTAAACGTGGCTATTGGACTTTTGTCTAGTCACACTAGTGCAAAGACATTTGCAGCACCTCTGCCTGCATTGCACACTCCAACTCATTATAACTAAGCCATTATACTAGCAAACACTCAGTGTACCTAGTGGCATCCTAAACGTGGCTATTGGACTTTTGTCTAGTCACACTAGTGCAAAGACATTTGCAGCACCTCTGCCTGCATTGCACACTCCAACTCATTATAACTAAGCCATTATACTAGCAAACACTCAGTGTACCTAGTGGCATCCTAAACATGGCTATTGGACTTTTATACTAGCAAACACTCAGTGTACCTAGTGGCATCCTAAACGTGGCTATTGTACTTTTGTCTAGTCACACTAGTGCAAAGACATTTGCAGCACCTCTGCCTGCATTGCACACTCCAACTCATTATAACTAAGCCATTATACTAGCAAACACTCAGTGTACCTAGTGGCATCCTAAACGTGGCTATTGGACTTTGCAATAGTCCCACTGGTGCAAAGACATTTGCAGCACCTCTGCCTGCATTGCACACTCCAACTCATTATAACTAAGCCATTATACTAGCAAACACTCAGTGTACCTAGTGGCATCCTAAACGTGGCTATTGGACTTTTGTCTAGTCACACTAGTGCAAAGACATTTGCAGCACCTCTGCCTGCATTGCACACTCCAACTCATTATAACTAAGCCATTATACTACCAAACACTCAGTGTACCTAGTGGCATCCTAAACGTGGCTATTGGACTTTGCTATAGTCCCACTAGTGCAAAGACATTTGCAGCACCTCTGCCTGCATTGCACACTCCTACTCATTATAACTAAGCCATTATACTAGCAAACACTCAGTGTACCTAGTGGCATCCTAAACGTGGCTATTGGACTTTTGTCTAGTCACAGTAGTGCAAAGACATTTGCAGCACCTCTGCCTGCATTGCACACTCCAACTCATTATAACTAAGCCATTATACTAACAAACACTCAGTGTACCTAGTGGCATCCTAAACGTGGCTATTGGACTTTTATACTAGCAAACACTCAGTGTACCTAGTGGCATCCTAAACGTGGCTATTGGACTTTTGTCTAGTCACACTAGTGCAAAGACATTTGCAGCACCTCTGCCTGCATTGCACACTCCAACTCATTATAACTAAGCCATTATACTAGCAAACACTCAGTGTACCTAGTGGCCTCCTAAACGTGGCTATTGGACTTTTGTCTAGTCACACTAGTGCAAAGACATTTGCAGCACCTCTGCCTGCATTGCACACTCCAACTCATTATAACTAAGCCATTATACTAGCAAACACTCAGTGTACCTAGTGGCATCCTAAACGTGGCTATTGGACTTTGCTATAGTCCCACTAGTGCAAAGACATTTGCAGCACCTCTGCCTGCATTGCACACTCCAACTCATTATAACTAAGCCATTATACTAGCAAACACTCAGTGTACCTAGTGGCATCCTAAACGTGGCTATTGGACTTTTGTCTAGTCACACTAGTGCAAAGACATTTGCAGCACCTCTGCCTGCATTGCACACTCCAACTCATTATAACTAAGCCATTATACTAGCAAACACTCAGTGTACCTAGTGGCATCCTAAACGTGGCTATTGGACTTTTGTCTAGTCACACTAGTGCAAAGACATTTGCAGCACCTCTGTCTGCATTGCACACTCCAACTCATTATAACTAAGCCATTATACTAGCAAACACTCAGTGTACCTAGTGGCATCCTAAACGTGGCTATTGGACTTTGTCTAGTCACACTAGTGCAAAGATATTTGCAGCACCTCTGCCTGCATTGCACACTCCAACTCATTATAACTAAGCCATTATACTAGCAAACACTCAGTGTACCTAGTGGCATCCTAAACGTGGCTATTGGACTTTTGTCTAGTCACACTAGTGCAAAGATATTTGCAGCACCTCTGCCTGCATTGCACACTCCAACTCATTATAACTAAGCCATTATACTAGCAAACACTCAGTGTACCTATTGGCATCCTAAACGTGGCTATTGGACTTTGCTATAGTCCCACTAGTGCAAAGACATTTGCAGCACCTCTGCCTGCATTAACCACTCCAACTCATTATAACTATACCATTATACTAGCAAACACTCAGTGTACCTAGTGGCATCCTAAACGTGGCTATTGGACTTTTGTCTAGTCACACTAGTGCAAAGACATTTGCAGCACCTCTGCCTGCATTGCACACTCCAACTCATTATAACTAAGACATTATACTAGCAAACACTCAGTGTACCTAGTGGCATCCTAAACTTGGCTATTGGACTTTTGTCTAGTCACACTAGTGCAAAGACATTTGCAGCACCTCTGCCTGCATTGCACACTCCAACTCATTATAACTAAGCCATTATACTAGCAAACACTCAGTGTACCTAGTGGCCTCCTAAACGAGGCTATTGGACTTTTGTCTAGTCACACTAGTGCAAAGACATTTGCAGCACCTCTGCCTGCATTGCACACTCCAACTCATTATAACTAAGCCATTATACTAGCAAACACTCAGTGTACCTAGTGGCATCCTAAACGTGGCTATTGGACTTTGCTATAGTCCCACTAGTGCAAAGACATTTGCAGCACCTCTGCCTGCATTGCACACTCCAACTCATTATAACTAAGCCATTATACTAGCAAACACTCAGTGTACCTAGTGGCATCCTAAACGTGGCTATTGGACTTTTGTCTAGTCACACTAGTGCAAAGACATTTGCAGCACCTCTGCCTGCATTGCACACTCCAACTCATTATAACTAAGCCATTATACTAGCAAACACTCAGTCTACCTAGTGGCATCCTAAACGTGGCTATTGGACTTTTGTCTAGTCACACTAGTGCAAAGACATTTGCAGCACCTCTGCCTGCATTGCACACTCCAACTCATTATAACTAAGCCATTATACTAGCAAACACTCAGTGTACCTAGTGGCATCCTAAACGTGGCTATTGGACTTTTGTCTAGTCACACTAGTGCAAAGACATTTGCAGCACCACTGCCTGCATTGCACACTCCAACTCATTATAACTAAGCCATTATACTAGCAAACACTCAGTGTACCTAGTGGCATCCTAAACGTGGCTATTGGACTTTTATACTAGCAAACACTCAGTGTACCTAGTGGCATCCTAAACGTGGCTATTGGACTTTTGTCTAGTCACACTAGTGCAAAAACATTTGCAGCACCTCTGCCTGCATTGCACACTCCAACTCATTATAACTAAGCCATTATACTAGCAAACACTCAGTGTACCTAGTGGCATCCTTAACGTGGCTATTGGACTTTGCTATTGTCCCACTAGTGCAAAGATATTTGCAGCACCTTTGCCTGCCTTGCACACTCCAACTCATTATAACTAAGCCATTATACTAGCAAACACTCAGTGTACCTAGTGGCATCCTAAACGTGGCTATTGGACTTTTGTCTAGTCACCCTAGTGCAAAGATATTTGCAGCACCTCTGCCTGCATTGCACACTCCAACTCATTATACAGTTAGGTCCAGAAATATTTGGACAGTGACACAATTTTCGCGAGTTGGGCTCTGCATGCCACCACATTGGATTTGAAATGAAACCTCTACAACAGAATTCAAGTGCAGATTGTAACGTTTAATTTGAAGGTTTGAACAAAAATATCTGATAGAAATTGTAGGAATTGTACACATTTCTTTACAAACACTCCACATTTTAGGAGGTCAAAAGTAATTGGACAAATAAACCAAACCCAAACAAAATATTTTTATTTTCAATATTTTGTTGCGAATCCTTTGGAGGCAATCACTGCCTTAAGTCTGGAACCCATGGACATCACCAAACGCTGGGTTTCCTCCTTCTTAATGCTTTGCCAGGCCTTTACAGCCGCAGCCTTCAGGTCTTGCTTGTTTGTGGGTCTTTCCGTCTTAAGTCTGGATTTGAGCAAGTGAAATGCATGCTCAATTGGGTTAAGATCTGGTGATTGACTTGGCCATTGCAGAATGTTCCACTTTTTTGCACTCATGAACTCCTGGGTAGCTTTGGCTGTATGCTTGGGGTCATTGTCCATCTGTACTATGAAGCGCCGTCCGATCAACTTTGCGGCATTTGGCTGAATCTGGGCTGAAAGTATATCCCGGTACACTTCAGAATTCCTCCGGCTACTCTTGTCTGCTGTTATGTCATCAATAAACACAAGTGACCCAGTGCCATTGAAAGCCATGCATGCCCATGCCATCACGTTGCCTCCACCATGTTTTACAGAGGATGTGGTGTGCCTTGGATCATGTGCCGTTCCCTTTCTTCTCCAAACTTTTTTCTTCCCATCATTCTGGTACAGGTTGATCTTTGTCTCATCTGTCCATAGAATACTTTTCCAGAACTGAGCTGGCTTCATGAGGTGTTTTTCAGCAAATTTAACTCTGGCCTGTCTATTTTTGGAATTGATGAATGTTTTGCATCTAGATGTGAACCCTTTGTATTTACTTTCATGGAGTCTTCTCTTTACTGTTGACTTAGAGACAGATGCACCTACTTCACTGAGAGTGTTCTGGACTTCAGTTGATGTTGTGAACGGGTTCTTCTTCACCAAAGAAAGTATGCGGCGATCATCCACCACTGTTGTCATCCGTGGACGCCCAGGCCTTTTTGAGTTCCCAAGCTCACCAGTCAATTCCTTTTTTCTCAGAATGTACCCGACTGTTGATTTTGCTACTCCAAGCATGTCTGCTATCTCTCTGATGGATTTTTTCTTTTTTTTCAGCCTCAGGATGTTCTGCTTCACCTCAATTGAGAGTTCCTTAGACCGCATGTTGTCTGGTCACAGCAACAGCTTCCAAATGCAAAACCACACACCTGTAATCAACCCCAGACCTTTTAACTACTTCATTGATTACAGGTTAACGAGGGAGATGCCTTCAGAGTTAATTGCAGCCCTTAGAGTCCCTTGTCCAATTACTTTTGGTCCCTTGAAAAAGAGGAGGCTATGCATTACAGAGCTATGATTCCTAAACCCTTTCTCCGATTTGGATGTGAAAACTCTCATATTGCAGCTGGGAGTGTGCACTTTCAGCCCATATTATATATATAATTGTATTTCTGAACATGTTTTTGTAAACAGCTAAAATAACAAAACTTGTGTCACTGTCCAAATATTTCTGGACCTAACTGTAACTAAGCCGTTATACTAGCAAACACTCAGTGTACCTAGTGGCATCCTAAACGTGGCTATTGGACTTTTGTCTAGTCACACTAGTGCAAAGATATTTGCAGCACCTCTGCCTGCATTGCACACTCCAACTCATTATAACTAAGCCATTATACTAGCAAACACTCAGTGTACCTAGTGGCATCCTAAACGTGGCTATTGGACTTTGCTATAGTCCCACTAGTGCAAAGACATTTGCAGCACCTCTGCCTGCATTGCCCACTCAAACTCATTATAACTAAGCCATTATATTAGAAAACACTCAGTGTACCTAGTGGCATCCTAAACGTGGCTATTGGACTTTTGTCTAGTCACACTAGTGCAAAGACATTTGCAGCACCTCTACCTGCGTTGCACACTCTAACTCATTATAACAAAGCCATTATACTAGCAAACACTCAGTGTTCCTAGTGGCATCCTAAACGTGGCTATTGGACTTTTGTCTAGTCACACTAGTGCAATGACATTTGCAGCACCTCTGCCTGCATTGCACACTCCAACTCATTATAACTAAGCCAGTATACTAGCAAACACTCAGTGTACCTAGTGGCATCCTAAACATGGCTATTGGACTTTTGTCTAGTCACACTAGTGCAAAGACATTTGCAGCACCTCTGCCTGCATTGCACACTCCAACTCATTATAACTAAGCCATTATACTAGCAAACACTCAGTGTACCTAGTGACATCCTAAACGTGGCTATTGGACTTTTGTCTAGTCACACTAGTGCAAAGACATTTGCAGCACCTCTGCCTGCATTGCACACTCCAACTCATTATAACTAAGCCATTATACTAGCAAACACTCAGTGTACCTAGTGGCATCCTAAACGTGGCTATTGGACTTTGCTATAGTCCCACTAGTGCAAAGACATTTGCAGCACCTCTGCCTGCATTGCACACTCCAACTCATTATAGCTAAGCCATTATACTAGCAAACACTCAGTGTACCTAGTGGCATCCTAAACGTGACTATTAGACTTTGCTATAGTCCCACTAGTGCAAAGATATTTGCAGCACCTCTGCCTGCATTGCACACTCCAACTCATTATAACTAAGCCATTATACTAGCAAACACTCAGTGTACCTATTGGCATCCTAAACGTGGCTATTGGACTTTGCTATAGTCCCACTAGTGCAAAGACATTTGCAGCACCTCTTCCTGCATTGCACACTCCAACTCATTATAACTAAGCCATTATACTAGCAAACACTCAGTGTACCTAGTGGCATCCTAAACGTGGCTATTGGACTTTTGTCTAGTCACACTAGTGCAAAGACATTTGCAGCACCTCTGCCTGCATTGCACACTCCAACTCATTATAACTAAGCCATTATACTAGCAAACACTCAGTGTACCTAGTGGCATCCTAAACGTGGCTATTGGACTTTGCTATAGTCCTACTAGTGCAAAGACATTTGCAGCACCTCTGCCTGCATTGCACACTCCAACTCATTATAACTAAGCCATTATACTAGCAAACACTCAGTGTACCTAGTGGCATCCTAAACGTGGCTATTGGACTTTTGTCTAGTCACACTAGTGCAAAGACATATGCAGCACATCTGCCTGCATTGCACACTCCAACTCATTACAACTAAGCCATTATACTAGCAAACACTCAGTGTACCTAGTGGCCTACTAAACGTGGCTATTGGACTTTTGTCTAGGCACTCTAGTGCAAAGACATTTGCAGCACCTCTGCCTGCATTGCACACTCCAACTCATTATAACTAGGCCATTAAACTAGCAAACACTCAGTGTACCTAGTGGCATCCTAAACGTGGCTATTGGACTTTGCTATAGTCCCACTAGTGCAAAGACATTTGCAGCACCTCTGCCTGCATTGCACACTCCAACTCATTATAACTAAGCCATTATACTAGCAAACACTCAGTGTACCTAGTGGCATCCTAAACGTGGCTATTGGACTTTGCTATAGTCCCACTAGTGCAAAGACATTTGCAGCACCTCTGCCTGCATTGCACACTCCAACTCATTATAGCTAAGCCATTATACTAGCAAACACTTAGTGTACCTATTGGCATCCTAAACGTGACTATTAGACTTTGCTATAGTCCCACTAGTGCAAAGATATTTGCAGCACCTCTGCCTGCATTGCACACTCCAACTCATTATAACTAAGCCATTATACTAGCAAACACTCAGTGTACCTATTGGCATCCTAAACGTGGCTATTGGACTTTGCTATAGTCCCACTAGTGCAAAGACATTTGCAGCACCTCTGCCTGCATTGCACACTCCAACTCATTACAACTAAGCCATTATACTAGCAAACACTCAGTGTACCTAGTGGCCTTCTAAACGTGGCTATTGGACTTTTGTCTAGTCACACTAGTGCAAAGACATTTGCAGCACCTCTGCCTGCATTGCACACTCCAACTCATTATAACTAAGCCATTATACTAGCAAACACTCAGTGTACCTAGTGGCATCCTAAACGTGGCTATTGGACTTTGCTATAGTCCCACTAGTGCAAAGACATTTGCAGCACCTCTGCCTGCATTGCACACTCCAACTCATTATAGCTAAGCCATTATACTAGCAAACACTCAGTGTACCTAGTGGCATCCTAAACGTGACTATTAGACTTTGCTATAGTCCCACTAGTGCAAAGATATTTGCAGCACCTCTACCTGCATTGCACACTCCAACTCATTATAACTAAGCCATTATACTAGCAAACACTCAGTGTACCTATTGGCATCCTAAACGTGGCTATTGGACTTTGCTATAGTCCCACTAGTGCAAAGACATTTGCAGCACCTCTACCTGCATTGCACACTCCAACTCATTATAACTAAGCCATTATACTAGCAAACACTCAGTGTACCTAGTGGCATCCTAAACGTGGCTATTGGACTTTTGTCTAGTCACACTAGTGCAAAGACATTTGCAGCACCTCTGCCTGCATTGCACACTCCAACTCATTATAACTAAGCCATTATACTAGCAAACACTCAGTGTACCTAGTGGCATCCTAAACGTGGCTATTGGACTTTGCTATAGTCCTACTAGTGCAAAGACATTTGCAGCACCTCTGCCTGCATTGCATACTCCAACTCATTATAACTAAGCCATTATACTAGCAAACACTCAGTGTACCTAGTGGCATCCTAAACGTGGCTATTGGACTTTTGTCTAGTCACACTAGTGCAAAGACATTTGCAGCACATCTGCCTGCATTGCACACTCCAACTCATTACAACTAAGCCATTATACTAGCAAATACTCAGTGTACCTAGTGGCCTTCTAAACGTGGCTATTGGACTTTTGTCTAGTCACACTAGTGCAAAGACATTTGCAGCACCTCTGCCTGCATTGCACACTCCAACTCATTATAACTAAGCCATTATACTAGCAAACACTCAGTGTACCTAGTGGCATCCTAAACGTGGCTATTGGACTTTGCTATAGTCCCACTAGTGCAAAGACATTTGCAGCACCTCTGCCTGCATTGCACACTCCAACTCATTATAACTAAGCCATTATACTAGCAAACACTCAGTGTACCTAGTGGCATCCTAAACGTGGCTATTGGACTTTGCTATAGTCCCACTAGTGCAAAGACATTTGCAGCACCTCTGCCTGCATTGCACACTCCAACTCATTATAGCTAAGCCATTATACTAGCAAACACTCAGTGTACCTATTGGCATCCTAAACGTGACTATTAGACTTTGCTATAGTCCCACTAGTGCAAAGACATTTGCAGCACCTCTACCTGCATTGCACACTCCAACTCATTATAACTAAGCCATTATACTAGCAAACACTCAGTGTACCTAGTGGCATCCTAAACGTGGCTATTGGACTTTTGTCTAGTCACACTAGTGCAAAGACATTTGCAGCACCTCTGCCTGCATTGCACACTCCAACTCATTATAACTAAGCCATTATACTAGCAAACACTCAGTGTACCTATTGGCATCCTAAACGTGGCTATTGGACTTTGCTATAGTCCCACTAGTGCAAAGACATTTGCAGCACCTCTACCTGCATTGCACACTCCAACTCATTATAACTAAGCCATTATACTAGCAAACACTCAGTGTACCTAGTGGCATCCTAAACGTGGCTATTGGACTTTTGTCTAGTCACACTAGTGCAAAGACATTTGCAGCACCTCTGCCTGCATTGCACACTCCAACTCATTATAACTAAGCCATTATACTAGCAAACACTCAGTGTACCTAGTGGCATCCTAAACGTGGCTATTGGACTTTGCTATAGTCCTACTAGTGCAAAGACATTTGCAGCACCTCTGCCTGCATTGCACACTCCAACTCATTATAACTAAGCCATTATACTAGCAAACACTCAGTGTACCTAGTGGCATCCTAAACGTGGCTATTGGACTTTTGTCTAGTCACACTAGTGCAAAGACATTTGCAGCACATCTGCCTGCATTGCACACTCCAACGCATTACAACTAAGCCATTATACTAGCAAACACTCAGTGTACCTAGTGGCCTTCTAAACGTGGCTATTGGACTTTTGTCTAGTCACACTAGTGCAAAGACATTTGCAGCACCTCTGCCTGCATTGCACACTCCAACTCATTATAACTAAGCCATTATACTAGCAAACACTAAGTGTACCTAGTGGCATCCTAAATGTGGCTATTGGACTTTGCTATAGTCCCACTAGTGCAAAGATATTTGCAGCACCTCTGCCTGCATTGCACACTCCAACTCATTATAACTAAGCCATTATACTAGCAAACACTCAGTGTACCTAGTGGCATCCTAAACGTGGCTATTGGACTTTGCTATAGTCCCACTAGTGCAAAGATATTTGCAGCACCTCTGCCTGCATTGCACACTCCAACTCATTATAACTAAGCCATTATACTAGCAGACACTCAGTGTACCTAGTGGCATCCTAAACGTGGCTATTGGACTTTTGTCTAGTCACACTAGTGCAAAGACATTTGCAGCACCTCTGCCTGCATTGCACACTCCAACTCATTATAACTAAGCCATTATACTATCAATTGATGCTGCCAGTTTAAGGGCCGTAGTTGCATTGTTAGGGATATTTATTCTTTATTATTCTGCTGTTAGTAAAGCTAGACCACCGCTGCAATCTACACCACCTTTCAATTTTTACTACCACATTTTCAGTGCACAATCTTGTCGCAATCAACATGAGTGGCAAAATGACAGATGCTGGTGGAAAGGGGAAGAGGCGTGGTGGAAAAGGAAAAAAAGGGTTTGTCCGTGGGGAAGGTGGCAAAGCTCCATTATCATCTGCTGAAGATAGACCATCTACCAGCAAAAGTAAGATGTCTACTACTTACCGTGGCCAATCCGATGTGCTGCCTTTTTTACGGACACAAACAACAGGAACAAAGGTAGATGATGGCCAAAAAAGGAAAATGCTTGAATGGATCTCAAGTGGTCCAACAAGTGCCCTCTCAGCCACTTCAAGTACTGCATCCAAAAAACACCAGTCCTCTGAGTTGTCATCCCAATCAAACTTGCTTTCTCCCAGCTCTGAAGTCTCCATCAGCCCTGCACAGTATGGTGGAACTGAGATGGCTGAGTCTGCAGAGCTGTTCAGTCACACTATAGCCTGGGAATCAGAGGTCTGCTCCCAAGCTACAGTGAGTACAGAACAGGAAATGGTCTGCAGTGATGCCCAGAACCTTTGTGACTCTGATTTAGGCCGTGAGGACCAAGTTTCTGAGCATAATGTTGACCCTTTGTCACAAACTGTAACACCTGTGGTTATAGACAATGAGGAACATACTGATGAAGATGAGACGCAGATACCCGATTGGGATGACAACTTAAATATTCAGTCAGGGCAAGAAGAGGCTCGGTCTGAGGTGGAGGGGAGTGCAAACACAACAATTGATGATAAAGTTCTAGATCCCACCTACTGTCAACCCACAGTCAGGCACTCGAGGAGGTCAACAGAGGTGGTGGAGGAGGATGCAACTGATGACGAAGTTACCTTGCGCCTTCCTGGACACAGTCGGAGTACTGGTAGCATGTCTACAACTGCATCCTCAGCCACCACTCTGCCTCTGAGCATTATTCGGGGTGGATCAACAGGTCGCATGGCCTCTAAGCCTTGCCTAGCCTGGTCCTTTTTTGACATAGAAAAAGATCGCCCAAATTATGTGATCTGTAAAATTTGTCATGGTTCTCTTAGTAGAGGTCAAAACCTCAGCAGTTTGACAACTTCTTCCATGAATCGTCACATGAATAAATATCATATGTCCCGGTGGGAAGCTCACCGTGCTGCAATGCGGCCTAGCGGAGCGAACCATCCACCGCCTGCCCCTTCCAGTGCATCCGTGCGCTCGTCATCTTCTAGGACTGTGGGGACAGCTGTCACACCTGTTTTTCCACCCACAACTTCCACCACTGTAACCGCAACAGGCAGTTTGCTTGGTAGGTCGTCAGTTGGTTTGGAAGGGGAAACAAGTGAGTGTGTACAGCTCTCTCAGACATCGATAGCACCAACGTTGGATGAAGGCAACATCATGTCTCCGCCTGCACTTTCCTCACAAACCTGCATTTTTCCAGGGACACCCTACTCAACACCGTCTACACACAGCAGCCAGATCTCTGTCTCTCAGATGTGGTCAAATAAAAGGCCACTTCCTGCAACCCATGACAAAGCTAAGAGGTTGACTCTATCCCTCTGTAAGCTGTTGGCTACCGAAATGCTGCCTTTCCACCTAGTGGACACACAGGATTTTAGAGACCTTATGTCTGTCGCTGTGCCCCAGTACCAGATGCCTAGTCGCCACTACTTCTCTAAGAAAGGTGTGCCCGCGCTACACCAGCATGTCGCACACAACATCACCGCTTCCTTGAGAAACTCTGTGTGTGAACGGGTGCATTTCACCACCGATACTTGGACCAGTAAGCATGGACAGGGACGTTACATGTCGCTGACTGGGCACTGGGTAACTATGGTGATAGATGGTGAAGGGTCTGCTGCACAAGTGTTGCCGTCCCCACGACTTGTGTGTCAATCCTCTGTCTGTCCAAGTTCCGCCACTGCTTCTGCATCCTCCACCTCATCTGGGTCCTCCACCTCCGCCCCAAGCCTGCCTGGTCAGGCCACCAGCGTTCTCACTGTGCAGAAGGAATCACGCACCCCTCATTACTATGCTGGCAGCAGAGCGCAATGACATCAGGCGGTCTTTAGCTTGACATGTCTTGGGAATATGAGTCACACAGCTGAGGAGTTGTGGTCAGCTCTGCGGTCCGAGTTTAATAAACGGTTGTCTCCACTCAACCTGCAGCCTGGTAAGGCCGTGTGCGACAATGCTGCAAACCTGGGTGCGGCCCTTCGCCTGGGCAAGGTGACACACGTACCTTGTATGGCTCACGTGTTGAACCTTGTCGTCCAGCAATTTTTAACACACTATCCTGGCCTAGATGGCCTTCTGAACAGGGCACAAAAACTGTCTGCTCACTTCCGCCGTTCAAGCGCCGCAGCTGAGCGACTTGCATCGCTCCAGAAGTCTTTCGGCCTGCCGGTTCATCGCCTGAAATGCGATGTGGCGACACGCTGGAATTCGACTCTCCACATGTTACAGCGACTGTGGCAGCACCGCCGAGCCCTGGTGCAATACGTCATGACGTATAGCCTGGGCCAACGAGATGCAGAGATGGGTCAGATCACCCTGATGGAGTGGTCTCAGATCAAGGACCTATGCACCCTTCTGCACAGTTTCGACATGGCGACGAATATGTTTAGCGCTGACAATGCCATTATCAGCATGACGATTCCAGTCATTTACATGCTGGAGCACACGCTAAACACTATTCGGAGTCAGGGGGTGGGACAACAGGAAGGGGATGAACTACAGGAGGATTCATATGCGCAAGACACAACAACATCACCAAGGTCCAGACGTTCATCATCAACAAGGCGCCAGGCATGGGACCATGGGGGACAGGGATCAACAAGGGCGCATAGCAGCAGGCTAAATGTTGAGGAAGGTGCAGGAGAACATGAAGAAATGGAGGACGAACTGTCCATGGACATGGAAGACTCAGCAGATGAGGGAGACCTTGGTCAAATTTCAGTTGAAAGAGGTTGGGGGGAGATGTCAGAGGAAGAAAGAACGGTTAGCACCTCTATGCCACAAACACAGCGTGGACTTGGTCCGCATGGCTGCGCAAGACACATGAGTGCCTTCTTGTTGCACTACCTCCAACATGACCCTCGTATTGTCAAAATTAGAAGTGATGATGACTACTGGCTTGCCACACTATTAGATCCCCGGTACAAGTCCAAATTTTGTGACATAATTCCAGCCATACAAAGGGACGCACGTATGCAGGAGTATCAGCAGAAGCTGTTACTCGATCTTAGCTCGGCTTTTCCACCAAACAACCGTGCAGGTGCAGGGAGTGATTCTCCCAGTTGTAACTTGCCAAACATGGGACGGTCTCGTCATCTTCAACAGTCTACCCGTACCAGTAGGACCGTATCTGGTGCTGGTAACAGCAATTTTATGGAATCTTTTCATAATTTTTTTAGACCTTCTTTTGCAAGGCCACCAGAGACAACAAGTCTGACACATAGTCAACGGCTGGAGAGGATGATACAGGAGTTTCTCCAAATGAACATCGATGCCATGACTTTGAAAATGGAGCCTTGCTCCTTTTGGGCTTTAAATCTAGAAAAATGGCCAGAGCTCTCCAGTTACGCCTTGGAGATTTTGTCGTGTCCAGCTGCCAGCGTTGTCTCTGAATGTGTCTTCAGTGCTGCTGGGTGTGTGCTGACAGAGAAGCGCACGCGTCTGTCCAGTGACAATGTGGACAGACTGACGTTCATCAAAATGAACAAGTCATGGATCCAGAAGGAATTTACTACCCCTGTGTCATACTGGGGAGAGTAAATGCTTGTGGATTTGGAATGTGCTTGATGCAAATAAAAACATCCTGTTTGCAACTAGGGCACAACTGCTGCCACTGAAGGGGTGGGTGTGTGTGGGGCCCAATTTTTGGAAAAAAGGGAGACTCCGCTTGGAGTAACCCTTGCTTGCTGTGTTTTTTAAAAGGAGCCAAGATGAACAGAGCTGGGATCAGGAAAGACTTTGCTACCTACCCTGGTGTCATCCTGGGGACGGTTAATTATGGCGTATTTTTGAATGTGCTTGATGCAAATCTAGCTGTGAAGTGTACAACTGGGGCACAACTGCTGCCACTGAAGGGGTGGGTGTGTGTGGGGCCCAATTTTTGGAAAAAAGGGAGACTCCGCTTGGAGTAACCCTTGCTTGCTGTGTTTTTTAAAAGGAGCCAAGATGAACAGAGCTGGGATCAGGAAAGACTTTGCTACCTACCCTGGTGTCATCCTGGGGACGGTTAATTATGGCGTATTTTTGAATGTGCTTGATGCAAATCTAGCTGTGAAGTGTACAACTGGGGCACAACTGCTGCCACTGAAGGGGTGGGTGTGTGTGGGGCCCAATTTTTGGAAAAAAGGGAGACTCCGCTTGGAGTAACCCTTGCTTGCTGTGTTTTTTAAAAGGAGCCAAGATGAACAGAGCTGGGATCAGGAAAGACTTTGCTACCTACCCTGGTGTCATCCTGGGGACGGTTAATTATGGCGTATTTTTGAATGTGCTTGATGCAAATCTAGCTGTGAAGTGTACAACTGGGGCACAACTGCTGCCACTGAAGGGGTGGGTGTGTGTGGGGCCCAATTTTTGGAAAAAAGGGAGACTCCGCTTGGAGTAACCCTTGCTTGCTGTGTTTTTTAAAAGGAGCCAAGATGAACAGAGCTGGGATCAGGAAAGACTTTGCTACCTACCCTGGTGTCATCCTGGGGACGGTTAATTATGGCGTATTTTTGAATGTGCTTGATGCAAATCTAGCTGTGAAGTGTAGAACTGGGGCACAACTGCTGCCACTGAAGGGGTGGGTGTGTGTGGGGCCCAATTTTTGGAAAAAAGGGAGACTCCGCTTGGAGTAACCCTTGCTTGCTGTGTTTTTTAAAAGGAGCCAAGATGAACAGAGCTGGGATCAGGAAAGACTTTGCTACCTACCCTGGTGTCATCCTGGGGATGGTTAATTATGGCGTATTTTTGAATGTGCTTGATGCAAATCTAGCTGTGAAGTGTACAACTGGGGCACAACTGCTGCCACTGAAGGGGTGGGTGTGGGTGGGGCCCAATTTTTGGAAAAAAGGGAGACTCCGCTTGGAGTAACCCTTGCTTGCTGTGTTTTTTAAAAGGAGCCAAGATGAACAGAGCTGGGATCAGGAAAGACTTTGCTACCTACCCTGGTGTCATCCTGGGGACGGTTAATTATGGCGTATTTTTGAATGTGCTTGATGCAAATCTAGCTGTGAAGTGTACAACTGGGGCACAACTGCTTCCACTGAAGGGGTGGGTGTGTGTGGGGCCCAATTTTTGGAAAAAAGGGAGACTCCGCTTGGAGTAACCCTTGCTTGCTGTGTTTTTTAAAAGGAGCCAAGATGAACAGAGCTGGGATCAGGAAAGACTTTGCTACCTACCCTGGTGTCATCCTGGGGACGGTTAATTATGGCGTGTTTTTGAATGTGCTTGATGCAAATCTAGCTGTGAAGTGTACAACTGGGGCACAACTGCTGCCACTGAAGGGGTGGGTGTGTGTGGGGCCCAATTTTTTGAAAAAAGGGAGACTCCGCTTGGAGTAACCCTTGCTTGCTGTGTTTTTTAAAAGGAGCCAAGATGAACAGAGCTGGGATCAGGAAAGACTTTGCTACCTACCCTGGTGTCATCCTGGGGACGGTTAATTATGGCGTATTTTTGAATGTGCTTGATGCAAATCTAGCTGTGAAGTGTACAACTGGGGCACAACTGCTGCCACTGAAGGGGTGGGTGTGTGTGGGGCCCAATTTTTGGAAAAAAGGGAGACTCCGCTTGGAGTAACTCTTGCTTGCTGTGTTTTTTAAAAGGATCCAAGATGAACAGAGCTGGGATCAGGAAAGACTTTGCTACCTACCCTGGTGTCATCCTGGGGACGGTTAATTATGGCGTATTTTTGAATGTGCTTGATGCAAATCTAGCTGTGAAGTGTACAACTGGGGCACAACTGCTTCCACTGAAGGGGTGGGTGTGTGTGGGGCCCAATTTTTGGAAAAAAGGGAGACTCCGCTTGGAGTAACCCTTGCTTGCTGTGTTTTTTAAAAGGAGCCAAGATGAACAGAGCTGGGATCAGGAAAGACTTTGCTACCTACCCTGGTGTCATCCTGGGGACGGTTAATTATGGCGTATTTTTGAATGTGCTTGATGCAAATCTAGCTGTGAAGTGTACAACTGGGGCACAACTGCTGCCACTGAAGGGGTGGGTGTGTGTGGGGCCCAATTTTTTGAAAAAAGGGAGACTCCGCTTGGAGTAACCCTTGCTTGCTGTGTTTTTTAAAAGGAGCCAAGATGAACAGAGCTGGGATCAGGAAAGACTTTGCTACCTACCCTGGTGTCATCCTGGGGACGGTTAATTATGGCGTATTTTTGAATGTGCTTGATGCAAATCTAGCTGTGAAGTGTACAACTGGGGCACAACTGCTGCCACTGAAGGGGTGGGTGTGTGTGGGGCCCAATTTTTGAAAAAAAAGGAGACTCCGCTTGGAGTAACCCTTGCTTGCTGTGTTTTTTAAAAGGAGCCAAGATGAACAGAGCTGGGATCAGGAAAGACTTTGCTACCTACCCTGGTGTCATCCTGGGGACGGTTAATTATGGCGTATTTTTGAATGTGCTTGATGCAAATCTAGCTGTGAAGTGTACAACTGGGGCACAACTGCTGCCACTGAAGGGGTGGGTGTGTGTGGGGCCCAATTTTTGGAAAAAAGGGAGACTCCGCTTGGAGTAACCCTTGCTTACATTGTTTTTAAAAGAAGCCAAGATGAACAAGTCATGGTTCAGCAAAGACTTTGCTACCTACCCCGGTGTCATCCTGGGCACGGTTAAGTATGGCGTATTTTTGAATGTGCTTGATGCAAATCTAGCTGTGAAGTGTACAACTGGGGCACAACTGTTGCCAATGAAGGGGTGGGTGTGTGTGGGGCCCAATTTTTGGAAAAAAGGGAGACTCCGCTTGGAGTAACCCTTGCTTGCTGTGTTTTTTAAAAGGAGCCAAGATGAACAGAGCTGGGATCAGGAAAGACTTTGCTACCTACCCTGGTGTCATCCTGGGGACGGTTAATTATGGCGTATTTTTGAATGTGCTTGATGCAAATCTAGCTGTGAAGTGTACAACTGGGGCACAACTGCTGCCACTGAAGGGGTGGGTGTGTGTGGGGCCCAATTTTTGGAAAAAAGGGAGACTCCACTTGGAGTCACCTTGCGGTGTTTTACATGATTTTAGAAGGGCGTGCCATGCCTATATCTGTGTCTCCTCCTCTTTTTCCTTGTCCTGCTCTTTTGTTTTCACATGAGTATATGTCCTTGTCACTTTCTCATGTGTTTGTGTTGTGTTGTGAGTTGTTTGTCATCTTTTGGACACCTTTGAGGGTGTTTTCTATGTGTTTTTATGTGTTTGTGAATGCCTGCCATTGTTTTCTATGCGGATCGAGTTCGGTTCGTCAAACGTTCGACGAACCGAACTCGAACGGGACCTCCGTTCGGCGAACCGACCTCGAGCCGAACCGGGACCGGTTCGCTCATCTCTAGTCTGGACCTTGGTGATGTTGTTATCCCTTGCGCATATGAATCCTCATGTACTTCTTCCCCTTCCTGTTGAACCAATCCCTGACTCCATATAGTGTTTAGCGTGTGCTCCAGCATGAAAATGACTGGAATTGTCATGCTGATAATGGCATTGTCAGCACTAAACATATTCGTCGCCATGTCGAAACTGTGCAGAAGGGTGCATAGGTCCTTGATCTGAGACCACTCCATCAGGGTGATCTGCCCCATCTCTGCATCTCGTTGGCCCAGGCTATATGTCATAACGTATTGCACCAGTGCTCGGCGGTACTGTCACAGTCGCTGTAACATGTGGAGAATCGAATTCCAGCGTGTCGGCACATCGCATTTCAGGTGATGAACCGGCAGGCCAAAAGACTTCTGGAGCAATGCAAGTCACTCAGCTGCGGCGCTTGAACGGTGGAAGTCAGCAGACAGTTTTCGTGGCCTGTGCAGAAGGCCATCTAGGCCGGGATAGTGTGTTAAAAATTGCTGGACAACAAGGTTCAACACGTGAGCCATACAAGGCACGTGTGTCACCTTGCCCAGGCAAAGGGCCGCACCCAGGTTTGCAGCATTGTCGCACACGGCCTTACCTGGCTGCAGGTTGAGTGGAGACAACCATTTATTAAACTCGGACCGCAGAGCTGACCACAACTCAGCCGCTGTGTTACTCTTATTTCCAAGACATTTCAAGCTAAAGACCGCCTGATGCCGTTGCGCTCTGCTGCTAGCATAGTAAGGAGGTGTGCGTGATTCCTTGTGCACAGATACAACGCTGGTGGCCTGACCAGGCAGGCTTGGGGCAGAGGTGGAGGACCCAGACAAGGTTGAGGAGACAGAAACAGTGGAGGAACTTATACATACAGAGGATTGACGCACAAGTCGTGGGGATGGCAAGACCTGTTCAGCAGACCCTTCTCCATCTATCACCATAGTTATCCAGTGCCCAGTCAGAGACATGTAACGCCCCTGTCCATGCTTACTGGTCCAAGTATCGGTGGTGAAATTCACCCATTCACACACAGAGTTTCTCAAGGAAACGGTGATGTTGTGTGCGACATGCTGGTGTAGCATAGGCACACCTTTCTTGGATAAGTAGTGGCGACTGGGCATCTGGTACTGGGGCACTGCGACGGAGATAAGGTCTCGAAAATCCTCTGTGTCCATCAGGCGGAAAGGCAGCATTTCGGTAGCCAAGAGCTTACAGAGGGATGAAGTCAACCTCTTACCTTTGTTATGGTTTGGAGGAAATGGCCTTTTATTTGTCCACATCTGAAGGACAGAGATCTGGCTGCTGTGTGTAGATGGTGGTGAGTAGGGTGTCCCTGTAAAAATACAAGTTTGTGAGGAAAGTGCAGGCGTAGACATGATGTTGCCTTCATCCAACGTTGGTGCTATCGATGTCTGAGAGAGCTGTACATACACACTTATTGACCCTTCCAAACCAACTGACGACCTACCAAGCAAACTGCCTGTTGCGGTTACAGTGGTGGAAGGTGTGCGTGGAAAACCAGGTGTGACAGCTGTCCCCACAGTCCTAGAAGATGAAGAGCGCATGGATGCACTGGAAGGGGCAGGCGGTGGTTGGCCCGCTACGCTAGGCCGCATTGCAGCACAGTGAGCTTCCCAGTAGGAATTATGCTTGGTATTCATGTGACGATTCATGGAAGAAGTTGTCAAACTGGTGAGCTTTTTGCCTCTACTTATAGATTCCCGACAAATTTTACAGATCACATAATTTGGGACCTTTGCAAGGTCAAAAAAGGACCAGGCTAGGCAAGGCTTAGAGGACATGCGACCTACCTGCAGAGCCACCCCGACTTGTGCTCAGAGGCAGAGTGGTGGATGAGGATGCAGTTTTAGATGTACTATCAGTACTCCAACTCTGTCCAGGAAGGCGCAAGGTAACTTCGTCGTCAGTTGCGTCCTCCTCCACCGCCTCTGTTGACCTCCTCAAGTGCCTGACTGTGGGTTGACAGTAAGTGGGATCTAGAACTTCATCATCAAGCGTTGTGTTTGCACTTCCCTCGCCCTCAGACTTAGCCTCTTCCTGCCCTGACCGAATATTTAAGTTGTCATCCCAATCTGGAATCTGCGTCTCATTGTCATCAGTATGCTCCTCATTGTCTCCACCAACAGGTGTTACAGTTTGGGAATGAGGGTCTACATTATGCTCACAAAGTTGGTCATCAGGGCCTGAATCTGAGTCACAAAGATTCTGGGCATCACTGCAGACCATTTCCTGGTCTGTACTTACTGTAGCTTGGGAGCAGACCTCTGATTCCCAGGCTATAGTGTGACAGGCGACGCTGGAGTAGCCGCCCATACTGATGCTGTACATCCCAGCCCCTTGGAACTGCGACAGGTGCTGCAGATCTTATGGTATTAAGGCAGGTATATAAAGCCCACTTTCCCCTGGTTGTCCACGGTCCCCCGAGGAAGTCATTTGCACGAAACACGTGTTGGGACTGCTCCCCATGTGTCCCTGCATGTGCCTTTACTTACTCTGGTAAGCCTCACTCTGGTTTTTGCGCTGTGGTGATGTTACATGTAATTGCTGTCTTAATATGTATTGACATTTACTTTTGTGATCCTGTCCTGTATGTTATCCTTCTGGAAGTCAGCTGGCTATCCTGAATGTTTTCACTTGATGACCCAGCGCTCACCACTGTGGGGAACTAAGTGTACCACCTATATCATTGTATGTACTTTTGCAACATGCGGCTTCACATGGGGATTTAATCGCCTCTCTCTGTCTTACTCTTAACCTGCTCTTAATACATTGTTATTGTCTATACCCCTGTTATACTTCGTGTATGACCAATTAAAAATAAAAAACTTTTTTTATGTGCACTAGCGCTGTTGATTGGTGACTATGTGATTATGGGGTATAGTGTTCATCAGGCAAATTTAAAGACTTCTGTCTCCATTTTCATATAGTGTGACTGAACAGCTCTGCAGACTCAGCCATCTCTGGTACACCATACTGTGCAGGGCGGGTGGAGACTTGATAGCTGGGAAAAAAGCAATTGTGATTGGAATGACAACTCAGAGGACTGTTTTTTTTATGTGGTAGTTGAGGTGGAGGAGAGGGCACTTGTTGGAGAACTTGAGATCCATTCAAGCATGTTCTTTTTTTGTGCATCATCTACCTTTCTTACAGTTGTTCAGGTCCGTAAAAAAGGGAGCACATCGGATTGTCCACGGAAAGTAGTAGACATCTTACCTTTGCTGGAAGATGGCTTATCTTCAGCAGATGTTAATGTAGCTTTGCCACCTTCCCCACGGACACAAACTTTTTTTCCTTTTCCATCATGCCTGTTACCATTTCCACCAGCATCTGTCCTTTTGCCACTCGTTTTGTTAGTGACAAAATTAGTCAATTAAAATGTAGTAGAAAAAATTGAGAGGTAGTGTAGATTACAGAGGTGGTCTAACTTTATTTACAGCTGAAGAACCAACACTGACTGTCCCTGATAATGCAACTATGGCCCTAAAAATGGCAGCACTGTTTGCTATAAAAATAGCGTAGCAAAATGTGCATCAGGGTTTAATGCAGAGGTGCTGTGACTTTCTTGGCACAAGTGGGACACAAAATTAGTATAGCAGCCACTCTTTGGATGCCACTTATGTTCAGCACTGTTTGCTATCAAAATAGCGTAGCAAAATGTGCATGAGGGTTTAATGCAGAGGCGCTGGAAATTGTTGGCACCGGTGGGACACAAAATTAGTATAGCAGTCACTTTTTGGATGCCAGTTATGTTTAGCACTGTTTGCTATAAAAATAGCGTAGCAAAATGTGCATGAGGGTTTAATGCAGAGGTGCTGGAAATTGCTTGGCACCAGTGGGACAACATTGGAGTATAGCAGCCACTTTTTGGATGCCACTTATGTTCAGTACTGTTTGCTATAAAAATAGCGTAGCAAAATGTGCAGCAGGGTTGAATGCAGAGGTGCTGGAAAATGCTTGGCACAAGTGGGACACAAAATTAGAATAGCAGCCACTTTTTGGATGCCACTCATGTTCAGCACTAATTGCTATAAAAATAGCATAGCAAAATGAGCATCAGGGTTTAATGCAGAGGTGCTGGGACTTGCTTGGCAAAAGTGGGACACGAAATTATTATAGCAGCCACTTTTTGGATGCCACTTATGTTTAGCACTGTTTGCTATAAAAATAGCATAGCAAAATGTGCATGAGGGTTTAATGCAGAGGTGCTGGAAATTGCTTGGCACCAGTGGGACAACAATGGAGTATAGCAGCCACTTTTTGGATGCCACTTATGTTCAGCACTGTTTGCTATAAAAATAGCGTAGCAAAATGTGCATGAGGGTTGAATGCAGAGGTGCTGGAAATTGCTTGGCACCAGTGGGACAACAATGGAGTATAGCAGCCACTTTTGGATGCCAGTTATGTTCAGCACTGTTTGCTAAAAAAATAGCGTAGCAAAATGTGCATGAGGGTTGAATGCAGAGGTGCTGGAAAATGCTTGGCACAAGTAGGACACAAAATTAGTATAGCAGCCACTTTTTGGATACCACATATGTTCAGTACTGTTTGCTATAAAAATAGCGTAGCAATATGTGCATGAGAGTTTAATGCAGAGGTGCTGGAAAATGCTAGGCACCGGTGAGACACAAAATTAGTATAGCAGCCACTTTTTAGATGCCACTGATGTCCAGCACTGTTTGCTATAAAAATAGCATACCAAAATGTGCATGAGGGTTTAATACAGAGGTGATGGAAATTGCTTGCCACCAGTGGGACAACAATGGAGTACAGCAGCCACTTTTTGGATGCCTCTTATGTTCAGCACTGTTTGCTATAAAAATAGCATACCAAAATGTGCATGAGGGTTGAATGCAGAGATGCTGGAAATTGCTTGGCACCAGTGGGACAACAATGGAGCATAGTAGGCACTTTTTGGATGCCACTTATGTTCAGCACTGTTTGCTATAAAAATAGCATAGCAAAATGTGCATGAGGGTTGAATGCAGAGGTGCTGGAAATTGCTTGGCACAAGTGGGACACAAAATTAGAATCGCAGCCGCTTTTTGGATGCCACTTACGTTCAGCACTACGTGCTATAAAAATAGCGTAGCAAAATGTGTATGAAGGTTGAATGCAGAGGTGCTTGAAATTGCTTGGCACCAGTGGGACAACAATGGAGTATAGCAGCCACTTTTTGGATGCCACTTATGTTCAGCACTGTTTGCTATAAAAATAGCGTAGCAAAATGTGCATGAGGGTTTAATGCAGAGGTGCTGGAAAATGCTTGGCACAAGTGGGACACAAAATTAGTATAGCAGCCACTTTTTGGAAGCCACTTATGTCCAGCACTGTTTGCAATAAAAATAGCATAGCAATATGTGCATGAGGGTTGAATGCAGAGGTGCTGGAAAATGCTTGGCACAAGTAGGACACAAAATTAGTATAGCAGCCACTTTTTGGATACCACATATGTTCAGTACTGTTTGCTATAAAAATAGCATACCAAAATGTGCATGAGAGTTTAATACAGAGGTGCTGGAAATTGCTTGCCACCAGTGGGACAACAATGGAGTACAACAGCCACTTTTTGGATGCCACTTATGTTCAGCACTGTTTGCTATAAAAATAGCATAGCAAAATGTGCATGAGGGTTGAATGCAGAGGCGCTGGAAATTGCTTGGCACAAGTGGGACACAAAATTAGTATCGCAGCCACTTTTTGGATGCCACTTATGTTCAGCACTGTTTGCTATAAAAATAGCATACCAAAATGTGCATGAGGGTTGAATGCAGAGGTGCTGGAAATTGCTTGGCACCAGTGGGACAACAATGGAGTATAGTAGCCCCTTTTTGGATGCCACTTATGTTCAGCACTGTTTGCTATAAAAATAGCATAGCAAAATGTGCATGAGGGTTGAATGCAGAGGCGCTGGAAATTGCTTGGCACAAGTGGGACACAAAATTAGTATCGCAGCCGCTTTTTGGATGCCACTTATGTTCAGCACTGTTTGCTATAAAAATAGCATACCAAAATGTGCATGAGGGTTGAATGCAGAGGTGCTGGAAATTGCTTGGCACCAGTGGCACAACAATGGAGTATAGTAGCCACTTTTTGGATGCCACTTATGTTCAGCACTACTTGCTATAAAAATAGCGTAGCAAAATGTGCATGAAGGTTGAATGCAGAGGTGCTGGAAATTGCTTGGCACCAGTGGGACAACAATGGAGTATAGCAGCCACTTTTTGGATGCCACTTATGTTCAGCACTGTTTGCTATAAAAATAGCGTAGCAAAATGTGCATGAGGGTTTAATGCAGAGGTGCTGGAAATGCTTGGCACAAGTGGGACACAAAATTAGTATAGCAGCCACTTTTTGGAAGCCACTTATGTCCAGCACTGTTTGCAATAAAAATAGCGTAGCAAAATGTGCATGAGGGTTGAATGCAGAGGTGCTGGAAAATGCTTGGCACCGGTGGGACACAAAATTAGTATAGCAGCCACTGTTTGGATGCCACTTATGTTCAGCACTGTTTGCTATAAAAATAGCGTAGCAAAATGTGCATCAGGGTTTAATGCAGAGGTGCTGGGACTTGCTTGGCACAAGTGGGACACAAAATTAGTATAGCACGCACTTTTTGGATGCCACTTATGTTCAGCACTGTTTGCTATAAAAATAGCATAGTAAAATGTGCATCAGGGTTTAATGCAGAGGTGCTGGGAATTGCTTGGCACATGTGGGACACAAAATTAGTATAGCTGCCACTTTTTGGATGCCACTTATGTTCAGCACTGTTTGCTATAAAAATAGCGTGGCAAAATGTGCATGAGGGTTTAAGGCAGAGGTGCTGGAAATTGCTTAGCACCAGTGGGACAACAATGGAGTATAGCAGCCACTTTTTAGATGCCAGTTATGTTCAGCACTGTTTGCTAAAAAAATAGCGTAGCAAAATGTGCATGAGGGTTGAATGCAGAGGTGCTGGAAATTGCTTGGCACTAGTGGGACACAAAATTAGTATCGCAGCCACTTTTTGGATGCCACTTATGTTCAGCACTGTTTGCTATAAAAATAGCATAGTAAAATGTGCATGGCGGTTTAATGCAGAGGTGCTGGGACTTGCTTGGCACAAGTGGGACCACAATATAGTATAGCAGCCACTTTTTGGATACCACTTATGTTCAGCACTGTTTGCTATAAAAATAGCGTAGCAAAATGTGCATGAGGGTTGAATGCAGAGATGCTGGAAAATGCTCGGCACTGGTGGGACACAAAATTAGTATAGCAGCCACTTTTTGGATGCCACTTATGCCCAGCACTGTTTGCTATAAAAATAGCATACCAAAATGTGCATGAGGGTTTAATGCAGACGTGCTGGAAATTGCTTGGCACCAGTGGGACAACAATTGAGTACAGCAGCCACTTTTTAGATGCCACTTATGTTCAGCACTGTGTGCTATCAAAATAGCGTAACAAAATGTGCATGAGGGTTGAATGCAGAGGTGCTGGAAATTGCTTGGCACCAGAGGGACAACAATGGAGAATAGCAGCCACTTTTTTGATGCCACTTATGTTCAGCACTGTGTGCTATAAAAATAGTGTAGCAAAATGTGCATGAGGGTTTAATGCAGAGGTGCTGGAAATTGCTTGTCACAAGTGGGACACAAAATTAGTATCGCAGCCACTTTTTGGATGCCACTTATGTCCAGCACTGTTTGCTATAAAAATAGTGTAGCAAAATGTGCATGAGGGTTGAATGCCGAGGTGCTGGAGAATGCTTGGCACAAGTGGGACACAAAATTAGTATAGCAGCCACTTTTTGGATGCCACTTATGTCCAGCACTGTTTTCTATAAAAATAGCGTAGCAAAATGTGCATGAGGGTTGAATGCAGAGGTGCTGGAAATTGCTTGTCACAAGTGGGACACAAAATTAGTATCGCAGCCACTTTTTTGATGCCACTTATGTTCAGCACTGTTTGCTATAAAAATAGCGTAGCAAAATGTGCATGAGGGTTGAATGCAGAGGTGCTGGAAAATGCTTGGCAACGGTGGGACACAAAATTAGAATAGCAGCCACTGTTTGGATGCCACTTATGTTCAGCACTGTTTGCAATAAAAATAGCGTAGCAAAATGTGCATCAGGGTTTAATGCAGAGGTGCTGGGACTTGCTTGGCACAAGTGGGACACAAAATTAGTATAGCAGCCACTTTTTTGATGCCACTTATGTTCAGCACTGTTTGCTATAAAAATAGCATAGTAAAATGTGCATCAGAGTTTAATGCAGAGGTGCTGGGACTTGGTTGGCACAAGTGGGACACAAAATTTGTATAGCAGCCACTTTTTGGATGCCATTTATGTTCAGCAGTGTTTGGTATAAAAATAGCGTGGCAAAAGTGGGCAGGTGGGTACAGTGGCTGGGTTCTCTGGGTCAGTGGACATGAAAGGAAGCCTCACTTTCTTTCCCTCCTCACGCTCGTAGTAGATGAATTAAGAAATAACGTCTGGAACACCAATTCTGAGTCTAAACTGGGTGCAAAAACCTAAAAAATCTACACTATATGGAGAGAATGTATGCACACCACTGACTATGTAAGGGGAATATGTGAAAAGCAGAAACTGCTGTGTGAATACTGACATGAAAAATCCAATAGCTATATATAAGAATGAAAATATGAAAATGGAATCTGCATTACTGCCATGAACATATGAATAAAGAGAAATTTAGCTATTGAATTCATCAATGCAATAGAGCCCCTATTGCATTGATCAATTCAATAGCTAAATTTCTCTTTATTCATATGTTCATGGCAGTAATGCAGATTCCATTTTCATATTTTCATTCTTACATATAGCTATTGGATTTTTCATGTCAGTATTCGCACAGCAGTTTCTGCTTTTCATATATTCCCCTTACATAGTCACTGGTGTGCATACCTTCTCCCCATATAGTGTAGATTTTTTAGGTTTTGCACCCAGTTCAGACTCAGAATTGGTGTTCCAGACGTTATTTCTTAATTGATTTGTAGTCTTTCGTTTGTGACCCCGGCCCCACCACAGCTATTGCCAGTCCACATTATACGCATATATAGCCTGGGTCTCAGCTTCCCAACATGGTAAGTTTTTTAACTGCATGAGAGGACACACACAACCTAGGGACCCAAACGTAGAGAAATACTTTGGTGTAGTGTTGGGGCTCTATTGCATTGATCAATTCAATAGCTAAATTTCTCTTTATTCATATGTTCATGGCAGTAATGCAGATTCCATTTTTCATACTTTCACTCTTACATATAGCTATTGGATTTTTTATGTCAGTATTCACACAGCAGTTTCTGCTTTTCATATATTCCCCTTACATAGTCACTGGTGTGCATACCTTCTCCCCATATAGTGTAGATTTTTTAGGTTTTGCACCCAGTTCAGACTCAGAATTGGTGTTCCAGACGTTATTTCTTAATTGATTTGTAGTCTTTCGTTTGTGACCCCGGCCCCACCACAGCTATTGCCAGTCCACATTATACGCATATATAGCCTGGGTCTCAGCTTCCCAACATGGTAAGTTTTTTAACTGCATGAGAGGACACACACAAGCTAGGGACCCCAACGTAGAGAAATACTTTGGCGTAGTGTTGGGGCTCTATTGCATTGATCAATTCAATAGCTAAATTTCTCTTTATTCATATGTTCATAGCAGTAATGCAGATTCCATTTTTCATACTTTCACTCTTACATATAGCTATTGGATTTTTTATGTCAGTATTCACACAGCAGTTTCTGCTTTTCATATATTCCCCTTACATAGTCACTGGTGCGCATACCTTCTCTCCATATAGTGTAGATTTTTTAGGTTTTTGCACCCAGTTCAGACTCAGAATTGGTGTTCCAGACATTATTTCTTAATTCATCTACTACGAGCGTGAGCCGAATGTCATGCGACTGTAACCCGATATTGCGATCAGGTAACAGCTGTGAAGCTGAGTGCGGGCGCTGCAGAGGAGAGGGAGGGGTTAATCCCCCCATTTCCTCCGTTGTCAGCCTGTGCGTATATCGCACTGCACTGGGATAACATCCGACTGCAGTCCGATGTATTTCTTGCATCCATTCACATGAATGGGTGCGAGTGATACGGCTGTAGCAGAAAATCGCAGCATGCTGCCACTTTTCTCGCATCCAGAATCTGGATGCGATAAAAGCTTACCAACTGCTCTCCCTAATTGCCTAACATTGGTCAGAGTGCAATGCGAGATTTTTTCGCATTGCACTCGTCCGATTTTCACTCTCGTGTGAGCGTACCCTTAAACTGGAGCTTGTGTTTGACTCAACAACTGATGCATTTGTCTAGTCAGTGGCTGTGTGCTTTGCACTTGGCTTTTTCTGGCAGTCCTGAAGAGGATGAATGGAGCTGCAGTCAGACATCTGACCTGCTGCTGAATTTTAAAATGGAATTAAAAGTGCCCTGTCAGTGATAAACGTTCTGCATTCTTTCAATCAGTGCAGTTTCCAGTGGATGGATACAACCAATTATTACGTTATTACCTATCCTGTGGATCACATGGATTGGTGATAACTTAATTTCACCAAAGACGCCCTTTAACACCCAACGCAGCTTACAGGTATTTGCATATAGCTGCATTGTGGGCCCCTAGAGTCAACACCTCCTGTGGGCCCCAGACATCCCAGTTCAATCCTATTGAGCAGCAACCACTTATCACTTTTGGTAAGTATTCTCCTTGACAAAAAACTGTAACATTGCAATATATTGCTTAATGCTTCATTTGTTATATTTCCAAATATTGTTTTGTAGATTTTGTTTTTCTGTCACTGTTTGTGAGAAGCCTCCTAGATATAAACATAAAAAGGTATTTACAGTTGCTATATATACTAGTGCATGCACTATTGGCAATATCTTTGGCTGGGCCCCCTTTCCCTTTCCCCCTCCCCCTTTTTTTTGGGGGGGAGATTATGTGACAATACCTCAGCCACCCATAAGCAGATTACATCTTTGTGATATTTTGGTCGATTTTATTTGATCCACTACAATAGTCTAAACTTCTTTTTTTGAGATATACCTTCTTTTCACTCACATTACATCATCCACCCTTTTCTCTTTGTCTTGCAGTGACATTTACTGAGACTACTGTTGTCATATCAATTCTTTATCACAAAAACTCTTTGTCACAATTAATCTCATATATCTTGTATAGCTAATGGATATAATAGAGCTGAGTATATCTATACTCATACCATATCCCTGACTCACTTGTCTTTCTTTTTGAACTTAATATTGTTCTAATTCTTTTCCCAACCTTGTTGTACCTGTACTGACTGATCTTCTCAGTAACTTGTTCTTCCGACCTGCATATAATAATTATCATATCTTACACTTTTGCAGAATACCTGTGCCTGATATATAATGTATCTTTACATGTGATGCCCCTCTCTCTAGTCCTACTGCCAATTGGCGGGCATTATTTTTAATCTAATATATAAAGCTGAATGTGTGTATATGTCCGGGATTGGCATCTACACCGTCGCAGCTACAGCCACAAAATTTTGCACACTCACACTTCTGGACCCCGAGAGTGTCATAGGCTATGTTTTGAGGGGAAATTTTAACCCCACGCTTTACAGTTATTCACCAAAAAACCTGCCTCCATTAAAGCGAATGGAGCTGGGAGCCACAGTGCAGCCAGAACTTCAGAAGAATGCGCATCCACGTCCTTATATGGAATGTTGGCATGTCACAGTGCAGCCAGGGAAAGAGACAGACACAGACAGGGTAAGAAACAGACACAAAGAGACAGACACAGACAAAGAGACAGACTGACAGGGAAAGAGAGGGAAAGAGAGAGACAGGTTAAGAGACAGACACAGACAAAGAGACAGAGACAGACACAGGGAAAGAGAGGGAAAGAGACAGACAGGGTAAAAGACAGACCAAGACAGGTAAAGAGACAGACAAAGAGACAGACACAGGGAAATAGACAGAGGGAAAGAGGGAAAGAGACAGACAGGGAAAGAGAGGGAAAGTGACAGACAGGGAAAGAGACAGACAGGGAAAGTGACAGACAGGGAGAGTGACAGAGATAGATAGACAGACAGGGAAAGAGATAGATAGACAGACAGGGAAAGAGATTGAGACAGATGGAGAAAGAGACAGACAGGGAAAGAGACAGACAGACAAAGAGATAGAGAGAGACAGAGAGATATATACAGAGGGGGAGACAGACATTATAATTACATTTCTATCTATTTGTTTTGTGTTTTTTGTGTGCAGAATACATTTTTGTTAATGCATTCTATTTTGTTAACAGCAGTTATTAAGCCGGGCGAAGCGGGGTAGTACAGTCATTAATAAAATTTGTTATATTTGACCCAATCAGTTTTCTTAGAAATGTTTGTTCTAAAATGTTGGTGCCTTCCGATCATAAACAGAAGTAACATTCTTGGGCCATTTGTTACTTTTTAAAAGTTTTGCAAATGTCTGTCAGTGAATGCATTATTAAATAGGCTGTCAATCACTATGGGGTTACCACCTTTTTCTATGTGGAGGTCTCTTTGAGATTACTGCAACTGTGTTCGAGGTAAAGGTCTTGAGAAAGTGTGGATACATTTCTATGAGACCTAAGTGTTTTCCAATCATCTTTTTAGGGGAGCTGGAGGCTTTGCAGCCTTAGGATCTGTGTCAAATTGATTCTCTGCAAATCATTTTTTTTTTATTTGTAGAACCCGGTTAATTTCAACTTCAAAAGATCTGATTATCTCTTGTAAGGTTGGGGAAAAAACACAAATTAGGAAGTAAGATAATTCTTTCTATTACGAGTTTCTACGCAATCAAAATGTTAGTAATATGAAATTGATAAAAAAAGGATTAACTTGATGTTTATAAGGTAATTATAAAACTACTAATGAAATTAAAAAGTAATTTGAAGACTGATTGAAATGGTATGATGGATAAAGGTTTGCATCTACACCACTTACCATTTATTACATAAATATTAATTATTTGCAAATTGGATGAAGTGTACTTGCTGGACATTCATTGGCGTTTACTAAAGACTTAGGCAATGGTTCATGCAAATTTCAATTATTTTACTGTCTATTCAATTATTGCTTCCGTTTATCAAAAAAAGTGATAATCATTTTCATACAAACTGCTTCTAAATGCATTTTGTTTACTCTCATCAGAAAGTATAAAACAAATAGTAGAAAAATTACATATTTCAATTCCTTCAGGACCTTTGATGTAACTTTACATCATGGTCAGGTTTATGTCATAACTTAAGTCATGGCAATTGCATGGGCACAGAAGCTGTGCCCAATCGATCACTGCCAGGAGCTTGGCATAACTTATAGCCAAGTTCTGGCTATCACAGCCAGGGACTGTCCTAGCAACACCCCTGGCTGTTTAACCACTTAAATGCACTGATCAATTGTGATTGCAGCAATCAGGGGCTGGGAAAGATAGTACCCTCCCTCTCTCACCCGATCAGAACCCCTGTGACATGTTCATGGGGGCCCAACCATTGATATGACAACCCGAGCTCATCATGACAAATTCATGATGGCCTTGGAGTCAGCCATCTATGGCAAGCGTCTTACACCAGGCCAGGAACAGGTTTTTAGACATTTGTGTGAGTATAAAACTGATAGGTATAATGTATTGCATTGTTTTTGCAATGCAATACATTATACCAGCATTTAGATTAATGAAAGTTAATGTCCCAAATAAGGACTAAGTTAAAAAGATAAAAATCAAAAACAATTGTAAAAATATTTAAAAAAAAATCTGAAAATAAAGAACAAAAAAATGAAAAAACTATACCAACAAATATTTATGAAAAAACAAAAATATACAAAAAAGGACAAGTAAAATATATCTTTGTACCGTGTTAGCCAGTAGAGATAAAAAAATTGTTTAAAAGAACAGAAAGTCCTCAGTGGTTGATACCTTTTAATGGCTAACTGAAAAGATGGTAATAATTGCAAGCTTTCGAGACTACTCAGGTCTCTTCATCAGGCATGGTATAACACAAAATCTGAAGAGTCACATACAGGACTCCTGTTGTGTATAAATATGTGACTCTTCAGATTTTGTGTTATACCATGCCTGATGAAGAGACCTGAGTAGTCTCGAAAGCTTGCAATTATTACCATCTTTTCAGTTAGCCATTAAAAGGTATCAACCACTGAGGATTTTCTGTTCTTTTAAACAATTTTTTTTATCAAAAAAGGACACACATTTATTATTACCATATCCTGATCAACCCAACCCATAAAACAGTCACACTAGTTAACAACTTCAGTGAACACCATAAAATAAATAAAAAAAGTAGTAAAAACTATGCCTTTTCATTATACAACTGAAAAAAAGTGGAATTAAATGTGATCGAAAAGTCATATGTAAATAAAAATGGTATACCTGAAAACGTCATCAGGCCTTGCAAAAAAAATGTCATAATACAGCTGCATCAGCGAAAAAATACAGCAATGCAAGATCAATTATTTTTTCTATGAAATAGTTTTTATGGCATTAAAGCAGCAAAACATAAAAAATATGTAATTGTGGTATATCTGTATTTGTACTGACCCAAAGAATAAAGCTGCCTTACCACTTCACACTTGCGACATGGTGAACGGCAGAAGGGAAAAAAAGTACAATTTCTGAATTATTTATTCTTCTTGATTCTTCCTCACAAAAAGCAAAACAGAAAGCGATCAAAAAATATTACATGGTCCAAAATGGTATAAAACAAACTCTAACTCTCCTATGTCTCTATTGGCAGAAAAATAAGAAAGACTATATTCTTCAAAATTCAGTAAAGCAAAATAACCTTTATTTTATAAACACAAGCATTTTTAGTGTGATAATAGCCAAACCTAAAAAAAACTATATAAATCGAATATTAACGTAATCATACTGACCTGAGAAATAAAGCCGCCATATCACAAGGTGAGTAGAGTACAAATTAGTAATAAAGCCAATCCTTCAACTGAAGTTGATTTGTTTATTCTGGCCCCCAAATAATGCAGCTCATATTTATCCTGTGCTTTATGCCGAGCATTTACACTGTGGATTACAAGTAAATCTCTGAAAAACGTGATTTGTACAAAATTCCCAAAATAAAATTCACTATAATGAAGCAGATGGAGTCACTTTGAACTCCTGTCTGGCCTGTGCTTTCATGGTGTTCAACTTTTTATGCCTATTTTTAGGCATGCACAAAGTGCAGTCCACAACAGCTTTGTTCACCTTTGAAAAGATGGACACTGCTGAACAGAGGCCAAACTGAGTTCGGAGTAACTCTGCTACCTCAGGATTAATGTGAATTGATTCAAAATGTTCTGTACCCCAAATTGCCTCCAATAGCAATCAAATCAACCCACAAAAACACAAGATCATTCAGGTCCATCATCTGTTAATGGAAATATATGTTACTGGTAGTACAAAGGCTCTGGAAAAGAAGTACAGCTCACCCCAAAAAAAAGAAATCCAGCAAAATCTGTACTGCGAAATCCAAATGCCACCTTCCACATGTTTGGAAATTCTGCAGTAAGGAGAGCCCCCTTAATTTTACAGGGTGTGTGTCTCCAGAAGCACGAGCTGGAACAATCTATGGGCACTACAACATACTGGGCACTAGAATGGCAGATTTCCATGTTCATGCTGCAACATGCATATCTTTTTGTTTCTGGAAAACACCCATGGAGTCAAAGTTAGTAATACACCTTTATATAAATTCCTAGAGGGGTATATTTCCAAAAAAAGGGTCACTTAAGGGGGATTCTACTCTTCTGGCACTTACGGGCTCTGTATATGGAGTCCACAAAATATTGTAAGAGAATTTTATCTCAGAGTCTAATTGCTCTCCTTCCCTCCTGAGTCTTTCTGTGCGCCTGAGCAATACTATACAGCCACATGTAGGATATTGCCACATTCAGAAGAAATTATGTAACAAATTTTGTTCCCATTGTCACCCATTTTACTTTATGAAATTGAAAATTTGTGGATAAACAATTTTTTGTGGTAAAAATGTAATTATTTTTTCTTCACTGCTCATTGGTATAACATACTGTGACAAATCTGTCAATATGACCACTGCACACTTATTTTAATTCACTGTGAGGTGTAGATTTTTAAATAAGGTCACTTAAGGGAGGTTCTGCTGTTCTGGTGACTAAGTCGCTCAGACAATGTGACTTGGCACCCACAAACCACAATAGCAAAATCTGCACTCCAATATGGCGCTCCTTCTGAGTTTTGCACTGTTCCTTAAAAGTTGATTTTGACGACATATGAGGTATTTATGTACGAAGGAAAAATTGTGTAATAAATTGCATAATTCATTTTCTCCAATTACCCGTTTAAAAATTAAATACTTGGAGCCAAAGCAACAATTTCATTTGAAAAAAAGATTTTCATTTTTTCAGCCCAATGTTAAACAATTCTGTAATTTGCCTGAGGGTTACAAATGATCTAAAATCCCATGAATGAAGTAATTGTGCGGTATAGTTTCCAAAATGGGGTCATTTGTGGAGTGTTCTGCTGTGTTGGCATGTCAGGGGCTCTTCAAATGTGTGATTGTGTTTGCAATCTCTACCAGCCAAAATGGTGCTCTTTCACTTCTGAGTCACGCTGTGCACCCAAGCAGTAAATTTCCACTACATATAGGCTATTGGCATATTTAGGAGAAATTGTACAACAAACTGTATTGTCTGTTTTCACCTATTACCCTTGTGAAAATGCAAAATGTGATTTTATTTTTACTTTCATAGCTCAATCTTATAAAATTCTGTGAAGCACCTCAGGGTTCAAGGTACTCACCCCACATATAGATGAGTTTCCTGAGGGGTCATATGTCCAAAATGGGAACGTGTTCACTTGTGAGGGGTTTCCTTTGTTTAGGCAGATCACGTGCTCTACAAATGGTATATGGCATCACCTATCGATTCCAGCCAATTGTCAAATGGCACTTCTTCCTTATGACCCCTGCTGTGTACCAAATCGGTAGTTTAACACTACATATGGGTTATTAATGTTGGCAGAATAAATTGCACAAGAAGTTGCATGGTGCACTTAATCCTGTTGCTCTGGAAAAAATGCAAATTTGGGGCTAAAACAACATTTTTATGGGAAAAGTATGATTTTTTTACTTTCATGGCTCAACGTTATAAAATTCTGTGAAATACCTGAGGATTCAAGGTGCTCACAATAATGATAGATACGTTCCTTGTTGTGTCCAAAATGGTGTCACATATGGGGTGTTTCCACTTGTTAGGCATATCATGGCGTTCACTATAGATTCCAGCCAATTTTGAGTTCTTAAAGTCCAATGGTGCTACTTCCGTTCTGAGCCTTGCTGTATGCCCAAAAAGTAGTTTTCCACCACATATGAAGTATCTCCGTGCCTAGGAGAAATTGCAAATCAAATTGTATGGTGAATTATCTCCTGTTATTCTTGTAAAAATGCAAAACTTGGGGCTAAAGTAACATTTTTGTGGGTAAAAGTAAAAATTTCAATTTTTCCTTCCACATTTCTTTAGTTCCTGTAAAGCATGTGAAAGGTATAGAAACTTCTTTAATGTGGTTTTGTCAGTTTAAAAAATGTAGGTTTTAGCATGGTGTCACTTTGGGGTATTTTCTGTCATATAGGCCACTGAAAGTCACTTAAAATGTGGTCCCTTAAAAAATGGTTTGGTAACTTTTTTGGGAAAAATTAGAAGTTGCTGATGAATTTTTAACCCTTCTAAATTCCTAGCAAAAAATAATGTTTCAGAAACAGTGCTGATGTAAAAGTAGAGATGTAGTAAATGTTATTTACTAACAATTCTGTGTAATCTAAATCTCTGGTTTAAAAGTATAAAAATAATTTTGAAAACTGCAAAATTTTTGAACTTTTTGGCAAATTTCCGATATTTTCCCTAATAAATGCAAAAAATGTAATCCTAAATTTACCACTATCATGAAGTACAACATGTCATGAAAAAAACTCTCTGAATCACTGGGATGCAATGAGGCATTCCAGAGTAGGTGCCTCATAAACTGACACTGGTCAGA
The DNA here is from genome assembly GCF_048569485.1 of Anomaloglossus baeobatrachus. Taxonomy (NCBI): domain Eukaryota; kingdom Metazoa; phylum Chordata; class Amphibia; order Anura; family Aromobatidae; genus Anomaloglossus; species Anomaloglossus baeobatrachus. Next base: position 532,486,283 of record NC_134354.1, read on the forward strand.
ATTAAAAATATTGGCCAGGTCAGGAAGGTGAAAACAGACTGAGTGGTGATGGGGTTAATTTATTTAAAAAATGGGATTTTGTGTAGCTGAAAAAATATTAAATATTTCTTCCTTAAAAAATATAGAGTATTGTGTCTACAGAAAAGATGTGTTGTATAATTTCTATCCAGTTTCCTTCTAATATATTCATGTTTAAATCAAATATTTTATTGTTCTGGTTTGTTTTGCTTGAAATTCCCATAATAATTGCATACTAATTGTTTCCTGAGAGAGTTTCTGCATTCACACAGTCACATTACACTAAATTATTTCATGGCAACACTTAATCGTGCAGCTTAATGAAATGCAACTCCCATGTCTACCAATTATCTTTGCTAAGAAAGCAATTATGAAAACTACGTATAGTCATTGATTTTGATATGACAAGGAAACTAGCCATATAAATCTTCTATTAACTGACACCCAAAACAGCAAATGTAATTGAAATTAGTCCTATAAAGCTATGCAGCATGTAGTTTAATCTTAGGTTATATAAGATGGGAAAGTTCATTGAGTGTATTTTCACAAAATACATTAATATTTCATAAATGTCTTAAAGGGACGATATTCTTCCATTGGGACCCAAGTCCCATCAAGAGACTTGGTTCTCAGTAGTCCCCAATTTTATGTTTTCCTTTGTGAGGTAGTGCAAACATGCTGATAACAGAATTGTGTCCATTATGTTTCTTGAAGAGAGGCCTTCTTGAAGATGATTACATTCTCTTTACCTTTGGAACCTAATATCTATGGCCAGCAAAGGTAAAGAGGTCCAAATGTGTAAATTGTTATATTGTAGAAGAAGACAATTGAATTTGCTTATTTTGCAAAATGTCTTTATTTACTGATCTTCCGGTCTGTAAAATACAATTTTATAAAAGAAAGAAGCTAAATCTATAACAACAAGGAGGATGTCACTACATATGAATTTTATATAACACACGCAAATACAGACAAAATTTGTCATATATTTATGTATAGTAAGCTTTCACAGATGGTCTATGTCAGCAGCCAGAATTAGATTATTTACTTTGACTAATAGACTGTCATATGGCAGGTAAAGCATTACTCCAGCTTTTTTTTTTTTATTTCACTGCCGGAGTGGTGCTTTAAATATAAGTCCTCTCCCACCGGTCTTATATTCACTCTCCATCGTCTTCACCTTTTTTTGTTGTTGCTTCGATCCCTTGATGCCGTCTTGTAACTTTAACTTCTGAGTATCTGAAAGTCAGAAGTCACATCATAAGTTCTCAAGTCTATGGGAGTGAGAACAAGGTAAGAACAAGGAGGCTTTCACACACTTATTTCTGAGTTGTGACTAGAGATGAGCGAACCGGTCGCGGGTTCGGCTCGAGGTCAGTTCGCCGAACGGAGCTCCCGTTCGAGTTCGGTTCGTCGAACGTTCGACGAACCGAACTCGAACTGCATAGGAAACAATGACAGGCAATCACAAACACATAAAAACACCTAGAAAACACCCTCAAAGGTGTCCAAAAGGTGATAAACAACTCACAACACAACACAAACACATGGGAAAGTGACAAGGAAAAACACATGCGAAAACAAAACAGCTGGACAAGGAAAAAGAGGAGGAGACACATATATGAGTATATGCAAGGAAACATCGATGCCATTACTGTGCAACTTGAGCCCTGCTCATTTTAGGCTTCCAATCTGGATAAATTGCCTGAGCTCGACACGTACGCCTTGGGGATCTTGTCGTGTCCTGCAGCCAGCGTTCTCTCGGAACCTGTCTTCAGTGCTGCTGGGGTTCTTCTGGCAGATAAGCACACGTGTCTGTCCACTGACTATGTGCACATGGCTCTCAGAGGACTTTTCTTCCCCTGGGTCAGCCAGGGGAGGTGAAAGGCACGCGTATTTTTGAGAGTGCTTCATGCAAAGCATCTTTTTCATCTTGAAAATTGGGTCAACTGATGCCAGTCAAGTGGGGTGTGTGTGGCCCAATTAGTGGAAACAAGGGAGACTGTGGTTGGAGTCCCCTTGCTTTTGAAAAAAGAACAAAGATGAACAAGTCATGGCTCTCAGAGGACTTTTCTTCCCCTGGGTCAGCCAGGGGAGGTGAAAGGCACGCGTATTTTTGAGAGTGCTTCATGCAAAGCATCTTTTTCATTTTGAAAAGAGGGGTCAACTGATGCCAGTCAAGTGGGGTGTGTGTGGCCCAATTAGTGGCAATGAGGGAGACTGTGGTTGGAGTCCCCTTGCTTTTGAAAAAAGAACAAAGATGAACAAGTCATGGCTCTCAGAGGACTTTTCTTCCCCTGGGTCAGCCAGGGGACGGGAAAGGCACGCGTATTTTTGAGAGTGCTTCATGCAAAGCATCTTTTTCATTTTGAAAAGAGGGGACAACTGATGCCAGTCAAGTGGGGTGTGTGTGGCCCAATTAGTGGAAACGAGGGAGACTGTGGTTGGAGTCCCCTCGCTGTGTTTCTAAAAGAACCAAGATGAACAAGTCATGGCTCTCAGAGGACTTTTCTTCCCCTGGGTCAGCCAGGGGACGGGAAAGGCACGTGTATTTTTGAGAGTGCTTCATGCAAAGCATCTTTTTCATTTTGAAAAGGGGGGTCAACTGATGCCAGTCAAGTGGGGTGTGTGTGGCCCAATTAGTGGCAACGAGGGAGACTGTGGTTGGAGTCCCCTCGCTGTGTTTCTAAAAGAACCAAGATGAACAAGTCATGGCTCTCAGAGGACTTTTCTTCCCCTGGGTCAGCCAGGGGACGGGAAAGGCACGTGTATTTTTGAGAGTGCTTCATGCAAAGCATCTTTTTCATTTTGAAAAGGGGGGTCAACTGATGCCAGTCAAGTGGGGTGTGTGTGGCCCAATTAGTGGCAACGAGGGAGACTGTGGTTGGAGTCCCCTCGCTGTGTTTCTAAAAGAACCAAGATGAACAAGTCATGGCTCTCAGAGGACTTTTCTTCCCCTGGGTCAGCCAGGGGACGGGAAAGGCACGCGTATTTTTGAGAGTGCTTCATGCAAAGCATCTTTTTCATTTTGAAAAGGGGGGTCAACTGATGCCAGTCAAGTGAGGTGTGTGTGGCCCAATTAGTGGCAACGAGGGAGACTGTGGTTGGAGTCCCCTCGCTGTGTTTCTAAAAGAACCAAGATGAACAAGTCATGGCTCTCAGAGGACTTTTCTTCCCCTGGGTCAGCCAGGGGACGGGAAAGAAACACGTATTTTTGAGAGTGCTTCATGCAAAGCATCTTTTTCTTTTTCAAAAGGGGGGTCAACCGATGCCAGTCAAGTGGGGTGTGTGGAGTCCCCTTGCTGTGTTTTACATGATTTTCGAAGGGCATGACATGACTTGAGGTTTTCTTTCAGCATCTGCAAACGGTTGGGTACAGAAATGCTGTCTTTCTAACCATTTTTAAAGAGGATTTTCGAGACCTTATGCCCACCACAGTGCCCGCGCTACACAAGCATATTGCACACATCATCACCGCTTCCTTGAGAAAGTCTGTGTGTGACAGGATACATTTCACCACAGATACTTGGACCAGTAAGCATGGATAGTGGCGTTAAATGTCGCTGACTGGGCACTGGGTAACTATGGTGAGAGATGGAGAAGGGTTTGCTGTACAAGTCTTGCCGTCCCCACGACTTGTGTGTCAATCCTTCCTCTATATGTACAAGTTCCTCAACTGCTTCTGCCTCCTCAACCTCGTGTGGGTCCTCCACCTCGGCCCAAACCCTGTGTGGTCAGGCCACCCTTCCTTGTAACTGCGCCCAAGGAATCCCACACACCTCCTTACTATGCTGGCAGCAGAGCTCAAGGCCATCAGGCGGTCAAATGTTTACTTTGAAATGTAGGGGAAATGTGAGACACCGCTGATGAATTGTGGACGGTTAGCTCTGGAGAGTGAGACCGAGTTTCATCAATGGTTGTCTCCACTCAACCAGCAGCCAGGGAAGGTCGGGTGCGACAATGATGCAAACCAGTCTGCGACCTTTCTTCAGGGCAATGTGGCACACGTGCCTTATATGGCTCACGTGTTGAACCTGGTTGTCCAGCAATTTTTAAAACACTATCCCGGCCTACGTGGCCTTCTGCAGAGGGCACGGTGTAACGCCTGGCTGGATCGACACACTTAGATGGGCTGTAAAGGATAGGCTAGAGGCAAGCCACTCACCAAGCTGGACACCCAGAACCCTGAAACCCTTTAACCCCTATACAGTGATTTGGAATTACACAGGGCCCAAGTTGATCAATACCTGTGGAAGGCTGCAGTTCCAGAGAATAGTAGTCATGCAGGGTCAAAAACATTAATTGAGGAAGAGGAACAGAAGGAGATGGCCAGGACTTAATCAGAAAACAAGCAGAGGTGAAATGCGGATCGGCCAACGAGGTACATAAACAGCAAGCAGGAAAAGTAGTCAGGTAACAAGCACACAAACTCATAAAACTGAACTGGGGGTAACAGTAACAAGAGGTTCATAGCTTTGTCTGGCAGTGGTCTGCAGACAGGAGGGGCCTAAAAAAGGGTGTGGTGTCTTCCCATTGGTTGTAGCTGAATGATGGTACTTCATCTGTGAGATACCCACCACCTACATTCAGCCTGTGGTTCTGTATCTGTCAAGGTAACGCAACCCAGTGGGTGACCATAACCTGCGTCCACCTGCGCCGCAGGCATCGACTCCTTTCCCATCATCAGCACTATGCACGAAAGGAACACATTGTCACCTGTACCGGAGTACAAATTGATTGAGTGGACTACGTTGGTGACTTAACAGCCGTGTGCGGCAATGATGCAAACCTGTCTGCGGCCCTTCGTCAGGGCAATGGGACACACGTGCCTTGTATGGCTCACGTGTTGAATATGATTCTCCAGCAATTTTTAAAATACCATCCCGGCCTACATGGCCTTGTGCAGTGGGCACACTGCTATGTGCTCACTTTCATCCTTCGCACCCAGCAGCTCAACAACTTTCATCGCTCCTGAAGTCTTAGGGCCTGGCAGTTAAACGGCGGAAATGCGATGTTCCGACATGCAGGAATTGGAATCTGCACATTTTGCAGCGTCTGTGGCAGCACCGCAGAGCCCTGCTGAAATACGGTATGACGTATACCCTGGGCTAACTTGATCCAGAGGTGGTGCAGATCACGCTGCTGGAGTGGTGTCATATCAAGAACCTATGCACCCTTCTACACAGTTTACAAATGTCGACGAAGATGTTTAGCACTGGCGATGCCATTCTCAGCATGACAATTCTGGTCATCTACAAGATGGAGCACACTGTAAGCATTATTCGGAGTCAGGTGTTGGTCCAAGAGGAAGGGGAGGAAGTACAGGAGGAGTCATATGCAGAAGGGATAATAAGATGTACAAGGTCCATACGTTGAGCGGCACCTAGGCGGCAGTCATGGTGGGGGATAGGGATTAACAAGGGCGCATAGTATCAGCAAAAATTTTTGAGGAAGGTGCAGGAGCCCATGAAGAAATGGAGGACAACCTTGCGATGGGCATGGAAGACTCAGCAGATGAGTGAGAGCTTGCTCACATTTTGGTTGTGCGAGGTTGGGGGGAGAGGGCAGAGGAAGGAGGCACGAGTCTCACCTCTCTGCCACCAACAAACCAAGGACTTGGTCCTCCTGGATACACAAGACACATGAGCGCCTTCTTGCTGCACTACCTACAACATGACCCTCGGATTGTACGAATTCGAAGTAATGCTAACTTTTGGGTTGCCACACTGTTAGATCCTCGGTACAAGACCAAATTTGGCTAAATAATTCCTGCCATAGAAAGGGACGCACGTATACAGGAGTATCTTCAGAAGGTGGTACGGATTCTTAGATCAGTAAACACCAGTGCTGCACAGAGTGAATCTCAACGCTTTGTCATGGATAGGAGGAAATGGGCTTTTACTTGTCCACATCTGAGGGACCGAAGGCTGGCTGTTGGGCTGAGATGGCATTGAGTACGGTATCTCTGCAGAGTTGCACTTTTGGTCATATACCAAATGAGTTGAAAAAGGACAAATGCTGGTGGAAAGGGGAACAGGTGTGTTGGAAAGGGGAAAAAAGTTTTTGTCCGTGGGTTTGGTGGTTAAGCAAAAGTAACATTTGATGAAGAAACACCATCTGTTACGGTGGGACTGGCAGATTTGGATAAGGTGGTATATACTATGTTACCGGTATATAACGAAAATTAATAAGAAAAGAAAGAGAAAGGTATATATCCCCATCAGCAGTCAATGTCCACCGTGCTCCCAGATGGAAAAGGAGAGGTTGGCAAATGGAAGGTTAGGTGGAGGATACAGATCTGTGTGGCTATGAAATTAATAGTTGCCTGAACCGAGTTAGACGCCACTCGGATCTTGAGACTGGGAGCCCTGTTAGCGTCACAGGGTCCACACGCCCACCCAGCCCAGGAACTCCCTGTTAACATCACAGGGGCCATTCAGTACGCTGACCGTATGCATTGGGGCCACACCTGTGGACAGCAGGCGCAGCAGCAGGCATGTTAATGCCACTGGGCTGCACAAGCAGGACTTTTAGGACAGGAGCTGGTCTTAACCGTTCTACGTTACCAACTGTGGTGGCGGCCTGCATCTATGCCCTATCCCTGCCTACCTCTGGCCTAAAGCCGCAATGGGTTCAACACATGGAGGTGTGCTCTTTCGGAGCATAATAGAAGACTGCGCACCTCCTTGTTGGCTCCAGCCCGTTTTATAACCTGGGTCCGCCCCAAACCAGGGTGGACCACAATGCACCTCCTGGAGACAAAAGCAGAGTGACACGTCATGAATGGCATAACTAGCGTCCTATTTGGAACCGCAACTTCAATAATGACCTCATGGCTGCCACGACACAAACACCTCACCAGTCATCGTCTGACCATCAATAATGAGGTGACAAGTCATAGGGGCGGGCCTCTGCAAGCCATTTGGGAGTGGCCTGGCCACATCGTCAGGACACCTGATGCCCTGTGGTCTATATGGGCCCCCCTACATCAGGGGCAGGGCCAAAGAGTTCATTACCGGACCTAGTTTCTGATGCAGTAAGTGCCTGAGCATGGTCAGTTGCATGAAATAGAGTCTCTGAAAAAAGACTATCAGCTTTAGCATGGTGTCTCGGCACAAAACAGGACTTAGACCCACCACGGAATGCAAGTACCTGTGCAAAGAGGCTTTTCGCACTAAGTGTGGGAGCATGCGCTGTATCCCGAAATGAAGACTTAGCGTCAGGAATGGCACAGTCAGGCTGAGCATACTCACTAGGCAAAACACTGTAGTTAGGCTGCAGCTGGGGTAAATCGGCACACGCATGCGCACTAGCTGCCTCGCCACACTTACACGTGGAGGAGAAATTGCTCTTCGGGTGTGGACTTGGAGATGCTGTCTATGAACACAAGGAAAAGCTAAAGAAAGCCTCACTTTCTATCCCTCCGAATTATCAAATGCAGCAATGAATTCCCTGAGTTTGCTATAACATTAGCGTAGCAAAATGTGCATGAGGGTGTCCTGCACAGGTGCTAGAAATAGTTTGGCACCAGTGGGACAATAATGGAAAACAACATCCAGTTCTATGATGCCACTAAATGGCAGTATTTTTTGCTATCATTATAGCTTATTAAAAACAGAGCAGGAGGGTGTCCTGCACAGGTGCTAGAAATAGCTTGGCACCAGTGGGACAATAATGGAATACAACATCCAGTTCTATGATGCCACTAAATGGCAGTATTTTTTGCTATCAATATAGCTTATTAAAAACAGAGCAGGAGGGTGTCCTGCACAGGTGCTGCACATAGATTTGCACCAGTGGGCCACTAATGGAGTCCAACAGCCACTTCTTGTATGCCACTAAGTTTACTCAATTTTTGGTATTATAATGTCTAAGTAAGTAACAATGAGTTTGAGTGTGCAATGCAGGCAGATGTGCTGCAAATATCTTTGCACTAGTGGGACTATACAGAAGTCCAATAGCCACGTTTAGGATGCCACTAGGTTCACTGAGTGTTTGCTAGTATAATGGCTTAGTAACAATGAGTTTGAGTGTGCAATGCAGGCAGAGGTGCTGCAAATATCTTTGCACTTGTGGGACGATACACACTTAGATGGGCTGTAAAGGATAGGCTAGAGGCAAGCCACTCACCAAGCTGGACACCCAGAACCCTGAAACCCTTTAACCCCTATACAGTGATTTGGAATTACACAGGGCCCAAGTTGATCAATACCTGTGGAAGGCTGCAGTTCCAGAGAATAGTAGTCATGCAGGGTCAAAAACATTAATTGAGGAAGAGGAACAGAATGGGATGGCCAGGACTTAATCAGAAAACAAGCAGAGGTGAAATGCGGATCGGCCAACGAGGTACATAAACAGCAAGCAGGAAAAGTAGTCAGGTAACAAGCACACAAACTCATAAAACTGAACTGGGGGTAACAGTAACAAGAGGTTCATAGCTTTGTCTGGCAGTGGTCTGCAGACAGGAGGGGCCTAAAAAAGGGTGTGGTGTCTTCCCATTGGTTGTAGCTGAATGATGGTACTTCATCTGTGAGATACCCACCACCTACATTCAGCCTGTGGTTCTGTATCTGTCAAGGTAACGCAACCCAGTGGGTGACCATAACCTGCGTCCACCTGCGCCGCAGGCATCGACTCCTTTCCCATCATCAGCACTATGCACGAAAGGAACACATTGTCACCTGTACCGGAGTACAAATTGATTGAGTGGACTACGTTGGTGACTTAACAGCCGTGTGCGGCAATGATGCAAACCTGTCTGCGGCCCTTCGTCAGGGCAATGGGACACACGTGCCTTGTATGGCTCACGTGTTGAATATGATTCTCCAGCAATTTTTAAAATACCATCCCGGCCTACATGGCCTTGTGCAGTGGGCACACTGCTATGTGCTCACTTTCATCCTTCGCACCCAGCAGCTCAACAACTTTCATCGCTCCTGAAGTCTTAGGGTCTGGCAGTTAAACGGCGGAAATGCGATGTTCCGACATGCAGGAATTGGAATCTGCACATTTTGCAGCGTCTGTGGCAGCACCGCAGAGCCCTGCTGAAATACGGTATGACGTATACCCTGGGCTAACTTGATCCAGAGGTGGTGCAGATCACGCTGCTGGAGTGGTGTCATATCAAGGACCTATGCACCCTTCTACACAGTTTACAAATGTCGACGAAGATGTTTAGCACTGGCGATGCCATTCTCAGCATGACAATTCTGGTCATCTACAAGATGGAGCACACTGTAAGCATTATTCGGAGTCAGGTGTTGGTCCAAGAGGAAGGGGAGGAAGTACAGGAGGAGTCATATGCAGAAGGGATAATAAGATGTACAAGGTCCATACGTTGAGCGGCACCTAGGCGGCAGTCATGGTGGGGGATAGGGATTAACAAGGGCGCATAGTATCAGCAAAAATTTTTGAGGAAGGTGCAGGAGCCCATGAAGAAATGGAGGACAAACTTGCGATGGGCATGGAAGACTCAGCAGATGAGTGAGAGCTTGCTCACATTTTGGTTGTGCGAGGTTGGGGGGAGAGGGCAGAGGAAGGAGGCACGATTCTCACCTCTCTGCCACCAACAAACCAAGGACTTGGTCCTCCTGGATACACAAGACACATGAGCGCCTTCTTGCTGCACTACCTACAACATGACCCTCGGATTGTACGAATTCGAAGTAATGCTAACTTTTGGGTTGCCACACTGTTAGATCCTCGGTACAAGACCAAATTTGGCTAAATAATTCCTGCCATAGAAAGGGACGCACGTATACAGGAGTATCTTCAGAAGGTGGTACGGATTCTTAGATCAGTAAACACCAGTGCTGCACAGAGTGAATCTCAACGCTTTGTCATGGATAGGAGGAAATGGGCTTTTACTTGTCCACATCTGAGGGACCGAAGGCTGGCTGTTGGGCTGAGATGGCATTGAGTACGGTATCCCTGCAGAGTTGCACTTTTGGTCATATACCAAATGAGTTGAAAAAGGACAAATGCTGGTGGAAAGGGGAACAGGTGTGTTGGAAAGGGGAAAAAAGTTTTTGTCCGTGGGTTTGGTGGTTAAGCAAAAGTAACATTTGATGAAGAAACACCATCTGTTACGGTGGGACTGGCAGATTTGGATAAGGTGGTATATACTATGTTACCGGTATATAACGAAAATTAATAAGAAAAGAAAGAGAAAGGTATATATCCCCATCAGCAGTCAATGTCCACCGTGCTCCCAGATGGAAAAGGAGAGGTTGGCAAATGGAAGGTTAGGTGGAGGATACAGATCTGTGTGGCTATGAAATTAATAGTTGCCTGAACCGAGTTAGACGCCACTCGGATCTTGAGACTGGGAGCCCTGTTAGCGTCACAGGGTCCACACGCCCACCCAGCCCAGGAACTCCCTGTTAACATCACAGGGGCCATTCAGTACGCTGACCGTGTGCATTGGGGCCACACCTGTGGACAGCAGGCGCAGCAGCAGGCATGTTAATGCCACTGGGCTGCACAAGCAGGACTTTTAGGACAGGAGCTGGTCTTAACCGTTCTACGTTACCAACTGTGGTGGCGGCCTGCATCTATGCCCTATCCCTGCCTACCTCTGGCCTAAAGCCGCAATGGGTTCAACACATGGAGGTGTGCTCTTTCGGAGCATAATAGAAGACTGCGCACCTCCTTGTTGGCTCCAGCCCGTTTTATAACCTGGGTCCGCCCCAAACCAGGGTGGACCACAATGCACCTCCTGGAGACAAAAGCAGAGTGACACGTCATGAATGGCATAACTAGCGTCCTATTTGGAACCGCAACTTCAATAATGACCTCATGGCTGCCACGACACAAACACCTCACCAGTCATCGTCTGACCATCAATAATGAGGTGACAAGTCATAGGGGCGGGCCTCTGCAAGCCATTTGGGAGTGGCCTGGCCACATCGTCAGGACACCTGATGCCCTGTGGTCTATATGGGCCCCCCTACATCAGGGGCAGGGCCAAAGAGTTCATTACCGGACCTAGTTTCTGATGCAGTAAGTGCCTGAGCATGGTCAGTTGCATGAAATAGAGTCTCTGAAAAAAGACTATCAGCTTTAGCATGGTGTCTCGGCACAAAACAGGACTTAGACCCACCACGGAATGCAAGTACATGTGCAAAGAGGCTTTTCGCACTAAGTGTGGGAGCATGCGCTGTATCCCGAAATGAAGACTTAGCGTCAGGAATGGCACAGTCAGGCTGAGCATACTCACTAGGCAAAACACTGTAGTTAGGCTGCAGCTGGGGTAAATCGGCACACGCATGCGCACTAGCTGCCTCGCCACACTTACACGTGGAGGAGAAATTGCTCTTCGGGTGTGGACTTGGAGATGCTGTCTATGAACACAAGGAAAAGCTAAAGAAAGCCTCACTTTCTATCCCTCCGAATTATCAAATGCAGCAATGAATTCCCTGAGTTTGCTATAACATTAGCGTAGCAAAATGTGCATGAGGGTGTCCTGCACAGGTGCTAGAAATAGTTTGGCACCAGTGGGACAATAATGGAATACAACATTCAGTTCTATGATGCCACTAAATGGCAGTATTTTTTGCTATCATTATAGCTTATTAAAAACAGAGCAGGAGGGTGTCCTGCACAGGTGCTAGAAATAGCTTGGCACCAGTGGGACAATAATGGAATACAACATCCAGTTCTATGATGCCACTAAATGACAGGATTTTATGCTATCATTATAGCTTATTAAAAACAGAGCAGGAGGGTGTCCTGCACAGGTGCTAGAAATAGCTTGGCACCAGTGGGACAATAATGGAATACAACATCCAGTTCTATGATGCCACTAAATGGCAGTATTTTTTGCTATCATTATAGCTTATTAAAAACAGAGCAGGAGGGTGTCCTGCACAGGTGCTAGAAATAGCTTGGCACCAGTGGGACAAAAATGAAATACAACATCCAGTTCTATGATGCCACTAAATGGCAGTATTTTTTGCTATCATTATAGCTTATTAGAAACAGAGCAGGAGGGTGTCCTGCACAGGTGCTAGAAATAGCTTGGCACCAGTGGGACAATAATGAAATACAACATCCAGTTCTATGATGCCACTAAATGGCAGTATTTTTTGCTATAATTATAGCTTATTAAAAACAGAGCAGGATGGTGTCCTGCACAGGTGCTAGAAATAGCTTGGCACCAGTGGGACAATAATGGAATACAACATCCAGTTCTATGATGCCACTAAATGGCAGTATTTTTTGCTATCAATACAGCTTATTAAAAACAGAGCAGGAGGGTGTCCTGCACAGGTGCTAGAAATAGCTTGGCACCAGTGGGACAATAATGAAATACAACATCCAGTTCTATGATGCCACTAAATGGCAGTATTTTTTGCTATCATTATAGCTTATTAAAAACAGAGCAGGAGGGTGTCCTGCACAGGTGCTAGAAATAGCTTGGCACCAGTGGGACAATAATGGAATACAACATCCAGTTCTATGATGCCACTAAATGGCAGTATTTTTTGCTATCAATATAGCTTATTAAAAACAGAGCAGGAGGGTGTCCTGCACAGGTGCTGCACATAGATTTGCACCAGTGGGCCACTAATGGAGTCCAACAGCCACTTCTTGTATGCCACTAAGTTTACTCAATTTTTGGTATTATAATGTCTAAGTAAGTAACAATGAGTTTGAGTGTGCAATGCAGGCAGATGTGCTGCAAATATCTTTGCACTAGTGGGACTATGCAGAAGTCCAATAGCCACGTTTAGGATGCCACTAGGTTCACTGAGTGTTTGCTAGTATAATGGCTTAGTAACAATGAATTGGAGTGTGCAATGCAGGCAGAGGTGCTGCAAATATCTTTGCACTTGTGGGACGATACAGAAGTCCAACAGCCATGTTTAGGATGCCACTAGGTTCACTGAGTGTTTGCTAGTATAATGGCTTAGTAACAATGAGTTTGAGTGTGCAATTCAGGCAGACGTGCTGCAAATATCTTTGCACTAGTGGGACTATACAGAAGTCCAATAGCCACGTTTAGGATGCCACTAGGTTCACTGAGTGTTTGCTAATATAATGGCTTAGTAACAATGAGTTTGAGTGTGCACTGCAGGCAAACGTGCTGCAAATATCATTGCACTAGTGGGACTATACAGAAGTCCAACAGCCACGTTTAGGATGCCACTAAGTTTCCTCAGTGTTTGCTAGTATAATGGCTTAGTAACAATGAGTTGGAGTGTGCAATGCAGGCAGACGTGCTGCAAATATCTTTGCACTAGTGGGACTATACAGAAGTCCAATAGCCACGTTTAGGATGCCACTAGGTTCACTGAGTGTTTGCTAGTATAATGGCTTAGTAACAATGAGTTGGAGTGTGCAATGCAGGCAGACGTGCTGCAAATATCTTTGCACTAGTGGGACTATACAGAAGTCCAATAGCCACGTTTAGGATGCCACTAAGTTCACTGAGTGTTTACTAGTGTAATGGCTTAGTAACAATGAGTTTGAGTGTGCAATGCAGGCAGACGTGCTGCAAATATCTTTGCACTAGTGGGACTATACAGAAGTCCAATAGCCACGTTTAGGATGCCACTAGGTTCACTGAGTGTTTGCTAGTATAATGGCTTAGTAACAATGAGTTGGAGTGTGCAATGCAGGCAGAGGTGCTGCAAATATCTTTGCACTTGTGGGACGATACAGAAGTCCAACAGCCATGTTTAGGATGCCACTAGGTTCACTGAGTGTTTGCTAGTATAATGGCTTAGTAACAATGAGTTGGAGTGTGCAATGCAGGCAGACATGCTGCAAATATCTTTGCACTAGTGGGACTATACAGAAGTCCAATAGCCACGTTTAGGATGCCACTAGGTTCACTGAGTGTTTGCTAGTAAAATGGCTTAGTAACAATGAGTTTGAGTGTGCAATGCAGGCAGACATGCTGCAAATATCGTTGCACTAGTGGGACTATACAGAAGTCCAATAGCCACGTTTAGGATGCCACTAGGTTCACTGAGTGTTTGCTAGTATAATGGCTTAGTAACAATGAGTTGGAGTGTGCAATGCAGGCAGACGTGCTGCAAATATCTTTGCACTAGTGGGACTATACAGAAGTCCAATAGCCACGTTTAGGATGCCACTAGGTTCACTGAGTGTTTGCTAGTATAATGGCTTAGTAACAATGAGTTGGAGTGTGCAATGCAGGCAGACGTGCTGCAAATATCTTTGCACTAGTGGGACTATACAGAAGTCCAATAGCCACGTTTAGGATGCCACTAAGTTTCCTCAGTGTTTGCTAGTATAATGGCTTAGTTATAATGAGTTTGAGTGTGCAATGCAGCCAGACGTGCTGCAAATATCTGTGCACTACTGGAACTATACAGAAGTCCAATAGCCACGTTTAGGATGCCACTAAGTTCACTCAGTGTTTGCTAGTATAATGGCTTAGTAACAATGAGTTGGAGTGTGCAAAGGGCAGGAGGGTACAGTGGCAGGGTTGTGGGTCTCTGGGTACAGGAAAGGAAGCCTGCCTTACTATCCCTCCTAATGGGGAAATGCAGCGAGGAAATCCCTCACCTTAGCTACACAGACGCTGTCATCTTGTGTAGCTGTTAAACTCTGTTTTCAGGACCTGTCACCTATGGCTCTGACCCTGCCGGTACGAGCCCTTAAAAGGACTGATAGAAAGTGCTCTCCCTAAGCTGTCCAGCGCTGTGTATGGAGCGCATACAGCAGTATTGGCGATAGGACTCAGGACGGAGCTGCGCCAGTGATGTCTGACACCAAGGACGCAGAAGAGATAATGGCGTCCAGATGGGCAGATACTCGTTTTTTATAATGCAGGGACATGTGACATGGACATCCTATCACACATGCCGTTGCTTCTCTGGCTAAAAGTCCACTTAGCTGTGTGTGTGTGTCTGGGATTGGCTGACATGCTGGCCCTCCCCACTACACGTGCGCGCTTAGGGAAGAAAGACAAGGAAAAAAAAAAAAATGGCGATCGCCATTATCCATACAGCAGTGATCTGAATGCGCTGTTTCCGCACACTATACACTGAAATTTCATAATAGTGTGAGTCACAGAGTGACTTACACTATTACAGCAGAAAGCCAGCTAGGAATTAGCTGGGTTTTTTGCTGCTAGAACCATTCTCGAGCGTATCTAGAACTATCGAGCTTTTGCAAAAAAGCTCGAGTTCTAGTTCGATCTAGAACAGCCCCCAAAATCACTCGAGCCGCGAACTGGAGAACCACAAACCTATAACCGCGCTCAACTCTAGTTGTGACCTCTGGTGTGCTCCATGAAACACTGGAGCAGTATGCAGGTCACAAACTGTAGAAGACTGACTAGAGCACCGCCAACAGATGGAGATGTCAGAGAGTGAATATATACTAGGGACAGATGACTTTGATTTATAGCTCCAATCTAGCGGTGAAATAAAAAAAAAACCACTGTAGTAGTGTCTTTATATGCCGAGGCTTAAGGGTGTTGTTTCTGAAAACATAGTTTAAAAAAAAAACTCTACAAGGTGGATAAGTGTCAATGGAGCATTTCTCTGCTAACTTTTTTGTTCATTGCTTCTCCTAAATGACAAGCCTCCTACAGATAAATAGGGAGTAATCTGTCAGCCTAGTCAATCCAGGCAGGAAAAACATGGAGGATAGTCATCTCTTTGATTCCTATTAATTTCCTGGCTTGCCTTTTTCTTTAAAATGTTGCACTCTTTCATAGCAAAACATAGCTGGTTGGAAACTGGATCAAAAGCTGATATATATATATAAAAAAAACTGCATGTGATCCTCGACTACATGTAGGTAAAAGATTAGTTTACTGATTATTAACCTTTTATTGTGACACTTTGTAATTACAATAACTGATATATAGGAATGAGTAGACCTGCGGATAATTGACAGACTAAAAAAATGTTCGGTTCGGGAACCAAATTTGACCTTAACTTAAAGAGCCTCTGCTATATTGCCAGTCATTGCACTGATTGGCTATCCGCTACAGAATCCAACATAAACTTATCACTCTCACTCACAAAGCACTCCACGGTTCCGCACCGCCCTACATCTCCTCCCTCATCTCTGTCTATCACCCCACCCGTGCCCTCAGCTCTGCTAATGACCTAAGACTGACATCCTCAACAATTCAAACCTCCCCCTCCCGTCTTCAAGATTTCTCACGAGTTGTGCCTATGCTCTGGAACACACTACCAAGAGCAATCCGTTTAATTCCCAACATCCACACCTTTAAGCGGGCTCTAAAAATGCATTTCTTTAGACTAGCCTATCACCTCACTGCCCTGATCTAATCTAGACCCTTTCTGCCCTCATAACAAAAAATGTACTTCCAATTCTTGACCCCTGTACCGGTATAAATTCTGGCCAATGATGGGTTCATGCAGCTGGTTTTGAATACCCTTTTAAATCGATGGCCGGACCAGATATAACAAGCTTTTCTCCCCCATTCACCTTTTGTGCCTCCCCTATTTCTTCATAGACTGTAAGCTTATGAGCAGGGCCCTCACTCCTCCTGGTATTTTAATTTTTCTTTTTTTTTGTATTGTCTCAAATTGTCTGTACATGTCCCCTCTGAATTGTAAAGCGCTGCGGAATTATTATTAATAATTATTATTAATTATTATTAATAATTATTATTATTATTAACTTGAACCTGGACAATGAACCCCATACAAGTCTATGGGGATAAAAAATCTCTGTGCTGTAAAATAGTCATAATAAGGGTTAGGGGGCAACAAAAGGAAGCGAAATGGGGGTAAGAGTAGGACAGTTATATAGAGTATACCATGTTATCTATAAGATAACACTACAGTCAGACTCTTTTTTGGGCATGCACATTAAGCTTCATGAGTATTGACTGCTACTCCCAACCCTCTGTGCCAGAGTCTGTGATTGGTTTCAGACTGCTATAGATGCCCCTTACCCCCCCCCCCCCTTAAGCTATGTCTGTATCTGTGATTCGTTGCAGTCAGTTTGCTGTATGGTAGTGTAAAAATAAATAATTTAAAAAAATGGTGTGGGCTCCCACCTTACATTTAATAATCAGAGCAGTTAAAACAGACACCTATAGGCTTGAACCCTCAGCTGTCAGCGTTACCTTGGCTAGTTATCAAAAATAGAGGGAATTCCACTCCATTTTTAACAATTATTTAAATATAAGCTGACAGGTGGGGAGTGGTTTTATCAGGGTGGGAAGTGCCATGGTTATTGGCCCCTTTCAGCCTAAAAATACTAGCTCACAGCCGCCCCAGAATTGACACATCCATAAGATGCTCCAAATATTGTGCTTTACCTTACTCATCCTGATTGCTCTGGTACAGTGAATAATATACGGGGGTTGATGACAGCTGGGATTTGTCAAAAATCACAGCTGCCATCAAGCTCTAGGTTAGTAATTGGAAGGAGCCTTTAACCCCTTCACGACCCATGACATACGTGTGTCATGGATCGTGTGAGGTTAATTCCCGCGGGCTGCCGTGGGCAGTCCGTGGATATGCACACACATTTCAGCTGATTTCAACAGCTGACATGTGTGCCTGCTAGTCGCGAGTGGAATCGCATTCCTTGCGCGACTATTAATCCCTTATATCTCGCTGCCAAAATCTGGCAGCAAGACGTATGTGCGCGCAGCCATAACAATCACTTACTCGCCCCCATCGAAAGTCACGTGATGTGATCACGTGACTTCCGGTAGTTGCCATGATAGCACAGGGTCATGTGATGATGCCTGTACTTATCATAAGTCACTTTCTCTCAATGACGCCAGAGGGCAGTGTGTGATAGTAAAGCACCATATCTGCAGATCTCAGCTGTGTAGCTGTGATCTGGAGAAATTGAAGAGCGATCATATTGCTGATTGTTATAGTCCCCTAAGGGACCTAGTAAAAAAAAAAGTTCAAAAAAGTTTTAAAAAATTAAAAAAATATAAAAAACCCTAAAAGTTCAAATCACCCCCAATTCGCTCCATTGAAAATTAAAGGGTTAAAAAAATAAAAATATACATGTATTTGGTATCAGAGATTATATAATTAAATTGCGCATGAGACATAAACTAAAAAAAATTGTTTATTGAAATCTAATTTAAAACAATGTAATAAAGTGGACATTGATTCAGCAATGTAACAGAAAACAAGCAAGAGACACACAAAGGGCAGGAAAAAATCCTGGAATAATGGCAAAATATCATAATATATTATTGTAAATAGTATAATACAAGATTGCAACCAAATTGTATTCATACATACCCCATATAGATCAAATAAGGAAAATTACCCAGATGATAATAAATATACAGAAATAACAGTATAAAATTACATACATCCCCAAAGGAGAAAGTAAAAAAGGAACACTGCTTACAAAATAGTAAAGGCACGTATATAATTTAATGTGCAGCAGGCAAATATTGTAAAAAGGGTTAGTATGTGCAAATATAGATACCTGTGACACAAGAACATTGAACCAAGGCACATCTCGCATCAAAAAATCAACGCCACTCCATATGGCACATAAACATAGAAAGAAAGATGGAGCTTGCAAGGCAGTTAGTGTAAAAATATCCAAAATTTTATTATACAAATTTCTTATTATATTAAAAAAGTTTCAATCCATATAGAAAAAGTACATATGCAGTGCTAATAGAGAACAAGGTGAATTACCACACATAAGTGGGAAAGCAGAAGTGATAACACCCCAAGTAGACATAAATAACTAGCAAGGGCAAAGGGTCATAAATAAGCGTAAGTGGCTGGCTAATACCTATGGCGTCTCTGTCCTGGCGGGAAACGTAATTATATATAGCCAAATCAGCATAGATCCCTAAGGCAGGACAGAGATTCCAAGAATCAAGCCAATCATGAAAAAAGTCACAAAACAATGACTAAAAAATGTGGCGCCTCCACCCTGACCGGGCACATGAAGTTGTGCAGCCAAATCGGCACAAGTCCGTTTAAACAGGGCAGGGGTCACCAGTAACAAGCCAGTCACATACAAAAGACCCTAAGAACCCATAACTTACACATAGTTAAGAAGGGGGGTGAACACCAGAGCGTCCCACAACAGTGCAAGGAGCCTTCCTACGCGCGTTTCGCACGGATTACATCTGCTGGCTTCATCAGGGAAGGTATACGGCAATTGCCGTTCAAGGACCTTATATCGGAAGTCGCGAGACTTCATTGGACTGACCAGGACCTGGAAAATGTGTCCCAGCCAATCGGATCCCCGCCGACGCACACGCGCACCGCGCGCCCAACGTTACACGCCCCTCAGCCGTCCAATGGGAGAGGGAGCCCGGAGCACAGCACACGTGCTCCAAGGCCACCCCCACCCAGTAAGGATGGCCAAGGGGCGGGCAAGGAAGGCGAGCGGCGCGCACGGGTCACGGAGATCAGAGGGCGGGACACAGCTCCCAGCTAGAGTCCGTCAATCAGCCATCGGGTTGCCATGGCGGCGCGTACGCCAAAGCACGGCGAAAGTCCGCACCACGTCCCCGGCAATCCAGTGAGGGGGGACGCGGCGGACCCCCGGGCCCAGGGGTCCGCAACATCCACCCCCTCCAAAGAGGACGCCGGGCAAGCAGCGGGGACAGGATACCGTGCGATGGGAGCGCGCACAGCAACCAGAGGGCGGGACAGGCTAATAGCTGGAAATGAAAAATGTGAGCAATCAATAAGTATCCTTGCCATCCCATAAATACGACCACAGAAATTATTTATGACCCTTTGCCCTTGCTAGTTATTTATGTCTACTTGGGGTGTTATCACTTCTGCTTTCCCACTTATGTGTGGTAATTCACCTTGTTCTCTATTAGCACTGCATATGTACTTTTTCTATATGGATTGAAACTATTTTAATATAATAAGAAATTTGTATAATAAAATTTTGGATATTTTTACACTAACTGCCTTGCAAGCTCCATCTTTCTTTCTATGTTTATGTGCCATATGGAGTGGCGTTGATTTTTTGATGCGAGATGTGCCTTGGTTCAATGTTCTTGTGTCTCATGGTCTTTTTTGTGTTATCCACAGCACAGTCTCGGACAATGATGAACTTTAAAGCTCGCGAGGAGGCGTGGCTTAATAAAATTAACGAGGTGCTAAAAGGTGAACCCACAGGGGTTTTGGAAAGTAATGGTGCATGTACTAGGGATTTGTGCAATAAGATGACGGAGCTACTCAAGAAGCGGACTAGGATTTGGCTTAATTGTACCTTTTTGGAGAGATATGTGGAACTCGGTTTAATTCCGAGGGGACTACGAGTTCAAGTCTTTCCCTCGTTCCCCATTCAGAATGATGAGTTTAAAAGTAAATGGGAGACTGCCGCCTCTGACTGCTCCAAGCAATTTCTTCAACTCTTAATTGGGTTGAATAAGGAGACCCTTGCTACTTTAGAAGGTGATATTAATTCTTTGCAGATTGATATAGAAAAAAACATGACAACAATAGCAATTAATAAGTTTAATGAGGGTCTTGACTTGGAAATTGAGAAATTGAGTAAAGAGGTTCAAGATACTAAGATCCGGAAACTACAGAGAGATTTGGATGACAGACGTCAGAATAAGATGTACAAATGGAGGGGTAGTGATAGATTTAAACCATATCAACGCCCACGGTTTGGGGGATCAAGATCAGGCTCCATCTCCTCCTGCACATCAGGCGAAGAAAGTGGTCTATCCGGCAGTACTACTATATCTGGAAGGGGTAATCAGAGCCAAATGTCTTGGGACAATAGACTACGTCAACCCAAAAAGAGGGGTGCCGGCAGACCTAAAGATATTGGTTCGGGCGAAGGCCCCCAGGTAATTAACCTGTCGAAATATACTTTGTCAACGGCACAACTACAGGTGTTGAGCAAGGGTTTGACTTTTTCCCCCACTAACACCTTTGATTTGTTCACAGCTTTGAAGGATCTTCACCTTTTCTCCCGGAAGCTGATCCTTCATAAGTTACATTCTAAATCACCGACAGGAGACACCGATCTTGCTATGGGACAAAGTGCGACACAAATTTTGGAGGATCTCTCAGAAGAATTACCATCTCAGCTGTCAGGTGAGTTTCCCACCTCTTTGAGGCCTAGATCCACGACTTTCCCCCCCTTGTCTCTATGCCCGGCGGTGGAGATTTTTACTCGCCTTGTTAGTGAAAATCTGCGTAACATCTCCACTCGCCGATCACGGGACAATTTAACTGCAGTCCAAAGGAAAGCCTTGAGAGAACTGGGCGATATGAAGGACGTCATATTCAAGGCTGCAGACAAGGGGGGTAATGTCGTGGTTTGGCCAGTGGATCTCTATGAAAGGGAGGCCCACAGGCAGCTGAGAGACAGAGAGACATATAGTAGATTGGACTCCTCACCTTTGATCTCATTCTCTGCCCAATTGTACCTCATCCTCAATGATGCCTTAGACCAAGGGATTATTACCAAGGGGGTCTTTGATGGGTTATTTGTAAAATATCCTAAAATTCCAACCTTTTACCTATTGCCCAAGGTCCACAAGGACCCCATCAATCCACCCGGTCGGCCCATCGTTTCAGGGATGGAGGGGTTATGTAGTCCCATCTGCCAGTTTATTGACTATTACTTAAAACCCCTGGTGGAGACCCTTCCATCCTACGTTAGGGATACGACCGAGGTTCTCAATAGACTTGATGGGGTTCATGTGGACCCAGGGACCCTCTTGGTGGTGGCCGATATAGAGTCTTTATACACGTGTATCGGCCACGACGACGGCCTGAGAGCAGCTCGTTTTTTCTTGGGTATGAGTAATTGGGATGGACGCACTTGTGAGCTGGTCCTGGAACTTCTTGACTATGTACTCACCCACAATTTCTTCGTCTTTAAGGATAGATTCTATCTGCAGAGGCGGGGGACCGCTATGGGCGCGGCCTGTGCGCCTTCGTACGCAAACCTCTTCCTCGGTTTTTGGGAGAGGGGTTTGTTTGTTGACGGAGGTGCATGGGCCGCCCCCATGGTGTCAATGTGGGTGAGATACATTGATGATCTATTGATCATCTGGCAGGGTACCATCTCTCAACTCAGGTGTTTCATGGACCAGCTCAACACAAATAATTACAACATCAAATTGACATATAGTTTTAGTGACAGTGGAGTTGAGTTTTTGGATATTAAAATTACTGCAGATGAGTTTGGGGCTTTGCAGACGGATGTGTACAGAAAACCGACGTCTGTAAACTCCCTACTCTATGCTACCTCTGCTCACACCAACTCCACTGTACGTGCCATCCCAATTGGTCAATATCTCAGGATGAGACGACTCTGCTCTCAGGACAACGTTTTAAACAACAGGCAGATGATTTGAGGATGAGGTTCAAAAACAGAGGTTATGGGAATCGCACTCTGAAACAAGCTTATCAGAGAGCAAGATCGGTGTCTAGGGATGATCTGCTTCATGGGAGGAGAGGTGAAATCAGGCCTGTGGAAAATATAAGGTTCATCTCAACATTTAATGTTAAATGGCAGGAGATGAGAGAAATTCTAACTAAATTCTGGCCGATCCTTCAATCAGATCCCACTTTGAAATCACGTCTGCCCCCTGTACCTTTGATGACCGCCAGGCGATGTAAAAATCTTAAGGACTACTTGGTCAAAAGCCATTATATACCACCAGTGACCAGTAGTCCTTTTGGCTCGTCTGGACCCACCAAAGGTTGCTTTCCCTGTGGTCGCTGTGTTTCCTGCCCGAATGTCTCTCGCTGCTCCTCTTTCCATACTAGTGATGGGAGAAAAAGCTTCCCTATAAGAGAACATATCTCTTGTACTACCATCAACGTCATCTACTATGCAACATGTGATTGTAATAAGATCTATATAGGTATGACATCAAGGGAATTAAGAGTAAGAGTAAGGGAGCATGTGAGGGACATTCGGGCGGCAACCACAGCGACCAATGTGGCAGAATTAAAAACTATACCGCGCCACTTCAAATTGGTTCATGGATGCAACCCTAGATCTTTTATGGTCAGGGGTGTTGACGTGATTCACTGTGGGATTAGGGGGGGAAATGTCAAAAAGCTTTTGGCCCAACGTGAACTGAAATGGATTACCATTTTGGACACAGTCACACCAAAGGGCCTTAATGAGGCTCTAAACTTTGCCCCGTTTCTATGAGTGGCTCTTGTCATGTACTGCACCATGCCTTTCCTTTTTAATTTAAGGGATATTTTTAATTATTTTTTATCAGGTTTCTTTTTGGCCCCATTATTAATTTTCAGTGTTCCTAATTTAATTCTCTTGCCTTCATAGGACCTTGACTAGTTATTATCCATTGTGATCTACATGTCGGACTTGGACCTGACATCGATTTTTGGAAAAATTGTCCGCACATGATTCCCTTAGGACATGGACGTACTGTCACTTTAAGAAGATCTCTGCATAATAATTCTCCTGTTTCTTGTTTTTATGTAATATGACTGATGCCATTGTTATCTCATTTCTGTGGTCGTATTTATGGGATGGCAAGGATACTTATTGATTGCTCACATTTTTCATTTCCAGCTATTAGCCTGTCCCGCCCTCTGGTTGCTGTGCGCGCTCCCATCGCACGGTATCCTGTCCCCGCTGCTTGCCCGGCGTCCTCTTTGGAGGGGGTGGATGTTGCGGACCCCTGGGCCCGGGGGTCCGCCGCGTCCCCCCTCACTGGATTGCCGGGGACGTGGTGCGGACTTTCGCCGTGCTTTGGCGTACGCGCCGCCATGGCAACCCGATGGCTGATTGACGGACTCTAGCTGGGAGCTGTGTAGCGCCCTCTGATCTCCGTGACCCGTGCGCGCCGCTCGCCTTCCTTGCCCGCCCCTTGGCCATCCTTACTGGGTGGGGGTGGCCTTGGAGCACGTGTGCTGTGCTCCGGGCTCCCTCTCCCATTGGACGGCTGAGGGGCGTGTGACGTTGGGCGCGCGGTGCGCGTGTGCGTCGGCGGGGATCCGATTGGCTGGGACACATTTTCCAGGTCCTGGTCAGTCCAATGAAGTCTCGCGACTTCCGATATAAGGTCCTTGAACGGCAATTGCCGTATACCTTCCCTGATGAAGCCAGCAGATGTAATCCGTGCGAAACGCGCGTAGGAAGGCTCCTTGCACTGTTGTGGGACGCTCTGGTGTTCACCCCCCTTCTTAACTATGTGTAAGTTATGGGTTCTTAGGGTCTTTTGTATGTGACTGGCTTGTTACTGGTGACCCCTGCCCTGTTTAAACAGACTTGTGCCGATTTGGCTGCACAACTTCATGTGCCCGGTCAGGGTGGAGGCGCCACATTTTTTAGTCATTGTTTTGTGACTTTTTTCATGATTGGCTTGATTCTTGGAATCTCTGTCCTGCCTTAGGGATCTATGCTGATTTGGCTATATATAATTACGTTTCCCGCCAGGACAGAGACGCCATAGGTATTAGCCAGCCACTTACGCTTATTTATGACCCTTTGCCCTTGCTAGTTATTTATGTCTACTTGGGGTGTTATCACTTCTGCTTTCCCACTTATGTGTGGTAATTCACCTTGTTCTCTATTAGCACTGCATATGTACTTTTTCTATATGGATTGAAACTTTTTTAATATAATAAGAAATTTGTATAATAAAATTTTGGATATTTTTACACTAACTGCCTTGCAAGCTCCATCTTTCTTTCTATGTTTAAATATAGATACCTGTATATATCAATCATGCAACCCAGTAAACACACCTGTGCAGCCAGAACCACTTCAACCGTGCCAAGCACGAGGTGGTTATAAACCAATCCACATAAAAGGCCAAAGTGCACTGCCACATGCAATGTGCTCACAAGGGGAAGTAAAGATAAATCAATAGGGTATAAGCATTACCTGACTAATAGTGAGCTCTGCCCAGACACCCTACTCGCGTTTCGACGTGCAGTCTTTTTCCAAGGGAGAGAGAGATAATGGACATTAAAAATGGCCGCCCTTAAATGCTGTGGATAAACCGCTGATAGGACCTACGAGTCATGTGACTCCAAGGCAGACGTCACCTCTTGTTGGCGCATAGCAACGCCGACGTGTCTGTTGTCAGTGTCGGTGAGGGCGTTACCAAGATGTGAGTGACATCGAATCATTGAACCAATGAAACGCCACAATCTCAGTAATGACGCAGTCAGCAGCACAGAGGAGAGTCTTGTCAGCACGCATGTGCACGAGTGCTGTCTGTGGGAGTACCGTATTCAATATAATGAAAGGTAAGCAGAATCATATATACTAAAGTAGAGGGGAATAAACCAAACTAATTAATTTAGATTGAATAATACAGGGGCATAACACTCCATAAAGTAAGTTAGTATTGCCCAATTCATCAAACCAACTTATTTAGTTAATTAACACAACGATGACACATTCATATTAGTAATCTATACTTATACAAGTATATGTCTTTACATTGACATATGCAAACATAAAGAATACAATATATGCATATTTATAAAATAAAAAAATAAGAAAATGGAATAGCTGTGAATGTGTAAAAATACAATGTATAATAGCAAGGCTGGATAAAGTGCACCATGCATATATATATCTATATAAATATATCGCAATATAAAAATACAAAGATACATTTGTGATTATGATAGTAAAAATAGAAAAATTGATTGTGAGGATACAGTGATAATCATCATAATAATAAATATGTGTGTATACATATTTGAGAAAAATATCAAAAATAGATGCATAAAATTACTTAATGTTTAGTGATGATGTGTGAGAAAAGGTGCTATTCATGTGCATGTAATAACAATACTGTGTACAATAGTGATGTAAAAGCAAATGTTAAAAAAGATGCCTTAAATTGCTTGTTTTCTGTTTCATTGCTGAATCAATGTCCACTTTATTACATTGTTTTAAATTAGATTTCAATAAACAATTATTTTTAGTTTATGTCTCATGCGCAATTTAATTATAAGATCTCTAGTATATGTAGTGCTGACGCAGGTCTTGTATCCGTATGGCTTTTTGCCAATTCATATGACCTTTTTTAAGCAAGGTTTTTGATATATGTATTTGGTATCGCTGTGTTCAGAAATGCCTGATGTATCAAAATATAAAATCAATTAATCCGATCGGTAAACAGCATAGTGGCAAAAAATTATAAGCGCCAATAGTAAGGTTTTTGGTTGCCACAATTTTTGCGCAAAATGCAATAACAGGCGATTAAAATAAAGCATCTGTGCAAAAATGGTACCGTTAAAAAAAATCTCAGCTCAAGACACAAAAAATAAGCTGTCACTGAGCCATAAATCCCAAAAAATGAGAATGCTACAGGTTTCGGAAAATGGTGCACAATGTGCGCCACTTTTTTTGGACAAACTTGTGAATTGTTTTTAACCCCTTAGATACAAGTAAACCTATACATGTTTGGTGTCCACGAACTCGCACCAAGCTCAGACATCATAGCTACACATTATTTTAACCATATATTGAACATGGCAAATAAAATATCCCAAAAACTATTGTGCTTTTTTTTGCAATTTTCCACACTTGAATTTTTTTTGCTGTTTTCCAGTACACTATATGGGAA
This sequence comes from Anomaloglossus baeobatrachus, assembly GCF_048569485.1. Taxonomy (NCBI): domain Eukaryota; kingdom Metazoa; phylum Chordata; class Amphibia; order Anura; family Aromobatidae; genus Anomaloglossus; species Anomaloglossus baeobatrachus. The sequence continues at coordinate 532,512,819 of NC_134354.1, forward strand.
AGCTTATGTTTTCATTTAAAAGTACAACTCGTCCTGCAAAAACAAGCCCCAGTATGGAAAGATTGATGGAAAAATAAATAAGTTACGCCTTTTGGAAGAAAGAGAGGAAAAAAAAAATGGAAAAACGCAAAAACGACCGGGGGTGAAGGGGACACCCCCATTACTAACCTGTCAAAAGAAATACACACAAACCCAGTAAAAATTCTTTATTTGAAAGAAAATATACATACTCCCTCTCTCACCCCTTTTTTAACCCCCAAACATCTCTGCAGGTCCAACGTAATCCCCATCCAGAGGCTGCAGTGATGAGAAAATGTGACTGCTCACTACAGCCTCTGTGAAACACTAACAGCCACAAGGAGCCAGACCATGAGAAGCGGTGATGTCAGTGAGTTCAGCAGAAGTCACAGTCAGGTTTCCATGGCACCAAGGGTGACTGCCAATTTACCCGCTGCTGGATTGCTGGACTGACGGATTGCAGGAACAGGGATCACTGAGGGCAGAAGGGAGCCCCCAGTGTGAATGTTTTCTGTGCTTGTGTGTTTATTTCTTTTGACATACAGGTTAGTAATGGGGGTGTATCCTAGACCCCTCCCCATTACTAACCTAGAGCTTGATAGCAACTGTGATTTTTGATAAATCACAGGTGTAATCAACCACTTGTATTAGCTCAATTGCCTTAGGGCAATTGGTAAGAGTTGAGTAAAGTGCCAGAATTGGAGCATCTTATGAATGAGACAATTCTGGGGTAGCTGCGGGCTAGCACTTTTAAACTGGGATGGGCTAGGAACCATGACACTTCCCACTCTGATAATACCAGCCCCTACCTGCCAGCTTTACTGTGTCTGATTATAAAAAAATAGGAGGAACCCTAAGCCATTTACAAATGGTTTTGGATAACCAGCCATGTAAGTATAGCTGACAGCTAGGGGTTGCAGCCAGAATCTGCTGCTTTACCCACGCTTGTTATCAAAAAGAGGGCAGGAGTTCACATAATTTTTTTTTTACAGTGGCGTATTGGCCAATATCAGCCATGTTGTTACTTGACATGGCTATGATAGTGCTGGAAGTGCCCACACAGGGAAGAGCTTGCTGATAGGCTGCTCTGCAATCTTTTCACAAACTTTATTCGAATAACAAACCCAAAGAGGAACCGGACATACAGGTAAAAGTCTGTGTTTGGATCTGAAATCTGAATGACTGGTGTTCGGTACAAACCCCGAACTTTACAGTTCAGAATCGCTCATCCCCACTGATAAACAATAATAAATATATAAGCAGAATGTATGTATTACAACTACTGAATAAAAGAACATCGCAATATAATATTTCTTAAGTTGACCTCAATATTAATTGAATCCGTCAACTTTATTTTTTATCTGTACTGCGCTTATTTTTTGTTGACATATCACATTTAAATATAACAGAATAACATAACAGAAGACTATTATTAATGTGCTAACTCAATAAAGAGGCCAATACTTGCATAAGCAAAGTTAACATTTCTCGCTGACTATAGCCATTTAAATTGCATCTACACAAATAATCTTCATTTATTAACATTGCTTCTCTAACCCCTTAAAAACAAGAACTGTAAACTTTTTTTAAGCACTGTCGATTATATAATTGATGATCTCTTATTAAATTCATTCAAAAACTAGTTTTTATCAATGTACTAACATGGCAGAAACGTAGGCATTTAGCAGGTCCCCCTGCTGCAATAGCAAATCAACAAAAGCCCTAGCTTGTGTGATACACTACACTGAGCCCTGAATGTAACCCCATCTTGTGTGACACTAGACCCCACATGTGGCTGTACAGTACTGTGGCTGTATAATATTGCCACAAAGCAGGGATTAGAGAGGGATGGAGCGCTGTTTGGCTTTTATGGTGCAGGGTTTTCTAAAATAGCTTGCAGACTCCATTTGTAGAGCCCCTCATGTGCCTAAATGGTGGAAACTCCTCTCAACAGTCCCCTTACTAGAATTTACACCCCTCTGGGAATTTGTCAATTGGTGTAGTGACTATTTTTCCACTATGTGTGTTTTCCAGAAACAAACAAGCAGTGGAAGTTCCAGAGTAAAAATTGCAAATATGCCATTGTAGTTCCCAAAACACTGTGCCTAGCTTGAGCTTCTGGAGCCACGCACTAATGTCAAACATGTAGATTCTAACTGCAGTTTGGGCCCATTGTGTGCGTCAGAAGGGAGAGCGACATTTGGATTTAGGAGCAAAGATTTAGCTAGATTTCTTTAGGTGGGTGTGTGGCACCCCTAAGGCTTCAGTCGCCACAGGGTAGTGCATCTCGCTTAAAGTGCAGTACTCATCCTGTGTAATATGGGGGAAACCGCATTTTTTTTTTAATTTATTTATTTATTTATTTATTTTAATGCACAATATAGACCCGCACACCGGCGGCTGTGATTGATTGCAGTGAGACAGCTATAACTCAGCTTGGGAACGTGTCTGACTGCAACCAATCATAAGCACCAGTGGGTGGGGAAAGCACGGAATAACTAATTGACTAATGAAGTGGCAGCCATTTTCTAAAGAGGAAAAGACAACGTAGATTTGTGACAGCCGGGGAGCGAGACGCCCGTGATCAGTGAGTAGGAAAGGGAGACAGATTGTGCTGGGGACGCAGGACACATGCAGATAGCAACATGTGCACATAGCCTTACTGTGAAAAGCCACATTTATAGTGATAGAACCGTTCTCGAATGTAACTCGAGCTACCGAACTTTTAGCAAAAAGCTCGAGTTCGAGCAATTGCTCCCCTCCATCATTGGAAACAGTAGAGTGATTTGCTCCTTTTGCACCTGTGATGTCTACATTTGTTGGAGATCTTGCTATATCCTAGTAGTGCATTATTTTATTTTTCTGGCTTCGGCAGATTCCATCTTCTGCCGTTTGTCGGTGAGTTTTCCCTCTCTGTAGATCTTACATTTTATGAGGGACCACAGGTACTCTATAGGGTTCAGATCAGGTGAACAAGGGGGTCATGTCATTATTTTTTCATCTTTTAGATCTTTACTGGCCAGCCACACTGTGAAGTAGTTGGATGCATGTGATGGAGCATTGTCCTGCATGAAAATCATGTTTTTCTTGAACAATACTGACTTCTTCCTGTACCACTGCTTGAAGAAGTTGTGTTCCAGAAACATGCAGTAGGTCTGGGAGTTCAGCTTCACACCATCCTCAACCCGAAAAGGTCCCTCAAGTTCATCTTTGATCATACCAGCCCATACCAGTACCCCACCTCCACCTTGATGGCGTTTGAGTCAGAGTGGAGCTCTCTGCCCTTTACTGATCTAGCCTCTGGCCCATCCATCTGGCCCATCAAGAGTCACTCTCATTTCATCAGTCCATAAAACTTTTGAAAAATCAGTCTTAAGATATTTCTTGGCCCAGTCTTGACGTTTTATCTTATGTTTCTTGTTCAAAGGTGGTCGTTTTTCAGCCTTCCTTACCTTGGCCATGTTCCTGAATATTTCACACCTTGTGCTTTTTGATACTCCAGTAACGTTGCAGCTCTGAAATATGGCCAAACTGGAGGCAAATGACATATTGGCAGCTTCACGCTTGATTTTTATCAATTCATGGGCAGTTATTTTGCGCCTTTTTGCCCAACACGCTTCTTGCGACCCTGTGGCTATTTAACATGAAACGCTTGATTGTTCGGTGATCATGCTTCAAAAGTTTGGCAATTTCAAGACTGCTGCATCCCTTTGCTAGACATCTCACAATTTTGGACTTTTCAGAGCCCGTCAAATCTCTCTTCTGACCATTTTGCCAAAGGAAAGGAAGTTGCCTAATAATTAAGGCCACCTTATATAGGGTGTTGATGTCATTACAACACACCCCTCCTCATAACAGAGATGCACAACACCTGATTTACTTAATTGGTAGTTGGCTCTCATGCCTATACAGCTTGGAGTAGGACAATATGTATACAAATTATCATGTGATCAAAATACTCATTTGCCTAATAATTCTGCACACAGTATGTAATTCATGTGGGAGAATTATTCCCTGGATAGAGACATGCATTTAATGAGACTAGAAATGGATGGAGAGATGGGTGGTAAGGTGACAATAAGGATTTTTTTTTTTTAGATTTTTACACCTTATATTTATTATGGCTCTGGGATGGGGTGAGACCCCAGAGCATAATCAGGAACATTAAAGAACTTATTTCCAAGCTCAATTTCCCTGGAAAATCCACATTAACAGGCAAATTCAAATATTGTCGAATCTCCTCATTTCTAAATGAGACTATAGTCAGTGAGATCTTATTTGGAGATGAGCGGGTCATGCAAAATTCAAATTTTATAAGAACGTCTGACTCCGGTCATTAGATAATCATGAATCTGTATTATCTTATGTTTTGAGCAACTCAACATTATATTTACTGTAAAATATATAAATGTCCACTAATATACGTATACAAGTGCATCTCAATAAATTGCAATATTGTGTAAAAGTTAGTATATTTCAGTAATTAAATACTAAAAGGGAAACACATATATTATACAGAGTCATTACAAATAGAGTGATCTATCTCAAGCGTTAATTTCTCTTAATGTTGATGATTATGGCTTACAGCCAATAAAAACCCAAAAGTCATAATCTCAGAAAATTAAAATAATTCCCACAAAACACCTTGAAATGTGTAACGCTAGCCTGGATCCACAGACTCAGACGAGCTGTATTAGACAGGCTAGAGGAAAGCCACTCAACATGCAGGACCCCTAGAACCCTGAAACCCTTTAACCCCTATAGAGGGATTTGGAATTACACAGGGCCCAAGGTGACCACTACCTGTGGAAGGCTGCAGTCCAATGAGAGTAGTAGTCAGGCAGGGTTGAACCGGGAAATGCAAAACAGGGACAGAATCGTCAGGCAAGGACGTAATCAAAAAACAAAGCAGAGGTAAAATCCGGATCGGGCAGCGAGGTACATAAACAGCAGGCAGGAGGATAGTCAGGAAACAAGCAGAAGTCAGAACACCAGAATCACTAAACAGAACAGGCGGGACAGGAACCAGGAATACAGAACTATCTCTGGCGGTGGCCAGCAAACAGGAGGGGAAATAAGAAGGGTGTGGTGTTTTCCCATAGGTTATAGCTGAATGATGGTAACTTCAGCTGGCAGACACGCGCCACCTACAGTAAGTCAGTGGTACTGGAGATCCCAAGGAAACCCAGCCCAGTGGATTACTAAGGTGAAAAGAGAGTCTCTTACTCCTAGAACAAGAGGGGTATGTTTTTTTTCTGTAGCAAAAAGGGGCAATTTATCAGCATGTGTCCCCAGGTACCTAAGAAAGGACAGCCAGCGGAAAACTGCCCTGGGGATTTTGGGATTCCGGCCTGAGTCTAACCTTCTCCTCTATAATAGTTACTCAGTATCTGGTATCTACCAAGGTAATAATTATTATTAATAATTATTATTATTATTATTATTAACTTGAACCTGAACAATGAACCCCATACAAGTCTATGGGGATAAAAATCTCTGTGCTGTAAAATAGTCATAATAAGGGTTAGGGGGCAACAAAAGGAAGCGAAATGGGGGTAAGAGTAGGACAGTTATATAGAGTATACCATGTTTCCTATAAGATAACACTACAGTCAGACTCTTTTTTGGGCATGCACATTAAGCTTCATGAGTATTGACTGCTACTCCCAACCCTCTGTGCCAGAGTCTGTGATTGGTTTCAGACTGCTATAGATGCCCCTTACCCCCCCCTTAAGCTATGTCTGTATCTGTGATTCGTTGCAGTCAGTTTGCTGTATGGTAGTGTAAAAATAAATAATTTAAAAAAATGGTGTGGACTCCCACCTTACATTTAATAATCAGAGCAGTTAAAACAGACACCTATAGGCTTGAACCCTCAGCTGTCAGCGTTACCTTGGCTAGTTATCAAAAATAGAGGGAATTCCACTCCATTTTTAACAATTATTTAAATATAAGCTGACAGGTGGGGAGTGGTTTTATCAGGGTGGGAAGTGCCATGGTTATTGGCCCCTTTCAGCCTAAAAATACTAGCTCACAGCCGCCCCAGAATTGACACATCCATAAGATGCTCCAAATATTGTGCTTTACCTTACTCATCCTGATTGCTCTGGTACAGTGAATAATATACGGGGGTTGATGACAGCTGGGATTTGTCAAAAATCACAGCTGCCATCAAGCTCTAGGTTAGTAATTGGAAGGAGCCTTTAACCCCTTCACGACCCATGACATACGTGTGTCATGGATCGTGTGAGGTTAATTCCCGCGGGCTGCCGTGGGCAGTCCGTGGATATCCACACACATTTCAGCTGATTTCAACAGCTGACATGTGTGCCTGCTAGTCGCGAGTGGAATAGCATTCCTTGCGCGACTATTAATCCCTTATATCTCGCTGCCAAAATCTGGCAGCAAGACGTATGTGCGCGCAGCCATAACAATCACTTACTCGCCCCCATCGAAAGTCACGTGATGTGATCACGTGATTTCCGGTAGTTGCCATGATAGCACAGGGTCATGTGATGATGCCTGTACTTATCATAAGTCACTTTCTCTCAATGACGCCAGAGGGCAGTGTGTGATAGTAAAGCACCATATCTGCAGATCTCAGCTGTGTAGCTGTGATCTGGAGAAATTGAAGAGCGATCATATTGCTGATTGTTATAGTCCCCTAAGGGACCTAGTAAAAAAAAAAGTTCAAAAAAGTTTTAAAAAATTAAAAAAATATAAAAAAACCCTTAAAAGTTCAAATCACCCCCAATTCGCTCCATTGAAAATTAAAGGGTTAAAAAAATAAAAATATACATGTATTTGGTATCAGAGATTATATAATTAAATTGTGCATGAGACATAAACTAAAAATAATTGTTTATTGAAATCTAATTTAAAACAATGTAATAAAGTGGACATTGATTCAGCAATGTAACAGAAAACAAGCAAGAGACACACAAAGGGCAGGTAAAAATCCTGGAATAATGGCAAAATATCATAATATATTATTGTAAATAGTATAATACAAGATTGCAACCAAATTGTATTCATACATACCCCATATAGATCAAATAAGGAAAATTACCCAGATGATAATAAATATACAGAAATAACAGTATAAAATTACATACATCACCAAAGGAGAAAGTAAAAGAGGAACACTGCTTACAAAATAGTAAAGGCACGTATATAATTTAATGTGCAGCAGGCAAATATTGTAAAAAGGGTTAGTATGTGCAAATATAGATACCTGTATATATCAATCATGCAACCCAGTAAACACACCTGTGCAGCCAGAAACACTTCAACCGTGCCAAGCACGAGGTGGTTATAAACCAATCCACATAAAAGGCCAAAGTGCACTGCCACATGCAATGTGCTCACAAGGGGAAGTAAAGATAAATCAATAAGGTATAAGCATTACCTGACTAATAGTGAGCTCTGCCCAGACACCCTACACACGTTTCGACGTGCAGTCTTTTTCCAAGGGAGAGAGAGATAATGGACATTAAAAATGGCCGCCCTTAAATGCTGTGGATAAACCGCTGATAGGACATACGAGTCATGTGACTCCAAGGCAGACGTCACCTCTTGTTGGCGCATAGCAACGCCGACGGGTCTGTTGTCAGTGCCGGTGAGGGCGTTACCAAGATGTGAGTGACATCGAATCATTGAACCAATGAAACGCCACAATCTCAGTAATGACGCCGTCAGCAGCACAGAGGAGAGACTTGTCAGCACGCATGTGCACGAGTGCTGTCTGTGGGAGTACCGTATTCAATATAATGAAAGGTAAGCAGAATCATATATACTAAAGTAGAGGGGAATAAACCAAACTAATTAATTTAGATTGAATAATACAGGGGCATAACACTCCATAAAGTAAGTTAGTATTGCCCAATTCATCAAACCAACTTATTTAGTTAATTAATACAACGATGACACATTCATATTAGTAATCTATACTTATACAAGTATATGTCTTTACATTGACATATGCAAACATAAAGAATACAATATATGCATATTTATAAAATAAAAAAAATAAGAAAATGGAATAGCTGTGAATGTGTAAAAATACAATGTATAATAGCAAGGCTGGATAAAGTGCACCATGCATATATATATCTATATAAATATATCGCAATATAAAAATACAAAAATACATTTGTGATTATGATAGTGAAAATAGGAAAATTGATTGTGAGGATACAGTGATAATCATCATAATAATAAATATGTGTGTATACATATTTGAGAAAAATATCAAAAATACATGCATAAAATTATTTAATGTTTAGTGATGATGTGTGAGAAAAGGTGCTATTCATGTGCATGTAATAACAATACTGTGTACAATAGTGATGTAAAAGCAAATGTTAAAAAAGATGCCTTAAATTGCTTGTTTTCTGTTTCATTGCTGAATCAATGTCCACTTTATTACATTGTTTTAAATTAGATTTCAATAAACAATTATTTTTAGTTTATGTCTCATGCGCAATTTAATTATAAGATCTCTAGTATATGTAGTGCTGACGCAGGTCTTGTATCCGTATGGCTTTTTGCCAATTCATATGACCTTTTTTAAGCAAGGTTTTTGATATATGTATTTGGTATCGCTGTGTTCAGAAATGCCTGATCTATCAAAATATAAAATCAGTTAATCCGATCGGTAAACAGCATAGTGGCAAAAAATTATAAGCGCCAATAGTAAGGTTTTTGGTTGCCACAATTTTTGCGCAAAATGCAATAACAGGCGATTAAAATATAGCATCTGTGCAAAAATGGTACCGTTAAAAAAATCTCAGCTCAAGACACAAAAAATAAGCTGTCACTGAGCCATAAATCCCAAAAAATGAGAATGCTACAGGTTTCGGAAAATGGTGCACAATGTGCGCCACTTTTTTTGGACAAACTTGTGAATTGTTTTTAACCCCTTAGATACAAGTAAACCTATACATGTTTGGTGTCCACGAACTCGCACCAACCTCAGACATCATAGCTACACATTATTTTAACCATATAGTGAACATGGCAAATAAAATATCCCAAAAACTATTGTGCTTTTTTTGCAGTTTTCCACACTTGAATTTTTTTTGCTGTTTTCCAGTACACTATATGGGAAAGCTTATGTTTTCATTTAAAAGTACAACTCGTTCTGCAAAAACAAGCCCCAGTATGGAAAGATTGATGGAAAAATAAAAAAGTTACGCCTTTTGGAAGAAAGAGAGGAAAAAAAAAATGGAAAAACGCAAAAATGACCGGGGGTGAAGGGGACACCCCCATTACTAACCTGTCAAAAGAAATACACACAAACCCAGTAAAAATTCTTTATTTGAAAGAAAATATAAATACTCCCTCTCTCACCCCTTTTTTAACCCCCAAACATCTCTGCAGGTCAAACGTAATCCCCATCCAGAGGCTGCAGTGATGAGAAAATGTGACTGCTCACTACAGCCTCTGTGAAACACTAACAGCCACAAGGAGCCAGACCATGAGAAGCGGTGATGTCAGTGAGTTCAGCAGAGGTCACAGTCAGGTTTCCATGGCACCAAGGGTGACTGCCAATTTACCCGCTGCTGGATTGCTGGACTGACGGATTGCAGGAACAGGGATCACTGAGGGCAGAAGGGAGCCCCCAGTGTGAATGTTTTCTGTGCGTGTGTGTTTATTTCTTTTGACATACAGGTTAGTAATGGGGGTGTATCCTAGACCCCTCCCCATTACTAACCTAGAGCTTGATAGCAACTGTGATTTTTGATAAATCACAGGTGTCATCAACCACTTGTATTAGCTCAATTGCCTTAGGGCAATTGGTAAGAGTTGAGTAAAGTGCCAGAATTGGAGCATCTTATGAATGAGACAATTCTGGGGTAGCTGCGGGCTAGCACTTTTAAACTGGGATGGGCTAGGAACCATGAAACTTCCCACTCTGATAATACCAGCCCCTACCTGCCAGCTTCACTGTGTCTGATTATAAAAAAATAGGAGGAACTCTAAGCCATTTACAAATGGTTTTGGATAACCAGCCATGTAAGTATAGCTGACAGCTATGGGTTGCAGCCAGAATCTGCTGCTTTACCCACGCTTGTTATCAAAAAGAGGGCAGGAGTTCACATAATTTTTTTTTTACAGTGGCGTATTGGCCAATATCAGCCATGTTGTTACTTGACATGGCTATGATAGTGCTGGAAGTGCCCACACAGGGAAAAGCTTGTTGATAGGCTGCTCTGCAATCTTTTCACAAACTTTATTCGAATAACAAACCCAAAGAGGAACCGGACATACAGGTAAAAGTCTGTGTTTGGATCTGAAATCTGAATGACTGGTGTTCGGTACAAACCCCGAACTTTACAGTTCAGAATCGCTCATCCCCACTGATAAACAATAATAAATATATAAGCAGAATGTATGTATTACAACGACTGAATAAAAGAACATCGCAATATAATATTTCTTAAGTTGACCTCAATATTAATTGAATCCGTCAACTTTATTTTTTATCTGTACTGCGCTTATTTTTTGTTGACATATCACATTTAAATATAACAGAATAACATAACAGAAGACTATTATTAATGTGCTAACTCAATAAAGAGGCCAATACTTGCATAAGGAAAGTTAACATTTCTCGCTGACTATAGCCATTTAAATTGCATCTACACAAATAATCTTCATTTATTAACATTGCTTCTCTAACCCCTTAAAAACAAGAACTGTAAACTTTTTTTAAGCACTGTCGATTATATAATTGATGATCTCTTATTAAATTCATTCAAAAACTAGTTTTTATCAATGTACTAACATGGCAGAAATGTAGGCATTTAGCAGGTCCCCCTGCTGCTATAGCAAATCAACAAAAGCCCTAGCTTGTGTGATACACTACACTGAGCCCTGAATGTAACCCCATCTTGTGTGACACTAGACCCCACATGTGGCTGTACAGTACTGTGGCTGTATAATATTGCCACAAAGCAGGGATTAGAGAGGGATGGAGCGCTGTTTGACTTTTATGGTGCAGGGTTTTCTAAAATAGCTTGCAGACTCCATTTGTAGAGCCCCTCATGTGCCTAAATGGTGGAAACTCCCCTCAACAGTCCCCTTACTAGAATTTACACCCCTCTGGGAATTTGTCAATTGGTGTAGTGACTATTTTTCCACTATGTGTGTTTTCCAGAAACAAACAAGCAGTGGAAGTTCCAGAGTAAAAATTGCAAATATGCCATTGTAGTTCCCAAAACACTGTGCCTAGCTTGAGCTTCTGGAGCCACGCACTAATGTCAAACATGTAGATTCTAACTGCAGTTTGGGCCCATTGTGTGGGTCAGAAGGGAGAGCGACATTTGGATTTAGGAGCAAAGATTTAGCTAGATTTCTTTAGGTGGGTGTGTGGCGCCCCTAAGGCTTCAGTCGCCACAGGGTAGTGCATCTCGCTTAAAGTGCAGTACTCATCCTGGGTAAGGAAGGGTTTAACCGCTGGTGTTTACCACATTCACAAACAACATACAATTAGGTGCTTTCCCACTGGGCTTGGCCTAGGGTAGACAGGGGGTGGCGATCACGAGGAATGGGACTTTCCGATCACTAGTACAACCACCTGGGGGGCGGACACCACTTGGGGGAAAGGAAGGAGCATCTTCTCACAGTCAGTCAAACCCGGGCACAGCTCTGGGTAGGGAGACAAGTCGGGACCTCAGTCCAAAGCAACTACCTTTTAACTTCTGTGAGCTCAGTGGGGCCCTAGGCTTGGAGCAGGAAGCTCAGCCTGGGCTCTCCACAGAGCAGGGGAATTCCAGGATCCGCAAAATGTGCAGGAAGCACCCACGGCCCATTCCATATACCAGACACTGGAGTGGAGGTACCCCCTAGAAAGGACACACGGGAACACCAGTGGTGACCTCGGAACTATTCGGGATTGGCTGGAGCCCCATCATAGTGGAAACAAGCAAATCAAGGTTAATGACAGTTGCAATGAGTAAAGAGAACTTTGCAATGCAGCCCCTTTGTCGTCCCTGTCATTGCCGACATCCTGGGCTCCGGCGCCATTGGCAACCACTACCACCCCCATCATCTTCCCCAGGATGTAGCTCTACCTGTGAGAGCTGAAACACCCAAGCTGTGTCACACCATTCACCCCAGAGGAGAGCGACATCCCACAGTGGCGGCTTTCCTCATAGCCGCATACAACAGGTGGCATCACGAGACAACTACCCCCACCATCTCCCCCTTCCTTCATCCACATCTCCTTTTCGTGGACACCTCAGGGCCATGAAGTTGGGCCAGGCCGCCGTGACATTCCTCAAAGACCCCAATTCATCACCGGCCCGGTGACGAGTAAAAGAAACCCAGGACTCGTGGGGTAACTGAGGTGCCATGTCCCTTTTCCAGAGCCTTTGTGCTACTAGTATTTTGGAAATATATTCTATATTTCTAACAGATGGTGGACATGAAACTTGTTTTTTTGTGGGTTAAGTTGAAGCTTTTATTGGTGCTATTTTAGGTACAGAACATTTTGGATCAGTTCATATATATCCGTTGCTATATGCTGAGCACTTACTTTGGGGTTTCCATCTAAATATCTGAAACACGTGACTCAGATGAAGCCCTCGTCAGATCCATCCAGTAATAAAGCAGGTGGAGTTATTCCAGACTCTATTCGGTCTCTGTTTTCTGGTGTCCAGCTTTTCAGAATTGCACAAATCTGTGGCCGATGGCGTTTTTGTGCACTCCTAAAATGACACCTAAAAAAAAGGAGACCGCTGCATCATAGGCTGGACAGAGTCCATAGTGACTCCCTCTGCCTCATTATAGTGAAGCCTCCATCAGGGGTGCTGCATAAATCACATATTTCAGAAATGCACTTCTTAACCCCTGAGTAAAGGGTGTATTACACGCTGCGACATCGCTAGCGATGTCACGAGCGTTAGCACCCGCCCCCGTCGTTGGTGCGATATGTGGTGATCGCTACCGTAGAGAACATTATTACTACGGCAGCATCACATGCACATACCTGTTCTGCGACGTCGCTATGCTCGCCGAATAATCCCTCCTTCAAGTGGGAGGTGCGTTTGGCATCACAGCGACATCACAAAACGGCCATCCAATAGCAGAAGAGGGGCAGAGATGAGCGTCCGGATCATACCGCCCACCTTCTTCCTCCCTCATTGCCGGTGGACGGAGGTAAGGAGATGATCGTCGCTCCTGCGGTGTCACACATAGCGATGTGTGATGCAGCAGGAACGAGGAACAACCTCGCTACGTACGAGACAACGATTTTTGGTAAATGGACAACCTCTCATATACCAACGATTTTTGTCTTGTTTGCAATCATTTAAGATCGCTCCTGCCTTTCACACGCTGCGATGTCGCTAACGGTGCCGGATGTGCGTCACAAACACCGTGACCCCAATGATATAGCGTTAGCGATGTCGCAGCGTGTAAATGGCCCTTAAGAGCTTAGTGTAGAGCACAAGATAAATGTGAGCTGTACCTTACTGTGATCTTTGGGAGTAAAAATTAAAAAAACAACAACAGGTCAAGAATTTATTTATTTTTTATGCCAGTCATCTTGCGGTACAAGTGATTACACGGCTTTTATTCTTTGAGTCAGTGCAATTACAGTGATACTAAATTTATTTCATTTTTCATTTCTGGCCACTATCATACACTTAGAAATGCTATTTTTTCAAAAAAGTTTTGGATCACCATGTTTTGAGAACTATTATTTTACTGTGTTTCTACTGAAAGATTGAAAGCTTGTTTTTTTGCAGGACAAGTTGTTGTTTTTATTGCTACCATTTTTGGGCACATACCATTTTTTGATTGCTTACTACTCTGATTTTTAGTAGATAAAATGTACATAAACCATCAATTCAGGAATTGTATTTTTTTTTCTTTTTATGCTGTTCCATGTATGGTAAAAATAATAAGACAGGTTTATTTTTTGGGTCAGTATGATTACAGTGTTGCCACATGAATATTGTCTTTTATGAGTTGCTGGTTTTGCACCTGTTTATAGAAAAAAGTACTGTTTTGCATCTATATTCTGAGAGCTATAACTTTTTTAATTTTTCTACTGAAGGAGCATGTTTGACTCTTTTCTCTCGCCTCAGCAGGGTGTTCCAGAAAACTGCTGCAGTTTCCCATTGACTTCCATCATGCTTGGTACTCAAGATGAGCATGTCTAAAGGGGGCTTTACACGCAGCGACATCGCTAGCGATGTCGCTCGTGAAATCACCCGCCCCCGTCGTTTGTGCGTCATGGGCAAATCGCTGCCCATGGCGCACAATATCGCTAGGAGCCATCACACATACTTACCTTCCTAGCGATGTCGCTGTGACGCCGCACGAACTGCCCCCTTAGAAAAGAGGCTGTTCGCTGCCCGGCGAACAGCCTCTTTTCTAAGGGGGCGGTTTGTGCAGCATGACAGCGACGTCACATGGCAGGAGTCCAATTGAAGTGGAGGGGCGGAGAGCAGCCGCATGGAAGTCATGCCCACCTCGTTGCCTGAGGATGCAGGTACGGTGTTGTTCGTCATTCCTGGGGTGTCACATGTAGCGATGTGTGTTGCCTCAGGAACGATGAACAACCTGCGTCCTGCACGAGCAACGACATTTGGGAAATGGACGACGTGTCAACAATCAACGATTTGGTGAGTACTTTACATCATTAGCGGTCACTCGTACGTGTCACATGCAATGATGTCGCTAACGAGGCTGGATGTGTGTCACAAAATCCGTGACCCCAACGACATCTTGTTAGCGATGTCGTTGCATGTAATAGGGCCTTTAGAGTCCAAGTTGCTCAATTTCAGTACCGAGCACTTTGAGCTTTTTAGTGCTTGCTCATTACTAATGGTTATCTAAACATTTTCGAAAATATAAATCTGAAAATGGTGATGTGCATTTGTATTCACCCCCCTATAGCACCTGCCACCAGATGCCACCTAAACAGTAAATTGAGTAGACTTTTGTACATCCCCTCCACCTCAATGCTGTATACCCCCCAGAGCTGTATGTTCCCTCCACCCCAGTTCTGTATACTCCACAGAGCTGTATGTCTCCCCCACCCCGGTGCTATATACCCCCCAGAGCTGGATGTCCCCTCTACCCCAGTTCTTTATATCACCCAGAGCTGTATGTCCTCTCCACCCTAGTGCTGTATACCCTAGAGCTGTATGTCTCCCCACCAGAGTGCTGTATACCCCCCAGAACTGTATGTCCCTTTACCCCATATCTGTAAATCCCCCGAGCTGTATATCCTCTCCACCCTAGTCCTGAGTCCAGAGCTGTATGTGTCCTCCACCAGAGTGCTGTATACCCCCAAAACTGTATGTCCCCTCTATCCTGGTTCTGTATATCCCCCAGAGCTGTATGTCATCTCCATCCCTGTGCTATACACCTCCCAGAGCTGTATGTTCTCTCTACCCCAGGGGTGTGTATCTCCAGAGTTGTATATCCTCCCAGAGTTGTATGTCTTCTCCACCCCAGTGCTGTGTACCCCCCACGGCTGTATTTTCCCTCCACCCCAGTGTTGTATACCCCCCAGAACTACATGCTCCCCAACCCCAGTGCTGTATTCCCCCAGAGCTGTATGTGCCCCCACGTCAGTGCTGTATACCCCCCAGAATTGTATACACATCAGAGCTGTATGTTCCCCACCTCACTGCTGTGTACGTTCAGATCTGTATGTCCCCCTAACCCCAGAGATGAAGGCCCCCTTTATAGCTGTATGCCACCTCTGGAGCTGTAAGCCCCCCAATGCTGTATGACCCCCTCCCCAGTAATGTGCATGGCCCCAGTAATGAGTATGTCTCCAGACTCTCCTGTGATGTATAAACAGCAGTGTCAGTGTGCCCTGTGCGCAGCCATGTCTGTTAGTTGTTACAACTAGAGATGAGCGATGTTCAAGGTTCGAGGTTCGCCAATTTCATGTTCGAGTGATTTTGGGGGTGTTCGAGTCATTCGATGTACTCGAATGATTTGGTAAAAGTTCGGTAGTTCGAGTTACATTCGAGAACGGTTCGATCAACAAAAAGCCTAGCTAGTTACTAGCTGACTTTTCACTGTAATAGTGTGAGTCACTGTGAATCCCACTATTATCAAAATTCAGCGTAAAGTGTGCGGGGAGGACGGGGTTTAGATCACTGCTGCTGCTGAGTGCTGAAAGAATGCCGATCACCATTTTTGTTTTTCCTAAACCGCGCATACAGTGGGGCAGGCCAGGCTGTCAGCAAATCACAGAGACACACACTGCAAAGTGGATTTTTGCCAGACAAGCAAGAGCATGTGTCATAGGCTGTGCATGTCACATGTCTTTGCTCTATAAGATCCGGCCATTTTCCCCGTCGCCGCCATTATCGCTCTGCTGCGGGTGGGTGACAGTCACTGCTCCCGCTCCCGCTGCTGCTGTGTGCACCATAGCCATACAGTGCAATCTACACAGCGCTTTAGGGATTAGGGACTACTTGTAATTTGAGCCCTTTTCAGGGCTGCATTACAGCCGTTCATAGACATTGTTGCTAGGCAGGTCCGTGCCAACGCTGTGCAGGGCTTTAGATAACAGTGTCTGGCTACATCAGCTCTGGCAAGTCCTTGCTGCATTTTTTCATTGGCAGGGATAGAAACTGAGGCTTCCTTTGCTGTCCTTCTACCTACAGCACCTATGCAATCTACCCTCCTGCCCATTATTGCTACTCTATTTTTATAGCAAACAGTGCTGACACTTAGTGGCATCCAAAAAGTGCCTGCTATACTAACTTAGTGTCCCACTGGTGCCAAGCAAGGAACACCACCTCTGCATTCTACCCTCCTGCCCATTTTTGCTACGCTATTTTTATAGCAAACAGTGCTGACACTTAGTGGCATCCAAAAAGGGTCTGCTATACTAACTTAGTGTCCCACTGGTGCCAAGCAAGGTACACCACCTCTGCATTATACACACCTGCCCATTTCTGCAACACAATTTTAATTTCAAAAAGTGCTGACACTTTTAGGGGCATAGTAAAATTGTCAGGGATACTACCTTTGGGTTCCTGTCCTGTCAAGCAAGGTACACCACATGTGCATTCTACACTCCTCTCCACTTCTGCTATGCAATTTTTAACTGCAGGTAGTCCGGGAAATCTGTGTCAACAGTGCAGGCGTGGATAATAATATTGCCTTCATCCAAAGGTGGTTCTCTTGATGTCTGAGAGAGCTCAACACCAGCAGCTGTTTCCGCTTCAAAAACAACTGACGACCTGCCAATCACACTGCCTGTAGCGGGTAAAGGGGTGGAAGGTCTGCGTCAAAAAACATGTGTGACTGCTGTTCCCACAGTCACAGAGGATGAAGAGCACGCGGATGCACTTGATGGGGCAGACGGTGCTTGCACAGCCCCGCTAGGCCACATTGTAGCACAGTGAACTTCCCATTGCAACGTATGATTAATTTAAAGTAGTGTACAGGGTGGGCTCCCCAGTATACAGCAAAACCACACAATAGGAAAGGAACTCTAGGCAGTTGGGTTGATAAATGATTGCTTAACTTTCTTAAAACAAACAATAAGAATTATGCATAAAACTGAAAGAATAGAAGAATCTATTCACAATTCCAAAAGCCTACACCCCTATGCTGCGACACTCGTAATGGCGATTTATACCCCCTGCTCACCAACTTTGCCTAAACAAGGGACTGTCTGAACAGTTGCCTACTACCTGGTAATCCCTCTGCGTAGCAGGAGTAATTCTGTGTGTGTGTGTGTGTGTGTGTGCGCCAACACGACTTACGAGTGTCGCATCACAAGAGTTTACAACTTATCTACCTAAACATAGACAACACCCATTACCCCCCCTGAATACCCTTGTTAGCTGAAGCCTCACAGATAAGGCAGATGATAACAGTGTGAAGGCAAACCACACAGCTCAGCAACACAGTCCTGGAAATCTTGTAAAGCAACAGTCAATGCAAACATGTGTCGCTATCCCTATATGATTTTAACTGTACCTGACGAATTGACAGAGCAGAGGCATCAAGTCTTATTGTCTATATAGTCGGCCTAAGCAGAACAGATATTTGTTTTGCTAAGAAAACAATGTGTTGCGTACACGCATTACTGTCTGGCCCCAGCCTACCGTACCCGGGTACTGTGGTGTCCAGTTGCCATCAATACAAAGTTTACGATCCTCTCCCGGTAAACAGTATAGACAGCACCGAAAGAATGTAGGTCTCTGGCACAGGATGCTGCTCACAGGCGTTACGGTCCTCCTGACCAAACTCCAACACAAGTCCTCTCACAATTCACCAAAGTTTTTCGCGGTGGCTCCTTCCTGTAATGCACAATTTTAGCTTTTCCTTCACTTCACAGACAGCACCTCCTCCTCTGCTCTCCAAGTCCTCAGCTGAAGACTGTTTAGCTATTGCTATAGTGACCAAACAGTCAAAGGCAGATGCAAAAAAACAGCAGCCCCTTGTGGGTAGTCTGCAACAATGCATGCAATGAACGGCATAAAGGATGTTGCATTCACAGTGGCTAAAGCTCATCAATACACCCTCACGCTATCATTTCAAATCCATGTGACAGTTCATGGACGAAGTACTCAAAGTAGTGATTTTTTGGACTCTACTTAGAGATTGGTGACAAATCTTACAGATGACATGACTTGGGGGATCTTTTGCGATGTATTAAAAGCCCCAGGCTAGGCATGGCTTACAGCCCATGCAACCTGCAGAGCCACCACGACTTCTGCTCAGGCAGAGTTGTGGCTGAGGATTCAGTTGTTGACGTGCTTCCAGTACTTTGTCTCTGTCCATGAAGACGCAACGTAACCTCGTTGTCAGTAGCATCCTCCTCCACCTCCTCTGCTGATCTCATCGACTGGCTGACTTTGGTTTTAAAGTAAGTGGGGTCTCCAACCTCATCATCACCCTGTGTGTTTTCACTCCCCTTGTCCTGACTCCTCCGAGCCAACCTCTTCCTGCCCTGACTGAATAGTAAAGTTGTCGTTCCAATCAGGTATCTGAGCATGTTCCCCATTGTCTCCACCAGGATGATTTACAGTTTGGGAATGAGGGTGTACATTATGATCAGCACCTTCTTTATCGGGTCCTGGATCAGACTTATAAAGTTTCTGGGCATCAGTGCAGATCATTTCCTTGTCTGTACTCACTGCAGCTTTGTAGCAGACCTCTGATTCCCAGGCTATTGTGTGACTGAACAGCTCTGCCGACTCAAACATCTCTGTTACTCCATACTCAGCAGGGCTGGTGGAAACTTGTGAGCTGGGTTGACGCCACAGAGGAATGGAGTATTTGGGATATTAAAGTGGAGGTGGAGGAGAGGCCACTTGAGGGAGCACTGGAGATCCATTGAAGCACCTGCTTTTTTGTTGCCTCATCTACATTTGGTAGCGATGGTCGTGTTCCTGAAAAAAGGGATCATATCAGATTATCCAAGGGAAGAAGTACACATTTTATTTTGGCTGGTAGTTGGTGTTATGAATCGGTGCCGTCGTAGACGCAAGCAGCCAGCTGTGGTTCCAGTTGCGACCAGGCGTCAGCTGCCATTTTTGTCCGTCCATCGGGTCATCTAGCTGGCTGCTTCCTCATCCACATCTAAGTGTGGAGAGATGGCTAGTTTGCATGCGTGTGCCGATTTACCACAGACACAGCCTAAGTACAGTGTTTCACCTAGTGAGCATGCTCAGCATGACTGTGCAACACCTGAGACTAAAGCCCGCTTTACACACTACAATATATCTTACGATGTGTCGGCGGGGTCACGTTGTAAGTGACGCACATCCGGCATCGTAAGGTACATTGTAGTGTGTAACAGCTACGTGCGATTGTGAATGAACGGTAAAACGTTCATTGCACGCACATCGTTCATTCCTCATGAATTGAATGTCAGGTTGTTCATCGTACCTGGGGTAGCACACATCGCAGTGTGTGACCCCCCTGGAACGATGAACAGATCTTACCTGCGTCCCAAGACTCCCGGGCAGCAATGCGGAAGGAAGGAGGTGGGCAGGAGGTTTACGTCCCGCTCATCTCCGCGCCTCCGCTTCTATTGGCTGGCTGCCGCGTGACGTCGATGTGACGCCGAACGTCCCTTCCACTCCAGGAAGTGGATGTTCGCCACCCACATCGAGGTCGTACGGACGGATAAGTACGTGTGACGGGAGTTAATCGTTTGTGCGACACATTCAACAAAATTGAACGTACCGCACATACGATGGGGGCGGTTACGATCGCATACGATATCGTATGCAGAATCGTAACATGTAAACCAGGCTTTAGTCCTCAGTTTGTGCTACTGTGCATTCTCCAACACTTAGTGAGAAAAGCCTCTTTGCACAGGTACTTGGACTCTGTGCCATGTCTAAAGGCCCTGTCACACACAGAGATAAATCTTTGGCAGATCTATGGTTGCAGTGAAATTGTGGACAATCAGTGCCAGGTTTGTGGCTGTGTACAAATGGAACAATATGTCCATGATTTCACTGCAACCACAGATCTGCCAAAGATTTATCTCTGTGTGTGATGGGGCCTTTAGTCCTGTGTTGGGCCTACAGAGCATGCAGAAGCTGATAGTCTGTTTTCTGAGACTGTTTTCAGGCAAATGAGCATGCTCAGGCACTTACTGCATCAGAGACTAGGTCCATAAAGTAACTCAATGGCCATGTCCGTGAGGTGTCATTCCATGATAGTCCAGAGGGCATCAGGTGTCTCGATGATGTGGCCACACCGGACTGGCTCTCAGAAGCCGCCCCAATAATGTGGCACCTCATCTTTGTTCGTCAGACGATGACTGGTGAGGTGCTTGGGGTGTGGCTGCCATGAGGTCATCATTGAAGTGGCGGTTCCGGATAGGTCACTGGGTATGTCACTGATGATGTGGCAGTCTGCTTTTGGCTCATGGAGGTGCATTGTGGTCCACCCTGGGTTGGGGCGGACCCAGGTTAGAAAAGGGGCTGGAGACAACAGGGTGGTGCGCAGTCTTCTATTATGCTCAGACAGAGCACACCTCCATGTGTTGAACCCATTGCGGCTTTAGGCCAGAGGTAGGCAGGGATAGGGCGTCGGTGCAGGACGCCACCACTCTTGGTAACGCAGAACGGTTACGACCAGCTCCTGTCCTACCAGTCCTGCTAGTGCAACACAGTGGCATTAACTGGGCTGCTGCTGCACCTGCTGTCCACAGGTGTGCCCCCTATGCACACGGACAGCGTACCCAATGGACCCTGTGTTGTTAACAGGGAGTTCCTGGGCTGGGTGGGCGTGTGGACCCTGTGACACTAACAGGGTTCCCAGTCTCCAGATCCGATTGTCGTCTAACTCGCTTCAGGCTACTATTTGTTTCAGAGGCACCCAGCTCAGTATCCTCCGCCTAACCTTCGGGTTGCCAGCATCTCCTTTTCCATCTAGGAGCACAGTGGACTCCAACTGGCGATTGGGATATATACCATCTGCCAGTCCCCCCGTAACAGATGGTGTTTCTTCAGCAAATGTTACTGTTGCTTAACCATCAAACCCACGGACACAAACTTTTTTCCCCTTTCCAACACACCTGTTCCCCTTTCCACCAGCATATGGCCTTTTTCCACTCATTTTGTATATGACCAAATTTTCAACTCTGCAGGGACACCCTACTCAACGCCGTCTAAGCCCAGCATTCACCCCTCGGTCCCTCAGATGTGGACAAGTGAAAGACCATTTCCTCCTAGCCATGACAAAGCATTGAGATTCACTGACAAAGCATTGAGATTCACTCTGTGCAGCAGTGGTGTTTAGTGGAAAAGCCGATCTAAGATTGCGTACCAGCTTCTGCAGATACTCCTGCATACGTTCGTCCCGTTCTATGGCAGGACCTATTTCGCCAAATTTTGTCTTGTACCGGAGATCTAAGAGTGTGGCCACCCAGTAGTCAGCATTCCTTCGAATTTGGACAATCCAAGGGTCATGTTGTAGGTAGTGCAGCAAGAAGGTGCTCATGTGTTTTGCGCATCCAGGAGGACCAAGTCCTTGCTGTGTTGGTGGCGAAGAGGTGAGAATCATGCTTCCTTCCTCTGCCCTCTCCCCCCAACCTTGCACAACAGAAATGTGATCAAGCTCTCCCTCATCTACTGAGTCTTCCATGCCCATCACCAGTTCGTCCTCCATTTCTTCCTGGGCTCCTGCACCTTGCTCAACAGTTTGGCTGATACTATGCGCCCTTGTTAATCCCTCTCCCCCACCGTCCCATGCCTGCCACCTTGGTTCTGCTGAACGTGTGGACCTTGTAGATTTTGTTATCCCTTCCACATATGACTCCTCCTGTGTTTCCTCCCCTTCCTCTTGTCCCACCACCTGACTCTGAATAATGATTAGAGTGTGCTCCAGCATGTAGATGACCGCAATTGTCATAATGATAATGGCATCGTCAGTGCTTAACGTTTTCGTCGCCATTTGTAAACTGTGTAGAAGGGTGCATAGGTACTTGATCTGAGACCACTCCAGAAGCATGATCTGCCCCACCTTTGGATCTCGTTAGCCCAGGCTAATGTATTGCATAGTCATAACGTATTGCAGCAGGGCTCGCTGGTGCTGCCACAGGTGCTGCAACATGTGCCGATTCAACTTCTTGCGTGTCGACAAATCGCATTGCAGGCGGGGAACAGGCAGACCAAAAGACTTCTGGAGCGATGCAAGTTGTTTATCTGCTGGGTGTGACTGGTGGAAGTGAGCGCATAGCGAGCATACCTTCTACTGAAGGCCATGTAGGCCGGGATAATGGTTTAAAAATTGCTGGGCAACCAGGTTGAACACGTCAGCCATACAAGGCACGTGTCTCACATTGCCCTGGTGAAGGGCCGCACCCAGGTTTGCATCATTGTCGCACATGGCTGTTACGTCACCACTGGAGTCCGCTCCAGCAACTTGTACTCCGATCGCCAGGTGACACCATGTTCTTTTTGTAGATTGTGCTGTTGATGGGAGAGGAGTCGATGACAGTGGCACTGGTGGCCGCTGGTTTTGCACAGCCACTTGGCAGGGTTACCTTGAGATATGCAGTATCAATGGCTGACTGTAGGTGGTTGTTGTCTCACAGCTGAAGTAACATCATTCAGCTACAACCAATGGGAAGACACCACACCCTTTTTTAGGCACCTCCTGTCTGCTGACCACTGCCAGACATGGTTCTGAACTTCTGGTTCCTGTTCTGCCCAGTTCTGTTTTGTGATTTTGTGTGATAACTACCGCTTGTTTCCTGACTACGTCTCCTGCCTGATGTTTATGTACCTCGTTGCCCGATCTGCATTAGACCTCTGATTGTTTTCTGATTAAGTCCTGGCCGTCCGATTCTGTTCCTGTTCCTCAATTCATGGTTTGACCCTGCCTAACTACAACTCTCTCGGACTGCAGCCTTTCACAGGTATTGATCACCTTTGGCCCTGTGTAATTCCAAATCACTGTATACGGGTTAAAGGGTTTCAGGTTTCTAGGGGTGCAGCTTGATGAGGGGCTTCCCCCTAGGCTATCCTTTACAGCCTGTATGAGTGTGTGGATCCAGGCAGGCGTTTCACCGTGCCCTCTGCAGAAGGCCATGTAGGCCAGGATAGTGGTTTAAGCATTGCTGGACAACCAGGTTCAACACGTGAGCCATACAAGGCACGTGTGTCACATTGTCCCGGCGAAGGGCCACACCCAGGTTTGCATCATTGTTGCACACTGCCTTCCCTGGCTGCTGGTTAAGTGGAGACAACCATTGATGAAACTCGGTCTCTAGAGCTAACCGTCCACAACTACTCAGCGGTGTGACTTACATTTCCCATACATTTCAAAGTAAAGATTTGACCGCCTGATGGTGTTCAGCTCTGCTGTCAGCATAGTAAGGAGGTGTGCGGGATTCCTTGTGCACAGCTACAACGGGGGTGGCCTTACCAGACAGGTTTTGAGCAGAGGTTGAGGACCTAGACGAGGTTGAGGAGGCAGAAGCAGTGGAGGAACTTCTAGATACAGAGGAAGGATTGACACACAACTCGTGGGGACGGCAAGACTTGTACAACAGACCCTTCTCCATCTCTCACCATAGTTACCCAGTGCCCAGTCAGTGACATGTAACGCCCCTGTCCATGCTTACTGGTCCAAGTATCTGTGGTGAAATGCACCCTGTCACACACAGAGTTTCTGAAGGAAGCGGTGATGTTGTGTGCGACATGCTGGTGTAGCGCGGGCACACCTTTCTTACAGAAGGAGTGGCGACTGGGCATCGGCTCTTGGGGCACTGCGATGGGCATAAGGTCTCGAAAATCCTCTGTGGAAAAAGGGTGGAAAGTCAGCATTTCTGTAGCCAACAGCTTGCAGATTCTGAAAGTCAACCTCTTAGGCATGTCATGCCTTTCTAAAATCATGTAAAACACAGCAAGGGGACTCCAACCAGAGTCTCACTCGTTTCCAAAAATTGGGACACACACACACACACACACACACACACACACACACACACACCACTTCACTGCCATCAGTTGTCCCCCAGTTGCCATCTTAGAAAGATGCTTTGCATGAAGCACTCTCAAAAATACACCAGAATTTCGCCTCCCCTGGATTACACAGGGGTAGAAAAGTCCTCTTTGATTCATGACTTGTTCATCTTGGTTCTTTTTGAAAAAAGCAAGGGAAATCCAACCACAGTATCCCTCGTTTCCAAAAATTGGGCCACACACGCCCCACTTCACTGCCTTGAGTTGTCCCCCAGTTGCAATCTTACAAAGATGCTTTGCATGAAGTAGTCTCAAAAATACACCAGACTTTAGCCTCCCCTGGATGACACAGGGGTAGAAAAGTCCTATGTGATCCATGACTTGTTCATCTTGATGAACGTTAGTCTGTCCACATTGTCACTGGACAGACACGTGCGATTATCTGTCAGCACACACCCAGCAGCACTGAAGACACGTTCCGAGAGAACGGGACACGACAAGATCCCCAAGGCATAAGTGGCAAGCTCAGGCAATTTATCCACATTGGAAGCCCAAAATGAGCAAGGCTCCAGTCGCACAGTAATGGCATCGATGTTCACTTGCAGATACTCTGATATCTATGTCTCCTCCTCTTTTTATTCGTCCAGCTCTTTTGTTTTCACATGAGTATATGTCCGTGTCACTTTCCCATGTGTTTGTGGTGTCATGGGAGTTGTTTGTCACCTTTTGGACAACTTTGAAGGTGTTTTCTATGTGTTTTTATGTGTTTGCCTCCCATTGTTTTAAATGGGATTCGAGTGGTTCGTCGAACGGAGCCTCCGTTCGGCGAACCGAACTTGAACTCTAGGGGGGTGGCTCATCTCTAGTTACAACCAAACAGTGTGGCACAGTCACATGCCTGGGAGACAAGTGAGGGAGGTGAGTGAGGCTGCTGCTGGTTTCCCCATATTAAAAATACCTGTAATGTGTCTGTATGCATGTGTGATATGTGTATCTATGTATGTCAGTAATGACTGTGTAAAGATTTATTTATATGTGTTTTTCGGAATTTCTCTTTAAATATGTATGTATGCCTGTATGTGTAGGTATCTGTGTATGAGCATGTCTGTGTGTGCATGGATGGAGTCCACTGAGACTCTTTTGCCCGGGGACCACAAAAATCTCGAGCCGGCCCGGGTGGCCAGTATTTTTTTTTTTACTGACATCTATTTAGTAATTATTAGTGTTGAGCGAGTATGCTTGTTACTACTCGGTACTCGCACGAGTATCACTGTACTCGGGCTACTCAGCGGGGACCGAGTAATCTTGCGATACTCGTGCTGTACTCGTGGTCTTCATCCCTGCATATTGGCGCTCTTTTGAGAGCCAGCCCTCAAGCAGGGATTGGCTGGCAGACCACTGCAATGCCACAGCCCTGTTAGTTGTGGAATTGCAGTGATTGGCCGGCCTGCACAGCGTGACCGAGCCTTTATAACGGTAGGCGTGCTGTGCTCTGCACACAGCCATCCAGACAGTCAGTGCAGGGAGAGTGTTGCTGCTTCAGGGAAAGGTTTGCGGCCCTTTATAGTTATTTCCGTAGCAGGGCTGCAAACAGTGTGACCAGAAGTCCTTCTCAGGACTATTGTAGTTGTATACAGGCAGGCAGGGTATAGCCAGGTCGGAGTACATGAGCAGAGTCCTTCTCAGGACTATTGTTGCTGTATACAGGTAGGGCAGGCAGGGTATAGCCAGGTCAGAATACAGGCTAGTGACCAGAAGAGTCCTTCTCAGGACTATTGTAGCTGTATACAGGCAGGCAGGCAGGGTATATAGCCATTCCTAGTGGTGACCGTATACCAGCCTTCATCATATCTGGGGCTGGTATACACAGTCTAAAACAGTCCTGATAGTGTCAGACTTCTCTGTAATTGTCGCTCCTAAAAACCTGTTAGGTTCTTAGTGCGTCCGTGCTTGCATTTAAAAACCGCACGTGTGTGCCTGTCGGTGGCAGCGTACAGGTGCACTTGTGTGCGTTTTGCACAAACTAGTATATAACGCACAAGTCTAGTGAATAATACACGTCAGTCAGCAGTGTCTGATAGTGTCAAACTTCTCAGTAATTGTCGCTCCTAAAAACCTGTTAGGTTCTTAGTGCGTCCGTGCTTGCATTTAAAAACCACACGTGTGTGCCTGTCGGTGGCAGCGTACAGGTGCACTTGTGTGCGTTTTGCACAAACTAGTATATAACGCACAAGTCTAGTGAATAATACACGTCAGTCAGCAGTGTCTGATAGTGTCAAACTTCTCAGTAATTGTCGCTCCTAAAAACCTGTTAGGTTCTTAGTGCGTCCGTGCTTGCATTTAAAAACGGCACGTGTGTGCCTGTCGGTGGCAGCGTACAGGTACACGTTTTGCACAAACCAGTATATAACGCACAATCTAGTGAATAATACACGTCAGTCAGCAGTGTCTGATAGTGTCAAACTTCTCAGTAATTGTCGCTCCTAAAAACCTGTTAAGTTCTTAGTGCGTCCGTACTTGCATTTAAAAACCGCACGTGTGTGCCTGTCGGTGGCAGCATACAGGTGCACTTGTGTGCGTTTTGCACAAACTTGGATATAACGCACAAGTCTAGTGAATACACGTCAGCACAGCATTGCAAAATGCGCAAGGGCGTTGGCAACGAACAAGGATGTGGACGTGATAGTGGTGCAGGCAGAGGCCGAGGTCGTGGGCAAGCTCTAATTTCGTCACAACAAAGGGCCACATCTTCTCGCTCGCACGTCCTGTCCCAAATTCTTGGGGACCGCAGTAGTACACCGCTCTTGAACCAAGACCAGTGTCAACAGGTTGTTAGTTGGATAGCGGATAATGCTTCCCGTCAGATTGGCACCACCACAAAAACGTCTTCCACACGGTCAAGTGTCAGTAGCCGTGATACTGCACCGCACATTTCAGAACCTGATCCTCCTTCCTACCACAAGGCTGAGTACATGTCCACGGACATTACTGATCCCACACTTGGACACTCGGAAGAGCTGTTCACATTTCCATTCGCACATTCTGGCCTCTCGCCAGCTCCTGTTGAAGTGGGTCATGAGGAGATCGTATGTACAGATGCCCAAAGATTTGAGCAGCTACGTTCTCACGAAGTTGGCAATGTGTCTCAACAAGGGGTGGACGATGATGAGACACAATTGTCAGGAAGTCAGGAGGAGGAGCAGGGTGCGGAAGAGGAAGACGACGTGGTGGATGATCCAGTAACTGACCCAACCTGGCAGGAGGATATGCAGAGCGAGGACAGCAGTGCACAGGGGGAGGGAGGCGTAGCATCCCAACAGGCAGTAAGAAGCAGGGTGGTGGCCCCAGGCAGAAGTCAGGCAACCGTTCCCCGGAACAACAACACGACACAAGGTGCCTGTACAAATGTTAGGTCTTTCCGAGTCTGGCAGTTTTTTAAGTTGGCTCCAGATGATTCTAAAAAGGCCATTTGCAACACCTGCCGTGCCAGCATCAGCAGGGGTACCAAAACTAGCAGCCTGACCACCACCAGCATGATCAGGCACATGTCAGCCAAGCACCCGACTTTGTGGGAGGTACAACAGAGTCGAGGAGCAGTGCTTGCTGATGTCACTGCTACGTCTTCGCTTGTTGTGCATGCGAGCCAATCCCCTGTCCATGCTGCCTGCGAACAAGCCTCCTCCGGCCCTGCACCTGCAGTTGCCTACGCAGAAATAACACCATCATCAAGCACGTCCTTGTCCCAGCGCAGCATTCAGTTATCCATTCAGCAAACCTTTGAACGCAGGCGCAAATACACTGCCAACGCCCCACATGCCTCAGTTCTAAATGCTAACATTTCGCGACTGCTTGCGCTGGAAATGTTGCCTTTTAGGCTGGTGGAGACAGAAGCATTCCGCGACCTGATGGCGGCAGCTGTCCCACGTTACTCGGTCCCCAGCCGCCACTATTTCTCCCGGTGTGACGTCCCCGCATTGCATAACCACGTGTCACAAAACATTACACGTGCCCTTAACAACGCTGTTTCAGCCAAAGTCCACCTAACCACATACACGTGGACAAGTACTTGTGGGCAAGGCCGCTACATCTCGTTGACGGCACACTGGGTTAATATTGTGGAAGCTGGGACCCAGTCTGAGCGAGGGACGGAACACGTCCTTCCCACACCAAGGTTTGCAGGCCCTACCTCAGTCAGGGTTTCACCCACACTCTACAGCTCCGGAATGTCATGCTCCTCAGGCTCATCCTCCTCCTGCGCATCCTCATCCACTTTACCCTCCACACCGGTCCCAAGCTGGAAGCACTGCAGCACTGCCTCGGCGAAGCGGCAACAGGCTGTGCTGAAGCTTATTTGCATAGGTGACAAACCCCACAATGCAGAAGAGGTGTGGACAGCTCTGAAACAGCAGGCAGATCACTGGCTCACATCTCTGAACTTAAAGCCAGGAAAGGTCGTGTGTGACAATGGCCGGAACCTGGTGGCGGCTTTGAGGCGAGGCCAGCTGACACATGTTCCATGCGTGGCCCATGTGCTCAACCTCGTGGTTCAGCGCTTTCTAAAGTCATACCCAGAGCTGTCTGATCTGCTGGTAAAAGTTCGCCGCCTGTCTGCACATTTTCGAAAGTCACCAACTGCTTCAGCCGGCCTTGCCGGCTTTCAGCGTCGTTTGCATCTTCCGGCTCACAGACTGGTGTTTGATGTCCCCACGCGTTGGAATTCAACTCTGCACATGTTGGTCAGGATATGTGAGCAGAAGAGGGCAGTTGTTGAGTACCTGCATCACCTAAGCCGTCGGGAAATGGGTCAAACTCCACACATAACACCTGAGGAGTGGAGATGGATGTCCGACCTATGTACCATCCTCCAAAACTTTGAGGACTCCACCAAGATGGTGAGTGGGGATGACGCCAGTATTAGCGTCACCATACCGCTTCTCTGCCTTCTAAAACAGTCTCTGCTCAAAAACAAACATGATGCATTGCAGGCAGAGCGCGATGAGTTGGAGCAAGAAACAGTAGTGGGTGTGGGTGATAACACACAGCCCAGCCTCGTCTCATCACAACGTGCAGTGAAGGACTATGACGAGGAGGAGGATGAAGACATGGAGCAACTCTCCGGCCAAATTGAGGATATGACATGCACACCAGTCATATCCTCGGTTCAGCGTGGCTGGCCAGAGGACAGGGTAGATGAGGAGGAGGAGGAGGAGGAGGACAGCATGTTCAGTCATCGTGTTGGTCAGGATACTGAAGTACTGGCTGTTAAGAGTCTGGCGCACATGGCTGACTTTATGGTAAGCTGCCTGTCTCGTGACCCTCGCGTTAAGAACATCTTGGCCGACAATCATTACTGGTTGGTAACACTGTTAGACCCACACTACAAGGAGAACTTTATGTCTCTTATTCCCGAGGCGGAGAGGTCAGCCAAAATGCAGCAGTTCCGGAAGGCCATAGTCACGGAAGTAGGCAAAGCATTCCCCTCACAAAACGCTAGCGGCATAGGTCAGGAATCAGTGGACAACCAAGGCGTACAGCCGAGAGGGGCACAAGTCCAATCCGCCAGAGGTAGGGGAACAGTCTTTAAGATGTGGGACAGTTTTCTCAGCCCCTCACATACCACAGCCCCTGAGGTGCGGGGTAGTGCCACAAGAAATCCTAAGTTTTCCCAGATGCTCAAGGAGTACCTTGCAGATCGAACAACTGTACTCCGACATTCCTCTGTGCCTTACAATTATTGGGTATCCAAGGTGGACACGTGGCATGAATTGGCTCTCTACGCCTTGGAAGTCCTGGCCTGCCCTGCCGCTAGCGTTTTGTCAGAGCGTGTTTTTAGTACCGCAGGTGGAATCATTACAGATAAACGCACCCGCCTGTCAACTGAAAATGCTGACAGGCTGACTCTGATCAAGATAAACAAGGGTTGGATTGGGCCAGACTTCACCACACCACCAGCAAATGAGAGCAGAATTTAAAGTTTGTAACGGGAATTTGCCATGTACCTCCACTTACCCATGGGTATACACTTCTGGACTTTGGATAATCTCTGGACTGCTCCTCCTTCTCCTCATGCGCCACCATGATGACCGTTACAATAGTTAGGCCGTTGTTTCAGGTATACCCCCAGTGGTAAATTTTTTCACCCATTCTTTCAGAATGGACATTACAACGACAGGAGACCCACTCCTTTGCAATGGGAACAATGTTTTGAGGCCCTCATGCACATCTCTATCCAGGGACAATGTGGAGCCTCCCAATTTTTGGCTGCCCTGCCTAAGGGCTATACTACAATAGACCCACTTCCTTACAATGGGCACTTCTGGTTTACAGGCCCTCATGCACGTCTCTATCCAGGGACAATGTAGAGCGCAGAAAAAAGAGGATGTCCAGCTCTTCATGCAAAGAATCACGTCTTTATTTCATCATGCAGACACAGAGAATGACATGACCAGCACTACGCGTTTCAGGTGAAAACACTCACCCTTAATCATGATGCTGGAGAGACGGCGCTACAGAGTTTATATGCAAATGCTAATTAGCAGAACAGATGTTTAAATCACTTAAGCACTTTACATATTCAAAAATAAAGTTACCATGAAAGATATTACATGTAAAATGAAATGCAAATACAAATACAATATAGGTATCAATAGTTTTCTGGACTAAGTTAGGAATGTATATAAATCCTGACATAATAATTGTGGTGCACAAATATAAAATATGCAGATATGACATCTACAAATAAGTGCACATAAAATATATGCAAATGCATGACTATATATATGAATGAATCTGCACATATATGAGGATGCACACAAGAATTTTTTATGTGCATAGCTACAATATTTTTTTTAAAAAAGTATTTATCTCCCCCTCATGTGCTATTGAAAAATCATGCTACCTTTAATTACAATTTTGGGTGCAAAATGACAATAGTTGCCTAAAATGACCCATTTTTGTGCAAGCGCTGTACTCCAATGAATTTTTAATAAAAAAATTTTAGGGAAAAAAGTTTTTAAGAAAATTTTTTTTTTTATTTTTTTTATTATATAGAATTTTTGTTTCCCGGTTTATTAATATTAGGCTGTACCCAACTGAGTGAGATGAAAATATATATTGTGTTCAAGCAGAGGCCACCAAATCGTATTGTGAGTTATAATTATCTGTCAGATAATACTGACAGAACAACCAAACTCTAAAAGTGCCACAACTGGATTTTGCAATGCATTCATTTATGATTACAGTATTTGGGATTAAATTTCAACAATTTCAAGAGGAACTAAAAATGCACCCTGCGGCTAACATGCATTCCAACCAATATGAAAGAATCCATGCGCCGAAGACAAGGCAAAGAAAATCACATTGTGGCTGAGCAGACATAACACACAGAAACCACACAAGTCGCACATAGTGTGAATTAGAATCACATTGGTTAAACGTGAATTTTTTGTTTTAAGTGATTAAATTACCAATAAATATTTTCAGACCTAATGCTCATGTATCTGGTCAGTATTAATGAATATGTAATTGCCCGCATTGTGGCTGAGCAAACCTAACACACAGAAACCACACAAGCCGCACATAGTGTGAATTAGGATCACATTGATTAAGGATACATTTTTTTTATGTTGTAAGTGACTAGGTTACCAATAAATATTTTCAGACCTAATGCTCATGCATCTGGTCAGTGTTAATAAATATGTAATTGCCCGCATTGTGGCTGAGCAAACATGACACACAGAAACCACACAAGCCGCACATAGTGTGAATTAGGATCACATTGATTAAAAGTGAATTTTTTATGTTGTGAGTGACTGAATTACCTATAAATATTTTCAGACCTAATGCTCATGCATCTGGTCAGTGTTAATGAATATGTGATTACCCGCATTGTGGCTGAGACTTATGGGCCTAATCGTTGAACATGAGGAAATTTCACTCAAGGAAACCCAGACAAATCTGGATGAAGCAAAATCCACATTGAAATCAATCACTTCTGAAGAAAATTATTTGGAAACGATAAATCGCATACAGACATTGGTCGACAAAATTGAATCAAGCATCATGGACATGAAAAAACGCAAATTTAATAGGGACCTACATGATTACTCATCTAACCAAGTGTATGAATGGGGCAGATGGGAAAACACTAATAAATGGAAAAGTCTGCGCTCCATATTAAAGACTCCCAGAATGAAATCCAAAGTCTCATTTGGCTCCTCTGATCTGGATACTTCTATGGGATACACTACAGATGAATCATCTGCTGAATCAACATTTCAACCTTCAAAAAACTACTACAAAAAACAGAAAAATTTCAAAAGAAATGTAGAAGAGGAGGTAGGAAGCACAAGTCTAAAAAGCTATACCCTGCGTCCCAAAAGGACTTAGACTCTAATGTGAATTTTGATGTTATCAATTTGTCTTCATATAATATATCGAAAACACAGAGAGCACTTCTTGCCTTAGGTTTAAATTTTGCACCAACTACTAATTTTGATTTATTTGGTACATTATGTGACATTAACAAATTTGTTCGTAATGTTGTAGTGAAAAAACACTTTTATGAAGGTGATATTGTACAATCAAACACCAATAGAGTTGAGCATGAAAATGTGTATGCAAATTTTGTATTTAAAGAACAACTTGCACTACTAACATTAGAGGAATTGGGTAATCAACACATACTAGAGCCTCTTACCAGTAAAAACACTGCAGTTAGTATTCCCAATCCGGATTTTTATCCATTAGATGAAAGATGTGAAGCCATAATAGACTTCCAAAAAAACATGGAGAGGGACCTGAGATTGTTACATGACTCTGGCAAAAACAATGGTCTCAGCAATTTAAATGCCCAACAAAGAGAGGCACTCTGTCAATTGGAAAAAAATCCTAATATCATAATCAAAAAATCTGACAAAGGGGGATCGGTGGTCATAATGGACAGAGCTGATTACATAGATTGGATGCGTCTTCTGTTATCGGATATTGATACTTATGTTTCTATCACCACCAATCCCACCTCCACCATTAATAAAAAAATTCATAAACTAATTGATGAAGGGGCCTCTCTTAACTGCTATAACAAAAAGTATGCCGAGCGTCTTAAAATCAATAATCCCAGAATACCCATTCTCTATGGGCTACCTAAAACGCATAAGGGGGAAAATCCACCCCCTATGCGGCCCATAGTGTCGGGTATTGGTTCGGCGGGCGAGAGGCTGGGGCAATGGATTGATTCTGTGTTGCAGCCTCTGGCCCGCCGCGTCCCAGGATATCTTAGGGACACTATTAACGTTTTAAATGAAGTCAATAACATCAAGTGGCAAAATACTTATGGCTGGATAACAGCAGATGTCATTTCCCTATACACTTCAATACCTCAGCAGGTGGCGATAATGGCAGTCGAACATCATTTAACTAAATATTCAAACTTTTATAATGAAAAAAAAAAATTCATATTAGGAGCCATCAGGTTTCTAATGGCAAACAATTATTTTTTGTTTGACTCCCAGTTTTTCATCCAGAAAACTGGGGTGTCTATGGGCGCCAAATATTCCCCGTCAGTCGCAAATCTGGTTATGAGTTGGTGGGAAGAGATATATATCTATAGTGACAACAATCCTTTTGTGGAGCATGTGGTCTGGTACGGGAGATTCATCGATGACGTCCTCTTGGTGTGGGCGAGCGGTGGATCTCTCGTGTCGGACCTCATTGCTTACATAAATAACAATCCTTTCAACCTAAAATTTAAGGTGGACTGTGAATTTCCTGGATTTGCGAATGACAGGTTTTAATGCTGGGCGAATTGAAACATGTACTCACAGAAAAAAAGTATCAGGAAATACGATCTTGCACGCAGCAAGTCATCATCCTTCACACACTATTAAGGCCATACCAGTAGGGGAAACACAACGAGCATATAGAAATTGCAACTCTCAAACAATCCTACAAACTGAAATAGATACCATTAATTTAAGACTCAAGAAAAGAGGTTATAAAAACTGGATGCTCAGCAGAGCTCAAAAAATTGTAAAATCTAAAAATACCTCAACAAAAACCGTTACTCAGATTTTGCTTAAAAATCAATCAACTGCCAACTCAGCTATCACTTTAGCATTACAATATAGTAATCAGTTTGCGGATATACGAAAAATTTTCTTCCGCAACCTAAGTAGAGCAATGTAACTGGGTGATAAATTATCCCCGAGTGACATTAATAATAAAAAATCGAATCTTTCGGGCACCAATTGGTTGTCTTTGAAGGGTTCTTACCAATGTGCGAGAAAACAGTGTAAATTATGTCCACTAACTCCTAGAAAAACTACCTCTTTTGATAACAGCAACGCTAGCAGTAGCTATGCAATAAAAGCCTTCATTAATTGCAGAAGTACATATATAATTTATTTGGCTGAATGTACAACCTGCAAATTAAAATATATCGGAAGCACTAAACGGGAACTTCACATACGCATCAAAGAACACTTATATGATATAACACATAAAAAAACCTCCAGAGGCACCTCTCAGTTATCAAAACATTTTATCAATAAACATCAGGGTACAATTGACACTCTGCGGGTATATGGTATAGAGAGGGTACACAGGTCGCATAGAGGGGGCAACATGGAAAAATTTTTGCGTAAAAGAGAGGCCTGGTGGATATTCAAGCTGGGAACTACCTTTCCTCATGGCTTGAATCTTCGCAGAGACCTCATGATTTTCTATTAAATAAAAAACAAAAAGTGAAGGTCCGCTTTAGTGTTATATTGTGGCGAAAAAATCTCCGCATCTTATAAATCTATTGGTATTATATATTCATTAACACTGACCAGATGCATGAGCATCAGGTCTGAAAATATTTATAGGTAATTTAGTTACTCACAATATATAAAATTCACCCCTAACCTATATGATCCTAATTCACACTTTGTGCGGTTTGTGTGGTTTCTGTGTGTTATGTTTGCTCAGCCACAATGCGGGTAATTACATATTCATTAATACTGACCAGATGCACGAGCATTAGGTCTGAAAATATTTATTGGTAATTCAATCACTTAAAACATAAAAAATTTACCTTAACCAATGTGATCCTAATTCACACTATGTGCGGCTTGTGTGGTTTCTGTGTGTTAGGTTTGCTCAGCCACAATGCGGGTAATTACATATTTATTAACATTGACCAGATGCATGAGCATTAGGTCTGAAAATATTCATTGGTAATCTAGTCACTTACAACATAAAAAAATTTTTTATCCTTAATCAATGTGATCCTAATTCACACTATGTGCGGCTTGTGTGGTTTCTGTGTGTTAGGTTTGCTCAGCCACAATGCGGGTAATTACATATTCATTAATACTGACCAGATGCATGAGCATTAGGTCTGAAAATATTTATTGGTAATTTAATCACTTAAAACAAAAAATTCACTTTTAACCAATGTGACCCTGATTCACACTATGTGCGGCTTGTGTGGTTTCTGTGTGTTATGTCTGCTCAGCCACAATGCGATTTTCTTTGCCTTGTCTTCGGCGCATGGATTCTTTCATATTGGTTGGAATGCATGTAAGCCGCAGGGTGCATTTTTAGTTCCTCTTGAAATTGTTGAAATTTAATCCCAAATACTGTAATCAGAAATGAATGCATTGCAAAATCCAGTTGTGGCACTTTTAGAGTTTGGTTATTCTGTCAGTATTATCTGAACGATAATTATAACTCACAATACGATTTGGTGGCCTCTGCTTGAACACAATATATATTTTCATCTCACTCAGTTGGGTACAGCCTAATATTAATAAACGGGGAAAAAAATTCTATATAATAAAAAAAATGTAAAAAAAAATTCTTAAAAAATTTTTTCCCTAAAAATTTTTTTATTAAACATTCATTGGAGTACAGCGCTTGCACAAAAATGGGTCATTTTAGGCAACTCTGGTCATTTTGCACCCAAAATTGTAATTAAAGGTAGCATGATTTTTCAATAGCACATGAGAGGGAGATAAATACTTTTTTAAAAAAAATATTGTAGCTATGCACATAAAAAATTCTTGTGTGCATCCTCATATATGTGTAGATTCATTCATATATATAGTCATGCATTTGCATATATTTTATGTGCACCTATTTGTAGATGTCATATCTGCATATGTATATTTGTGCACCACAATTATTATGTCAGGATTTATATACATTCCTAACTTAGTCCAGAAAACTATTGATACCTATATTGTATTTGTATTTGCATTTTATTTTACATGTAATATCTTTCATGGTAACTTTATTTTTGAATATGTAAAGTGCTTAAGTGATTTAAACATCTGTTCTGCTAATTAGCATTTGCATATAAACTCTGTAGCGCCGTCTCTCCAGCATCATGATTAAGGGTGAGTGTTTTCACCTGAAACGCGTAGTGCTGGTCATGACATTCTCTGTGTCTGCATGATGAAATAAAGACGTGATTCTTTGCCTGAAGAGCTGGACATCCTCTTTTTTCTGCATTTCATTGGGCTGTGGCAATGCCTGTCCGTGCTCCAGGACGGAATCGGGATTGAGCCTTACACGGTGAGCTGATTCATATAAATTGGACAATGTGGAGCCTCCCAATTTTTGGCTGTCCTGCCAAAGGGCTATACTACAATAGACCCACTTCCTTACAATGAGCACTTCAGGTATACAGGCCCTAATGCACGTCTGTATGCAGGGGCATTGGTGAACCTCACAATTTTGGACTGCCCCGGCAAAGGAAAATACTACAAAGACTTACTTCCTCAAAATGGGCACATTAGACTCAAGAGGCCTTAATGTACGTCTCTTCTCAGGGACATCGGAGTGCCACACAATGTTTTCACGTAAAATCTTT
Organism: Anomaloglossus baeobatrachus; assembly: GCF_048569485.1. Taxonomy (NCBI): domain Eukaryota; kingdom Metazoa; phylum Chordata; class Amphibia; order Anura; family Aromobatidae; genus Anomaloglossus; species Anomaloglossus baeobatrachus. The sequence goes on from NC_134354.1 coordinate 532,550,118, forward strand.
CATGTAATCTCCAAAAGTAACATACACCAGTTCTATCTTACTATTGGGTATGTGCCCTTAACATTTCCGCCATGAAAATTCATTTTGGTGTCATTTTTGAAGGTTTTCTGGTGAGTCCGTAAAAATGGCGTAAAACGCAGACAAAATTGTTCACAGCTGTGACTTTTGAGTGATAAATGCTTCAAGGGGTCTTCCCCATGCTGTTGCCTTGTCATTTGAGCACTCTTCTGAGACTTTTGTGACATTTTTAGGGTTTTTACATGCTGCCGGGGGGTCATTTTATAAAAATACTCGGGTCTCCCATAGGATAACATTGGGCTCAGTGCTCGGGCCGAATACACGAGTATCTTGGGATGCTCGGCCCGAGCCTCAAGCACCCGAGCTTTTTAGTACTCGCTCATCACTAGTAATTATAGTTTCAGAATTGTGGTGGACAGTTCTTTTACTTATGCTACAGTTTTTTCAACTGCAAAGAATTACTTTAGGCCTCTCACTTATTAGCTTACAGCATCCGATACGAGAGCACCCGATGTAATATGCTAATTAAACTTGGCTCAGACTCTGCTGCGAGCATAAGCCAAGTGTCATGTTACTGCTATCCAATTCTCTTGCATATGAGATTCGGATAACAGGCGCAGAGAAGATAGAGAGATTAATCTCTCCATCTTTTCCATTGCCTGGTGATAAGTAGAGCTGAGCAAACCGGTCGTGGTTCGGCTCGAGCTTGGTTCGCCAAACGGAGGTCTCGTTCGAGTTCGGTTCGGCAAACTGGTTCGGCAAACAACATTGCAATAACACTTACCGGTCCCCGCGATCCGTCCGGCACTCTGTCTCCTGCCGCTATTCCATCTGATGATCGCTGAATGTTCCCGGTAACCAGCACTGCCAGCAGTGATGCAGGACCTATCATGACGTCAAAATAGCCATGGGACCAGTCACGTGTCTGTTATCTCATTGGCTACAGACTGGTCACATGACTATGACGCGTCATGTAGGACCTGCGAGTGCATCTCTCCAGTATGCAGTGATCGTTTGTGTATCGCCGTGTACCGGGACATGCTCTGGCACGTGGTCGGGTTCCCGGTCTGCTTCACCGTTCCATTATAAACCGGCTGCCACAGCCGGTCAATAACGGAGATCACCATTGCTATAGCAATGCGCTTGTCAGTGTGACGTCACCGCTCACAAGCAGCAGCTCGGGGGAATAGCACTACCTTCTTCCTATGCAGCACTGATGGAGAGCTGCATGTGTTGAAGGAGAAAGAAGACAGAAGAGCCGGATCGTGGAGGGATGCGAGGGAGTAATATACATGGAGTCTCTAATGTGTCTGTGTATTTATTTCTATTAAAGTATTTTTTCTCTGTTTGGTGTCTTTTTTTAACCCTTTATTGGAGATTCTTAATGGCTGGGTCAAACTTGCCTGACATTAAGAATCTCTGGCTTAGTACTAGCTAGTAAAACAAAGCCAGTATTAACCCTTATTACCCAGCAAGCCACTGTCACCAGGGCTGTTGGAAGAATTGGATACAGTGCCAGATGATGGCGCTTCTATGAATGCGCCATTTTCTGGGGCGGCTGCGGATTGCAATTCGCAGCAGAGGCGCCCAGAAACCTCGGGCTAACCTGTGCTGCGGAATCCAATCCCCAGCTGCCTAGTTGTACCTGGCTGGACACAAAATTATGGCGAAGCCTACGTCATTTGTTTTTTAATTATTTCATGAAATAAGTGAAATAATTAAAAAAAACGGGCTTCCCTATATTTTTAGTTCCCAGTCGGGTACAAATAGGCAGCTGGTGGTTGGGGGCAGCCCGTACGTGGCCTGCTGTACCTGGCTAGCATTTTTTTGGTGGGCAAAAAGCTCCTGCATACAGTCCTGGATGGAGTATGCTGAGCCTGATAGTTCTGCAGCTGTTGTCTGCTCTCCTGCATACACTAGTGAATGGAGCATGCTGAGCCTTGCCGTTCTGCAGCTGCTGTCTGCTCTCCTCCATACAGACAGACAGCAGCTGCAGAACTACAAGGCTCAGCATACTCCATCCAGGACTGTATGCAGGACTTTTTGACCCCCCGAAAAATTATTTGGGCTTCGCCATATTATTGTATGCTAGCCAGGTACAGCAGGCAGCTATGAGCTGCCCCCAACCCCCAGCTGCCTATTTGTACCCGGCTGGGAACCAAAAATATAGGGAAGCCCTTTTTTTATTAAATATTTTATGAATTTCATGAAATATTTCAAAAACAAATGACGTGGGCTTTGCCATATTTTTGTATGCTAGCCAGGTACAGCAGGCACCTACGGGCTGCCCCAAACCCACAGCTACCTATTTGTACCCGGCTGGGAACCAAAAATATAGGGAAGCCCTTTTTTTATTATTTCATGAAATAATTAAAAAACAAATGACGTGGGCTTCGCCATATTTTTGTGTCCAGCCAGGTACAACTAGGCAGCTGGGGATTGGAATCCACAGCACAGGTTGGCCTGAGCTTTCTGGGCCCCTCTGCTGCGAATTGCAGTCCGCAGCCGCCCCAGAAAATGGCGCTTTCATAGAAGCGCCATCATCTGGCGCTGTATCCAACTCTTCCAGCTGCCCTGGTGACGGGTGGCTTGCTGGGTAATAATGGGATTAGGGCTAGTTGGTAATATACAGCTAGCCCTAACCCCATTATCAACTGGCCCTAAGCCCAAAATTCATGGTGGCACGCCAATATTAGACATGGCCACCATGAATTTCTAGTACCGATAAAAAGAACCACAACACAGAAAAATATTTGTATTATAAATAAAACACAACACAATTAGTGACTCCATCTTTATTGAAATAAAGACCCCCCCTCTGCAGTAATCCTGGGTCTAGGGTCCCGCGCCGTCCAATCCGGATCCAATATCATCTGATCGGTTTTCTGGAAGGCAAAGCGATCAGATGATGTGTCAGGTTCAAGGGCCTGATTCACATGACACAGCAGCTGATTGTATAAACGGCTTTTACACAATCAGCTGATGCATCAGTGCAAAAAAACAAAAAAACAACCTACACACTTCAGTGCAGACTCCTGTCCGACAGCATCAGCTGATAGTTTAGCCGGCCGGGCGGTAAAAAGCCGGCCTCACCGCTCGACTTATAGTGTCAGCTGATTCCGTCAGGTGACCGCATCAGCTGATCATCGCCAGGTCTGAGAAGAGAGAGAGAGAAGATAGAGAGAGAAAGAGAGAGACGAGAGAGAAAGAAGCAAAAGAGGAGAAAGACAAAAAAGAGAGAAGAAAGAGAGAGAAAGAAGAGAGAGAAGAAAAAGAGGAGAAAGAAGAGAAAGAAGAGAAAGAAAGGAGAGAGGGAAAGGAGAGAAAGAAAGGAGAGAGAGAAAGGAGAGAAAGAAAGGAGAGAGAGAAAGGAGAGAAAGAAAGGAGAGAGAGATAGGAGAGAGGGAAAGGAGAGAGGGAAAGGAGAGAAAGCAAGGAGAGAGAGAAAGAGAGAAAGGAGAGAAAGAAAGGAGAGAGATAGGAGAGAGGGAAATGAGAGAGAGAGACGAGAGAAAGAAAAAAGAGAGGGATAGGAGAGAGAGAAAGGAGAGAGAGAGAAAGAAAGGAGAGAGAAAGAAAGGAGAGAGAGAAAGAGAGAAAGAGAGAAAGAAGAGAGAGAAGAGAAAGAGGAGAAAGAAGAGAAAGAAGAGAAAGTAGAGAAAGAAGAGAAAGAAAGGAGAGAGAGAAAGGAAAGAGATAGAGAGAGAGAGAGCTCACAGCTGATGTCCGGCTCCTCCCCTCAGTGCATAATTAAATTATATTTATAAATATACTATAAATATAATTTATTAAAAATAAAAAAAATAAAAATGTACCGGGTCTAGAACTCGCAACCTTATGCTCCCTAGGTGAGCTCTCTATCCACTGAGCTATTGCTTCTAAAGTATAGCCTTGAAGTCTGGATTGCTGAAGTCTCAGCTGACCACGTGATTCATTTAAAGCTATGTGAAGCTCATGCAGAGCACTCGTGTTCTGTAGCAGAGATGACAGTGTCGTGTGGATTACGTCGGACCTGGAGGGGTATTGGAGGATTTTAATAAAATGGTGAAACTGTGTTTTTTTGTCTTTTATTCCAAATAAAGGATTTTTCGCGGTGTATGTTTATTACTTTCACTTTATAAATAGAAATAAATTATAATTTGAAATTATAAATAAAAAAAAAACTAGACTATAACCGAGACTAGAGCTCCTGACATTATGCTTCTTAGGCGGGCGCTTTATCCACTAGTCTATTGCTTCTTACGAAAGAGAGAGCAGAGGTGACCTTGTCGTGTGGATTACTTCGGACCTGGAGGGGTATTTTTGGGATTAATAAAGGGGTGAACCAGGGTTGTTTTTTGTCTTTTATTCCAAATAAAGGATTTTTTGGGGTGTGTGTTTCTTTACTTTCACTTACAGTTTAATCATGGAAGGTATCTCGGGGAGACGCCTGCCATGATTAAACTCATTATTACCCCAATTGCCACCGCACCAGGGCAATTCGGGATGAGCTGGGTAGAGTCCCAGGACTGTCGTACCTAATGGATGCGGCAATTCTGGGCGGGTGCAGGGTGATATTGTTAGAGTGGTGGGCTCCCCATACCATGTCGCTCTCCATCCTGACAATACCAGCCTCCAGCCGTGCGGCTTTATCCTGGCTGGTATCAAATATGGGGGAAACCGCATTTTTTTTTTAAATTTATTTATTT